>NC_041065.1:22013677-22322963 GCF_900634775.1 Gouania willdenowi | reverse complement strand
TTATCCAACCGCTGTCAGTAGCTTCCATGGTCTGTCTCTCTGTCTGTCTGTTTGGTAGTGCGGACTTTACACTGACTTTGTGTTCTTATCAGGGCTAAAATGTGACTTTGTTGTTTCATTTCCTGACGTGAAGACGAACCGCTGAGAGCAACGAGTGGAAAACCTGGAGCAAACACGGATTTAAGCAGTTTTGGGAACTATTTTACATCTTTTTTGGAACGGTTTGTAAACACTTTAATCTCACCCTTTGCGTTGAAAACAACACTTTAGGAGAATACAACTCGTTGGTGGAGGAGAGTTTTGTAGCTCTTTGATGGTTTTTTCTTCTTCTTCTTCTTCTTCTTCTTCTTCTTCTTCTTCTTCTTCTTCTTTTTTCTTCTTCTAATCAATCAAATTTTGAAAACCTAACTCAGCTGTGACTTATTGATTTTTTTTTTTTTTTTTTTTTTTCTTTTACTTATTTCTGCCTTTAAAGCAGCAACTATGTTTGTCTCCACACTTTCTGCTCCATCCCTTAGGATTTACACCCACTGTCAAAACTACATCTGTGTTCAGTGTGTAAGTTTAATCATCACAATTCTTTATAGCATGACCCTAGTTGGACCATGCATAGCTGGCCAGATTACTGAAACATTTAGATGGCCTTAAATATCAAGATTATTAAAGAAGATATATGCATTATTATGTAGTTTTTGAAATATTTGCAAACATTATCCTGAACTAGAGGTGTACTAAGACCTTTAACTCCAATTCTATAAATAAAACACTGCTTTTTAGAGATGTTCAATATTAGCATTTTGCCTATGCCGATATTGTCAAACATATCTCCAATATTAACCGAGACTGATATACTTTAAACCCCTCATTTTAGATCGCATTATAAATATATCCTTGGAAATAGCATGGAAGCCTACTTTTTACATATTGTCAGTCTCAAACAGCAAATATGGATGGAAAAAACGATTCCGATGTCGACCGATATTACATTTTATGGCAAATATGAGCCGATAACGCTGGTCATTACTACTGCTTTTAGTAGATAACAGCAAGCAGAAACACACTTGCAGCCCATCAAACCTAATTAGCATTACTTTGCTTACCACGATGCTCCGCCCTGTTACACTAACTCCGCCTCCTAGAAAGACCAATTTAGTCCAGACTTATTTTTTTTTTAGAGAACATTGTTATCATCACTCGATAAAAATATTGACAATTATCTTCTTTGTCTTTTGTCATGATGCGTCTCTTTGTTTTTAGTCTTGTTCCAGTGTTTATTAGTGGAAGTAGGGCTGGGCGATATGGACCGAAACTCATATCTTGATATTTTTTCTCAAAATGGGCGATATGCGATGTAAATTAAAATGCTGCCTGTCCAGAAAGACCTTTCAGGGTTAAATTTGCTGATGCAAAATGCCACTCAATATTAAATACTCACAGGTGGCCATATTGGATTTTCCAATATGGCGATGCCAGTCAAGGTTACTGTCAAATAGGCATCATATGTAGAATCCCTGAGGACCAAAACCTTAGAAATGTGTTTTTGATTTTAATTATGTGACTTTTGGCTGGCTAGTAACAGAAAAACCTGTTTTTTGATGGCCGTTATTTTTAACTGTCCAATATTGTGACCCCGTTGAGAATTGGCTCCGGCTCCCGCCAGATTTGAATTCAGCAGGTCAAAAACTGCAAGTATGCCAAATTTCATGCTTGTGGAAAAATTTGCACAATTTTTCCCCTGACAGACCGGACTACTAGTGTATAAATCTGGTGTATAAATCTGTTAATGGGTTTGGTCCAGAATACATCAGTGACATGTTAGTCAGGTATGAACCCAGCAGGTCTCTCAGATCTATGGACACAGATCAGATAGTGGAGCCCAGAGTTCACAGTAAACATGGTGATGCTGCTTTTAGTTGTTATGCTGCAAAGAAGTGGAACAAACTGCCAGCGGAGCTGAAGTCAGCATCCAATGTGAACATTTTTAAATCAAAGTTAAAGGCACTTTTTTTCTCTACTGCATATGATTAAGAGGGAGATTTTTGTCATGTTGTTGATGTCATGATGATTTTACTGATGATTTTAATTGATTTTACTGATTTTACTGATGATTTTAAATGTTCTTATTGATTTTAAACAATTGAATGTTTTATCATGTAAAGCACATTGAGTTGCCTTGTGTATGAAATGCGCTATATAAATAAATTTCCCTTGCCTTGCCTTGCCTTGCCTTACTATAAGAGACAGCAAGTGTGAGTGAGTTCTATAGTGTGGATGTTTAAGGGGAAGGTCTGTGTTAGAATGCACTCAGAAATCCATCTAAATGTGCTTTTAATGGTGTCCTGAGATGTAGTGAAAGCAGCGACTCCTAAAACGAGTTTTTTAATACCAAATATGCTGAAACAATATATATATATATATATTGATCGAAATAGGTGATATTGGAATTTTCTATATCACCAAAATGGGAAAACTCTATGTCTTGAATCTCGACATATCGCCCAGCCCCTAAGTGGAAGCATGAAATCAACACCTGCTTGCCAGTATGGGTTCTGCTGACCGAGTTATTTCTCAACTGGTGGGCTCGTGCATGACCTCAAAGATCACTGAGTCTATCATATCCACAGTGTCTCTGTGTGTGTGTCTGCAGGAGGTCACCTCCAACTTCACAGTGGACTGAGTGTGTGCTACAAGCTCCTGCAGGGCCTCATCTCTGGTCCACGCTGCAGAATGGGCAACTTTTCCACCAAGGACGCTCATGGTCCCACAACAGGTATCTGTGTTTCTTTAAATCAGGGGTCACCAACACGGTGCTCGCGGGCACCAGGTAGCCCGTACAAACCACTGGAGGGGCCCTCGGGCCTGTTTTAACAAGAGTGGTATTCATCTATGAGCTCCGTCTACAATCTGATTTATTTGCTTTAATCTCACAAAGATAAATACAGATGTCGTCAGAGCCTTAGCAGAGAAATACTGCTGCTTTTCATATCGTTTTTTTTTGTATTAAATTAAACATCTTTAAATGTTTGTTTTCACAGAAACATTATCACAAATGTGTTTATATATCACTAACTGGTGTTTCCTTTAAAGATTTTTGCAAAATAAAAGCAATATTTCTAAATGTTGACAAAGTTTAATTGCGCTTTGAATGTTGTTTTGGACAGGAGCCTCCCAACTCCCGTGAAATCTCATCCCGCGAGACTTCGCTGCAGAAACTGAGAACCTCTTTATATCACTCTGTATTACTTTGTTTTTTCACGTCTAATGTGGCAGTAATACATTTTAAAGTATAACGCTAAGAAATGTCTCGGTTTCCTCTTTTGTTCACACGTGAGGCGCCATGTTTTCTCAGAGAGAAGTGGTCATGTGACCAGGTACGTCACGTTCTGTGACGTGTATTTGTGGAAAAGGTGTTTCCATAGCACTTTTGCGACACATTTCAATATCGAAACGTCTGAGATTCCTTTTCCTTTTTTTTTTTTTTTTCGAAATTCAGGTGTTTTTTATTACCAGTTTTTATTGCACAATTTAGATTTTGCGCATTTTCGAGGGTAATGGAAACACAGCTACATATAGGATTTTGTTAAAGATGGTGCAGATTTGGTGTTTAGATTGTGATGTTTTAAAAAACATTGACATGATGGTTAAATTGTAAGAACATGTTTCTTTAGTTAAAAGTAATGGCTAGTAAAATAGAAACATTATGATTTCCTATGAAATGTTTCTGAAGTTGTTTGAAAACGGAACTAAAAGCATTAATTAGGAGAAATAAATTGTTGTGTGTCGCAAACTTAAGCATTTCCTAAGTAAATGCTAATCATCTGTCATTATTTTTCCCTCTAATTCATGTGAAACTGGGAAACTGTAGTAATATTTCTGTGTTTAACAAACTGGTAGCCCTTCAGATTATTCAGTAACTTTGAAGTAGCTCACGGTTTCAGAAAGGTTGATGACCCATGCTTTAAATAAAGAAAGAACTTTGTGTACAAATTGCACCCAGTGAGTGGGTTTGCCTCAAGTAGACTTTAGTGTTTGCTTATTTCAAAGCTTAGTGAGGATTCATGTAGTAAAATGGTGTTTGGGAAAGGAACGAACACGGAGAGTTGCAAGTAGTGCAAACCAACTAAATCTAAAAATGAAAGTGAATAAAGAGTAAACAGAGAATTGGGGATAACAGGCCAATCTAAGCAGAAAGGTTGTGTGTGTGTGTGTGTGTGTGTGTGTGTGTGTGTGTGTGTGTGTGTGTGTGTGTGTGTGTGTGTGTGTGTGTGTGTGTGTGTGTGTGTGTGTGTGTGTGTGTGTGTGTGTGTGTGTGTGTGTGTGTGTGTGTGTGTCCAGAGCTGGGGGAGGAAACTTGGCTGCCTTCCCGGTTGGTTGTTGCTTGGAGAGTGGTCATTCTCCTCGCGTCCCTGTGTGATTCGCCCTGGCCCTATTGGGCCGACTGTGATGAATCGGCAGAATTCTGCAGCACGGCGAAGGCAGAGGATTAATCATTGCCCCCTAATACTTTCTGACACACACACACACACACACACACACACACATACCTTTCAGTCTGTCTGGTACCCACACACACGAGTGGATGTGCACACTAAAGTTTGGAATGAAGAAATAAAGAGAGCAGGGGAGGGATTATTAGACAACCCTGCCAGTCTTTCTTTAGTGACTCGGTCTCCCAGCTGGTAGTACGTAACTTTACAAATGTTCAGCTGCTGCTTTTGTACCACTTACAAAAACGTACTTTCGATGAGGCTTATGTCCAAACAAGGAAAAGAAAGAATGAAAACGAGACCATATGCCAACCAGCTTTCATAGCTTTCTAATGCAGTAGTGATGGCATGTTGTGAGCAGCAGAGACAAATGAGGGCAACTATTTGGTACACTATTGCAATGGATATCTTTTCTGGTCCTAAATATAGAGGCTGAGTATTGTTAAGGATGTGTTGAAGGCTTTTTCAACGTCAACAAGCCAGACAAGTGACTGATCATTGTCATGGTCCAATCAGTTAGTCTCAGTAAGTCTCTTTGGTTTTGTTGTGGCTTTGGCAACAGGACATAAACTTAAAGGGCCACTGCCCACAGATCATGGGATTTCCCCCATGCTTTTGTTCATGCTGTTTGTAGGCAGTATTTGCCGAAGCCGTTGGAGAAACAAGCGGTTCGAGTCCCTGGTTTGGCAGGAGTGTTGGAAAGGTTAGATGAATGAATGTGACTACACCTTGATCACCATCACTTGCTCTGGGTTTTGCAAAATAAAAGCGATATTTCTGAATGTCAACAAAGTATAGTTTCGCTTTGAACGTGTTTCCATTGAAGGTTATTTTTGGGCAGAAGCCTCGTAACTCCCGTGGAATCTCATCCCGCGAGACTTTGCTGCAGAAAATGGACGCTCAGAACATCCTCAGCATTCCTTTGTTGTTTCACGTCTAATGTGGCAATGATAATTTTTTAAGTATAATGCTAAGAAATATCCCGGTCTCCTCTTCTGTTTACGCGTACCGCGCCATGTTTTATCGGAGAGAAGTGGTCATGTGATCAGATTCCTCACGTCATGTGACCATGTACGTCACATTTAGTGATGTGTATTTGCGAAAAAAGTGTTTCCATAGTGCTTTTGCGACACATTTCAATATCGAAACGTCTGAAAATCCTCCTCATGAAAGCATAGAAACCTTGTAGAGATATATGTTTTTTCGAAATTACGGTGTTGCCATTACCATTTTTTATTGCGCTATTTAGATTTTCCGCATTTCTAAGGGTAATGGAAATGCAGCTAATGTGGCTCTGAGAGCAGGTGTCCAGCTTGCTCAAATGATGCTGCAGGGTGACGTACATGGATAGAATCTCCCTGCTTACCTTTCTATAAATGTGTCAACTTGCTCTAAATCTTTTCTATTTGAAAATATTCTTTGGATTCATTGCTTTTATTTTATATCATTGTCTAGGGGTTCACGTGGATAGCTTCCACACTCCTCCCACTACCCCACAGAGCAATGAGACCGGCTTACCACCCAAACTGCCCGAGCATCATCCTTCACCCAGACCCCCAGTTTTACCATCAACTGCAGCTCCAGCCTCTGTAACCACTGGAAAGAAACTCGAGCACAATACCCCGACCTCTCCCAGCACGTCTGTACCCCCTCCTGCTCCATCGTCCGCTTCAAACAGCAACACATCTGGACCTGGGGCGATCCCAGCACATGCAAAACCTGAAGGCAGCACATCCGCCAGAGAGCAAACCAATTTGAGGAGTAATGGGGGTCCGCCTACATCTACTCCAAAGACGGCGGCCCACCAGGGGAACAATGTGGCTGTCAGCCCGATAAAGACTCCTTCTCAATGTAACGTCTCACCTGTACTGAAAAGCTCTCTGAGGCTGAACTGGAGAGAAAGGGACAGTGGTCTGAGTGTCAGTCAGTCCCTGCCAACAGGCCATGAAACTAAGGAGGGTCAGGGCGAGGACCTGGAGACGCTTCTGGAAGAGTGTAGGACAACGCTGGGTATTTCTAGCAGTCAGGACAGGACATCAAACACATCAGGCAAGGGAAAAAACACAAGTGGCACGTTCCATTATCCTAATTGCATACATTTCTATCCTCCACTGTAGTGCTGGACGATATGGAACAAAACTCGTATCTCGATATTTTTTCTCAAAATGGCGATATAGATATAAATCTTGATCATTTTAATTTAAATGAAGTCTGACCCGAAAGACAATTCAGGGTTAAATTTGCTGATACAAAAAGCCACACAGGCACATTTATTAACAATCAATCATTTGCACAGTATATGACACTTTTAGCTTTTTCACCTCTAAAGGACAGCATGTGTGAGTGAGTTCTGTCATGTGGCTTGTTTAGGGGAAGGTCTGGGTTAGGACGCACTCGGAAATCCATCTAACTGAGCTTTTTATGCTGTTCTGAGAAGTAGTGAAAGCAGCAACTCCTAAGACAAGTATTTTTAAGCAAAATAACTATAAAAGTTAAAGTAACTAACAACTAACAGGTTTCACAAGCTCTATATTCTTGACATTTAATATGAAATGTATGTGACTTCTGCTGATGTTGCTGTATCCTTTCCTCAGAGATACTGAAGCACCTCCTGGCTGAAGTGAAACATTTAAAAAGTAAAATGAAGGTAAGACCAGTGTCAACATTTTTCTAATTATAAATTCCAGGGCCAAGAAAATTGTAGTTTTGCCTGTCTGCCAGACCTAATTACACAGTTTCATTGAAGTTGCTGAACAAAAAGAGAAGGAGAAAAAAATTCCACTTGTTTTCCTAAACACCCAACGTTCAAAAAGTGCAGATTATGTAAACAGGATGTCATGGGGAGGTCAGCCAAGTGATACTGACGGGAGACAGGAACACACACACTTACACACACACCGAGCTAAATGTGACTCCACCATCACAATAAATTGAAATGACTCCCTTCTCTTGGCCTCATGGGAGTTTGTAAATGAAGGTCTTCCTGTCTTCTGCATCCCTGTGAGGTCCAAACCAGGAGGATCATCATGTTCACAGACAGTTATTACTGAATTTTACTTAATGAGTAAGAATTGTAAAGATGTTAACCTCCATCATCTTAAAAATTGTTGTCACACTTGTCGCATTCATGACCGTGAAAGACTTCAATCAATAAATGCTAATGCAACACATTTAGCAGCTACACATGCTCTTGTTTAGATCAAACCATTGCCTTGTGTTAAACTTTAGGACTAAAATGCATTTCTACCAAAGCATCTGTTCTCCAATGGAGCGGCTGTGCACCCATCCCCATTTTGGGATGGTGATGTTCTGCTGTCATTTCCTGTCTGTTGTGTGCTCCAATTCCTGACCCTCCCTTATGAGGATTGTTGTCGGGTTCCCAGTTTCCTCCAGATCTCGTACAAAATACTGTATATAAACTGGGCTATGATGTGCAGTGTTCCTCACCCATCCACAGCTCTTTGTCTTATTGTTTCAGGGCTATTGTCTGAGAATATAGATTTTTCCATTCAACTTGCTACTAAGTTAATTGCCTCTATGCCTTGCTGATGTCAAATCTCTCTTTACCAGGTGTTTGATCTCGCCTGTTCTTTTTGTTCTCTTCTCCACTTTCCCATAACCCTGGAACTCAAAGCCTATAACTGAGGTGCAGCTCTGGGAGAAGGCAGTGTTATGGAAATAGTGGCCATCTAACACTGTGTTTACATAGGGCCCACTCTAGTGTGATTTAAGCCAGCGAGGCTTTATGAACCCTCTCATTCTGCTGGGATTCTTTTCTTGTGGAGTGTAGAAGAAGGGGAGGCAATGCGGAGGAGGGGCGGACGAGGGGGTTCACATTCGGTTGTTCAAGTAGACAAAACTTGTTTTGTTTTGCACTGTGCAGCGAGGCGGTGGGAGCCGAAGGCATCGAATCGCAGAGCTTCGTTGACTGTTTTTCTTTTCTGTCCATGTGAGATTGAAGGCTTAGAAATGCAAACTCACATTCAAATGTCCTGTTTTACAGAATATGACTCACACCCTGTCCTTCAGTGCTCACTCTGCCTGTTTGCGTATCCTTCCTTTATAGAAACTCACAGTGCATGTACTGACATTGTGAGATCATGGGCAGGTGGAGGATGTCCCCTAAAGGTACAATTATAAACCACTGAATCGTGGCACAAGAGTGTGCACATCACGTTTGTGTTGTAAAGCTGTTCAATCTTAGTAGAAATTAGTGAGGATGCAGGAGGCATCCTCACTAATTTCTACCAATTTCAACTTTTTCAACCCATTTCAACTTTTCTTTTCAACTTTTCAACCTTTAACTCATTGAGTGCCATTCACGTCTATAGACGTGAATTGGTTTAGTAACGTGCCGTACCATTCACTTCTATAGACTGGGGTTGCTCAGAGACAGTGTGACGAAGCTTTCCGGTGAATATCGAGCTTGTACAATGATGTACTCACCACCTAGTGACATGTAGGTGGCAGCAGCACACCTTTGGATGAGAGATCACCCATGATGTGCAGAGCTCAGAGGGAGAGGAAAGGAGTTTACGAGACAGAAAATGGCGCTATGAGAGTTGATGCTGAAGCTCACAGCAGCTCACACTCGACCAGAGCATGTGTGGAACCTAAGTGGACTATTGAGCGTTTCGCGATGGTGAGATAAAACGATCAAAAAAACGGGGCAAGCGCTGATACTCGGCATGTCCGGGATGAGGAGGAAGTTGATTGTGTGGGAACTAACAGAGGGAGAGACTTGGAGGAAGGCCAAAATACAGTAAGAAATCCATTCACCTCTGACATAGATAGCAAAATAATAATAATGTTGCCATCAAAAGCCCGGTCTCAGTGTTATTTTTGTAGTTTTATAGAAAGAAACCAATGTTAAGGTGTTCCTAAAGCAAAAAAAAAAAATTGTCACTAATAGGTTTTTTCAGAAAAAGCCATTTTTCTCAGCTTTTTGTCACAAACTGGCGATTTTGTGTGTATTGTTTTTTCTTATGAGAGACTTTAGTCTTTCAGAATCTGGTGTTAGGATTCAGATTGTCATAGTACAAAATATTCTGTGGGTCTTTTAAAATTTAGTAAAAATGCTCTAAAACGGCTCGCACTGAGGGGGTAGAAATTTTGATAATGGCTAGCACTGAATGAGTTAAATTTTTCAACCCACTTCAACTCTTTTCAAACTTTTCAACCCATTTCAGCCTTTTTCAACCTTATTGCTAATGTTAAGCTATTGCTAGGTTATTGCCATTGCTAGACGAATGCTAATGCTATGTTATTGCTCGTGCTAGGCCAATGCTAATGCTAGGTCATTGCTATGGCTAGGCTAATGCTAGGTTAGTGCTATTGCTATTGCTCTTATAATACAAATACTATTTTAATGCTAATGCTAACTAATGCTAATGCTAGCTAATGTTAATACCAGCTAATTTTAATGCTTACTTATGGTAACTAAGGCTAATGTTAATGCAAATGCAAATCTTAATACCACCTTGTGTATTTATCCATTTCTGACTCGCTTGCTTATTTTTTTTGAGGTTGTGGGCCACCTTATGTATTTTATCAATATTTAATGATGAACTGTTGATATTTTTTTTCAAAATACATTTTCTTTTATTGGTTTGTTTTGGGTTTTTTGCTGTTAAAAGAAGAAACGAAACAATCTATAGTTGGTTCTGGTAAATTAATTTATTCTTCTTAAAATTAGTAATCAGAACATTTGATTCCAGGATATTTCCTCGTTCACTGATTTAATGAAGCTGCCAGTGTGACCACATAGTGTGGGTGTATTTTTCCAATTAAAACTTGCTCCCTTTTTATATACTGTACTTTAAATCCTGCATATTAAAGGTCTTATTCTTTGTTTATCTTCTTTGTTTTCACTCCCTTCTTTTCTAAAATTAATTGCCCATGCCTTTCTTCTTTTTACACATTCTCAGAAAATGCACCTTGATTTCTCAATGAACACAGAATCTTCTCAAAGTATACCATCTGCCTCCGCTTTTGTGCTTGACCAGTCTTCATGTCTCTTAAAGAAAACTGAAAAACACACCTTAAATGGCAGTGCATTGAGTGTGTATTTGGGGTGTGTGCCCTTTTTTGTGCTTCCTCCTCTGGAAGATTAATCCAGTTCCAGGTGAGCGCAGCTGGATATTTCCCTGAATGATCTCTAGGTTTTTTCAGTTTTCTTTTGTCTTCGCTAGACTGATTCAGCAAACCAGGCTTCAAAAACAGACAACCTGGAGGCCACAGAGGCCCCTCATGTTCACATCGGGAATGAAGATTTAGTGCATTCAGGAGGATTGAAATATCCTACGTGTGTGTGTGTGGGCGCATGCTTATGGGAATTATATGCGGGAAAATTCTGCTTGATCACCTACATGTGTCAAACTCAAGGCCTGGGGGCCAATTTTCGCCCTTTAGAGCATCTCGTTCAACCTGCAGGAGAAAGTAAAATAATGACAGGAATCATTTTTTAATGACCAACTAGTGAAATAAAAAAAACGTAGATATCTCAGCACCTGCAAATCTATAAATTCAATGAAACTCTACAATATATGCAGTTTCCCATGCATAGATCACAAGATGGCAGTGATTTTTAATTACAAATTGATGAAAGAACTCAAACTTCTTCCTAAATCCTGCCATTTTCTAAAATCATGCAGAACTAAGAACTTTTTCACCTTAATCAATCCTTCTCGTGGTCCCTGTGAGGGTAATACAAGTGTTTATGGAGTGATTGGGGGGTCTTTCATCCCCCCGCTGTCTCTGGCCAGAAAACCGTACTTGCAACTTTCCTACCTCCGATCCGGTGGCAAGACGTACTGCTTTACGGCAGCCCAATACAAACTAATGCCAGATTATAATCAGTCCTGTGGCTGCACACGGTTGTCTACAAACTAACTTTTCTAACTTATATCATGGCAGAGCCAGCAAAAAAAGGCAGAGAAGACCTTTGTCCAAGGAACTGAGCAACTCCATGCAGTGACAGCAGCAATCACGTACCGTCGTCACGGCAACATGCACGCACACACTCGCAACCCAGCGCTCGATCAGGCAGCACACACGGCAAATATCCATCTATCTATCTATTTATTTATCTATCCATCCATCCAATCAGCCATCCAATTTCAGAGCTGCTTTGTCAGCACACAAACACCTTACACACATTTCTACACTCCCTTCCGTATTACTCCCACATCATTCATTTATTTTACGTGTCTCTCTTCTTTATACTGTTCACATGGGGCTATATGTGTGAACGCACCCTTAGTGTCACTGTTGTATTATGATTTTTCAGTGATCGGTTGCTACCGTCTTGGGAGAGCAAAGGTGCGCATGTAGCTGTGGGGTGGGGCAGGCAGCGGTGGGTATGGAGTTTTTACGACGCTGACATAACCAAAAGGGACCTTTAGGGGGAGTGCTAGTTACTTAGTTCTGCTTTAAGTGAAGCTCCTGCACGGACTGATATCTATCACTTATTGCTTGGATACTGTCGATGCCTAACATACTTTGCATATCAGTTATAGGTGGAAGTACAAGCTCAAGCACATTCATGTTGAAATTTAAATTCTGCAACTTACCTAAGATCAAATTGGTCCATATTTGGCCACTGAAGTAATATGAGTTTGACACCTCGACTTAAGGTTTAAGATAATAACAATGATGAACACTTTATTGATTACGTATTGCTAACTTTCGGGCTGTGGATGTTGATGCATACTACTGGTACATACAAGTGTGTGGCTTTCTTTAGAGAGAGAGAAAGAAGTGTTTTCTCAATACCTCGAGGTCTTAAAAATTTTGAAGTGTACGTACAACCAAAACTGGAAAACTGACTCATGATAGAAACTCCTGGGTGTGGGTGGACGCAATGAAGGGACAGATGGTTGGATTACACACACTCTTGAGTGCATACTATATCTTGATGCGGTAGATCTTTCCATGAATTTGTAAAAGAAACTCAAGATGTGGCTGAAAGGTCTCTTAGAGTGTGTGTGTATGGCTGTTGAGCCTTGACACCACATCTGGGCTTACTGTGGGCCACCAGGTCTTGTCCTGTGGGACGGATCGAGTGTGTGTTTGTTTGTCTGCAAGTCTGTCAAGCCACACTGTTATCTCAGTGTGAAGTGAAGAACACCCCTTCCTGTTTCCTAAGACAGACATGCTCCAGTTGGAGTGTCCACATCCAGATAATAAAATAGGACATCTTTCATAGTCAGGCTTGTGTTCCCTCCACAGAAAACCCACTAAACTCTAAGGGTAAACCTCTGTCTTGAGGTGAATGTATGTGAGAAAACTGCACGCTGTGGTGGGGCGTTGCGGTGAAAGGAAAATCGGGGAGTTGTTCATGCAGTGGGAGAGGGGAATATGATATGTGTGTAATGGACTCCAGCTGTTTCTGTCTTGAGTCACTGGTCAGATGAGAGAGACTGAGCTCAGACATGGCTTCCTCCTCCACATCTCCATTCATCCTTCAACTTATTAACTGACCCCTCCTATCCTCAACTTTGGAGCTCAGTTCTCTGGCTTTCATTGCTCCCTGGATAAACCTCTATCTGCAATTGATTCTACATGTGACTTTTGTCTGTTCTTGTTCACGTTTGTTTTTCCAATATTTAAGGTTTGGGTTAAACTTCTTTATATATCTCATTTTAAAGTGTTAAAGACTTTTCCATCTCGGCCAGGGGTGGACTAGGACCGAAACTCAGCCCTGGCATTTTCTGTCCAGACCAGCCCACTACATTATCAGCATTATCATGTTGAAGCTGTTATTAAGTCAGTGATGCTCAACACCTGGCTCTTTATGTCTTATTTTGAATTATTATTCCCCCAGAAAACCTTAAAAGGGGGAAACTTTAACCCTTTTTTACCTTTTTCCTTCTGCCTTTTTGCAACTTCCTTTTGTCCCATTTTTGCCCTTTTCAAAAAGCTTTTTCAGACTTTAGCTACTGTTTGCCAATAAACAACCTTTTTTGTCCATTTCTGCAAATACCCTCTGGTTCCCTTTCTAGACTGAGCAGGGGGAGTGGCTGCAGTTCCAAGCTGACCTCCAGGTGGCGGTCTCAGTTGCAGACCGTCTAAGAGTTGAAGCTGAAGAGGAGCTGACAGCACTACGAACTGCCCATAAAGACTTAGAAAGGGAGCTGGCAGCGGCCCAGCAGAGACAGAAGAAGGCTGACGTTCAGCTGGTCACACTGAGGGGAGAGCTGAGCGAAAGCAGGATGAGGCTGGCCGCTCTCACCCAATCACAAGACAAACCAGAACCTCACAGAGCCACTGCAGAACCCCTCACCTCTGAAAGCAAAGAAGGAAGCCTCAGGGGCCGGGCCAGAGTGATGCACAGGCCTGGGCGAGAGAAAGACGAAGAAGGAACTGGGAATCATAAGGCGATGATAAAGAGTGCAGTGGGAGAGGATGTTAAAGCAAACTGTAGAGATTTGGCAAAGCAGTACTTGAGAAATGTAACCAATGCAGACAAGAGTGGAGAGGAGGTGCGAGTAAGGACAGCAGTTACAGAAAGATCAAGGTGAGGAAAAATTGGTTCTGATTGAATATGGAAAAAAAAGCCATAAAGCATGAACAAAGTGTTCTCTTTGTTTGGTGTGTGATGTTTGTATTGTGCTGCAGAAGCCTTTCCAGATTACCCTCATCTTCAGATCCCCTCAGTAAGCAGAACGGGACCCCTCGGCCCAGCGCTGCTTCGTTAGTCACACATTCAAAGGTGAGGGTTCTCCAGAAGAAATCCTTTACTTCTAATGGTGTTAGTAAGTTATTCCTGCATTATTGTGATTTATTTGTTTCCTGTTCTTTCTTTTTTTGTCTTCCAAGAACTTTGGACACCAAAGGGGGCCAAAAAGTCTGGACGGGCAAGAAAGCAGGCTAAATAATGAGACGGGTTTGTGTGGCTTTACACCAAAAATGTTCCAAAATGTTTTGTTAGAGAGTAACTAAACCCCAAACCCACTTTTTTATGCTGAATACATATGTATTTGGGTATTAAGTCAAAGTGTCTTTATTAGTCTCTCTAGGGAGAAATTTGTGTTAGACAGAGGGATCTGCTGCACTGACAGTTCATTCATCACAATTAAAACATTCAATCATTCACATAGTAAAAAAAAAAGAAAACAATAAAAACAATTAAAGGAATAAATATACATAAAATTACATTGCCAAGAACCAGATAAAGTGCATACATTAGAGCAATATATTAACACCTGATGTCTGACCTCTGCCCGTCGTGGGAAATCTGCTCATTTTTGTATCGCGTGCGTGGGTGGCGGTGTTCTGTGGATCATGGCTGAAGTTGAGCAGGGACGGTTTGTGAGTAATTCAGATTCAGAATACTTTGTTTACCGCCAAGGGGCAATTCAGTAATATAATGTCTGTGTGTTTTGTGTGCAGTAGTTAGCAGTTAGTGGTCTGTCACTGCCAGGACTGACTGATTGTGTCTTACTGCTTCAGTTTCCCCCCTAGTGGCAGCTCAGCAGAAATCAGGGGTTTAGTTACTCTCTAAGCTTGCTTCATGTGTTTGTCACTTGTTTTTTTTTTTTGGTTTTTCTTTTAAAATTCATCTTATGTTAAGTCTAATTTACAAATTTGTATTCGGTACATGTCACTCGACTCATTGCTTTAATTTGAAGTTGACTTTCTCACGTTGACGCAGCATTGGTGTTTCTTTGCAGGGAAACGTGAAGAATCTCTAAACAAGTACAACACAGGCCTCACTGAGTTGCCTTCCATCAAGTGAGTGCCCACAGCTTATCATTTTTCAATTGAAAATCGCATTTTGACCCAAGCACAGTTGTCATTTCATTTCATAAAGGTCAATATTGAGTTTGAATAATTGGCTTTATTAGGTTTTTGTATCTGACTCTGACTAGGTCTTTCACTTGCATAAATTCCCACCGGTGCAGGTTTGTAGTAACATGAATCATATTTGTATTTCTAGGTCTCAGGATGGCTTCAACCTGCTGCTGCGACGCCATGGAGGCTCAAAGCGAAACTCGCTGCTTCGATGGTGTCAGAACCGAACTCAAGGCTACGAGGTAATCCAGGAATGGATTTTTTAATCCGGTATTCTATTATTGTGTGAATTTTTATAACTTTATCTTCTTTCTTCATGCAGAATATTGACATTACTAACTTCAGCAGCAGCTGGGCTGACGGTCTTGCCTTCTGTGCTGTCTACCACACCTACCTCCCCTCCCACATTCCTTATAGCAACCTCAGGCCTGAGAACAAAGTGAGCGACAAGGGCATGAGAAGAAAAGACTCATATATAAATTAAGATGTCTGATGTCTGTTTATTTGTGCAGAAGGAGAATCTGAATCTTGCATTTACAACAGGAGAAACTGTTGGGATCGTTCAGTCTCTGGTAAGATAGTGAACACAGCCGCTTACCACCCAGTAGCGTGTTGATCTGTTTTACCTGAAGCTGTTTTTCTCTTTTTTGTACAGACGGTGGAGGAGATGCTCAGAGTAGGTGGTCCCGACTGGCAGAGGGTTCTGAATTATGTGGAGGGCATGTATCGCCACTTTGAGATGTGAATGCCAAAACCAAAAGCTCAGCATCCCAAAATGGATACATAAGGACTCCTTCTAGACAGGTTGTCCCTGAATAGGGAAAGTGAAACAAAATTTTTGCTATAATGATTTTCGATGGTTTCCAACTTAAAGGTCGTGTGGAGGGATGAAGTAGGAAGATTTTAGCAAAATCTAATTTTTAAGATAAAAAGTGATCCTGTGGAACCTGAGTTGCATTTTTGGTACTGGCACAATCGTACTTGATGTCCTTGATAGTGTTTTTTGGACAACAATTGATGCTTTTGAAGCCTAAATACTTCCTCTTTGTATGAACATTGATCTCAGCCCTTAAACACACTGTAGATATGCACTTTTGTCAGCACCTTTTTAGATTGAACTCAGTCCATATACAGCAAAACTACTGTAGTCTTGCAATTTCTCATTAAACATGTAGTAACAAGGCTACAGGCACATTAGAACAGGATCAAGTGTTTATCATTAAGTCACGATCATTAAGTCACGATCAAATTTCTTGTTTTTGAAAACTTTTATGAACAGAAAGCATGGACAAGTAGAGTGCTGTCTTAGTGCTCAGGGTTTTTCCTCACAGGTGTGCCTGTAAAAACATAACTGTCCTCGCCTGGGTTGAATTCCAGGTCACGTTACACCTGTGTCCTCACTGACAAGCAGCTAATGTTGTGATCTATTTGCCAAAGATGTGCTTTAAATGTTGAATACATTTCCCTGTAAGATATGTTTATATTGACAAATGTGAAAAACGATGCCTAAAATAATAAACTGTTATATATGACTTGTGTAGTTTTTCTTATAGAAATCCATAATAAAATTTGTCAATGAGCTCACATTTAATACAAGGAGGGATTTAGATAGAAAAAGCTAACCTTGACTTTAGCTTCCTCTACTGGTCAAGTAAAAACATTGCATTTTTTTAAACATTTCCTTTAAAACTGCAGGTTTATTCATATGTGAACTATTGAATGCTGCAACATATACAGACAAATTTAACCAAATGTAAGCATATTAAATAACTAAATCTATATGAGTGAAATAAGTAAACCCTAATATTGTTTTGAGCGAGCCAATCAAAGCTAAGATCTAAAAATGCATTAATGAAGCAACTCTGACTGACAGGAGACACCAGTTTGTTGTCACACTATTTTTGAAAAACTCAAACAACCAAATACCATAATGGTTAAGTAAAATATTTTGAATTTGAATCCTTAAAGGGGAAGTTGGTATTTACCATTTTGAATGTTTAAAGGATGACATCATAGCAGTCCTGTAATGTTGGCGGTGTTGGTTCCCACCATCTTCTTGTTTCTGCTTGCTTTGCTTGCAGCCGATAAACCCGACACCAACTTTCTTTCTTGACTGAGTTATTAATGTAAATAGTAGCGAAACTTCCTAAAATACAATGAACATTAATCCTACTTTTGTATATAGAAATAATCAGAAGTACTTTATCTCAGGGGGAAATATATTTTTACAGAGCCTCTAGAATTTTACAAAATAAAACAAACACTAAACAAAGAATAAAAAGTACATAATTAGGTAAAAAACTTATTTAAAGACAGAAACCTGTCTCATCGTTTTTCTAATTCTTTTGTTGAGGTGTTTTTAGGTATCGGATAGTGTTCTTCCAACAACGTTCACTTCAGTCTGTTGATGCTGTTGAGGTCTACATGAAGCTCCCTCGACAACTAAATATTCTACCACCTTTGCATGCCATATTTGAATCTTTGAATTTCAAAAGTATAATGCACAATTTGGAAATACATTTATTTATCCATGAACTGAGGGCCTCCCTACAGATACCACAAATGTTGGTTTCTGCCATTGTAAACAAGGATTTGCTACAGTACTCGTACCTGTATGTACCTATAGGTCCCTTTTGTTCTAATATAGTTCATACTTGTTGCAAATACTGAAAAGTCAGAAATTTTTAATGAGAGAAATACATGAGGTTCTCGAGCGCTTTGCTAATAAAAGGCTTGAAGTTATTATCAATCCTAATCAGATAATAATCCGAGCTAATCTCGCTCATTAATAGCTAGCAATAAAATTCTGCCTAAGAATTTTTTTTTCTTAGAAAATCTATTCATTAGGAAAGACCAACCAATTTTCTAGCCATAGTTTGACTGCTAGTTACTGTATACTAAACAGATCAATTGTTTTTTGTGTTGCACACAGAAACAAATATGAGAAAATGATTATACTCTCCTGCTGCAACACAACAGTCACATTGTTGTTCATGTTATTTAATCAAAATCTTATTTTCCACGCTAACATTGGAACATATTCAGGGATAGTCGAAGAAGCTGTCGCAACTGAGGATTTGTGTTATTTTGTGTATTAAAGGGCCAGTATTATGCTAATTTTCACCCATCTCTAATAGTTCTAAGAACCCCAACAACATAGAAATTGAGGTTAATTTTCCCAAACTCACCTGTTTTCTGGAGTTTTAGCCCTCTGAAAAGTCACTTTCAGAGCGCTCCTAAAAACAGGCTGTTTTTTTGGGCCTTGCATGATTAGGTGTAAACACACACACTGCTTCAACGTTTGTGTTTACCACAGCAACAGCAGCAGTCTTCCTTCTCATCACCTCTTCTGACCACAGGAATAGTCCATTTCAGACAAAAGTACATTGTTTTGTCTGACGTCATAAAGGTGGTGAAGGTGGTATAACGGCTACTAAAAATGAAACTGATTGTGAGCGCTCTTTGGTTCATCTATATACTGGATAATCTACATACTGAACATAAAGATACCAACTGTGATGCGAGCTGTAATATCAACCTGCCTTCACTGTTTGTTTTACCTGTGAGGTAATTTGAGAGGGAGGAGCTCACATTCTTATGTAGGAGGAGCCAGGATTGTCAGGTGGAGGAGTTTCAACCTTATGAGTATTAGTTGGGGAAAATCCAACTCACCTGTTTGGAGCTGACTTTTTACAAAATGTGGAATAACAAAGGAGGGAGGAAACATAACTTTTTCAACTTTGGCCCTTTGAATGAGGCTAAAGGGATCTATATCACTTTAGCAAAACCATTAGGTCACATTGGGTCACTTTGTGTCAGGTAACACAGGTATTGTGTTTCTATTGCCATTCAAGATGTGTTGTGCACCCAGAGTGTCTCCCTCTTGGCTTTGGGAAAAAATAGGAAGAGTCCGTTTTTGTAAAGACAAACGAGACATGTTCCCCAGGGCGAAGGAATTTGGATCCTCACTTCACTCATTATGCGTGTTAGACAAAGTCCATGTGTGACTGCATGTTTCCTGATGTGTGTACCAGCACTTGAGCCTCACGAGCACCGGCTTGGGTAAAAGGGTAAAAGGGGCGGAGTCTGAAGGTTTGAGGATGATTAATGAGTATTTGTAACAGCAGTGGACTTGTTGTGAGACAAATAGTGAAAATTTGTACCAGAATGAGCAGGATTTGGGTTCTTGTTGTGTGTTTGGCTGCAGGTGGTCTCACACAGAAGTCATCCGGGTGAGTGATGCATTTCCCATACCCTCAAAAGTATTGCTAACAAATCAATCTCTTTTCATTTTTTCTTTGAAGCATATTGTATGTGATCTCGGGTCCAGAGGTGGTGCATGCTGGCACAGCGACCACATTGGCCGTCACTGTGTTTGGGAAGTCCTCGGTTAAGGTGGTCGCTGAGGCATCGAATGGGAACACTAAAGTATCCCAAACAGAGGAATTCCAAGAAGGTGAGGCAGCGACAGAAATCCAAATTTGTCAAAGATGTCAATGTCCTCCCGGATACTAAAACTTGATTCTGTTTTTAAGGTTTGACCAAACTTCTTGTTATCCCTCCTGTGCGTATACTTTCTATTTCTCTTTCTTATTTCACTCAAACAGGGCATAAAAAGCAATACCTTAATTCCTTTTTGTTGACTATAGATCCTTGGCGCAACCACTCAGAGTTCTCTTTTAAACTTGACGGTGAAAGGCTACAGGACCGACACTCTTCTTTTCACCAACACCACCATCATCCGCTTCAAGCACAGGAGTGTGTCCTCCTTCATCCAAATGGACAGATCCCACTATGAACCCGGAGACACTGTCAAAGTGCGGATTGTGTCTACTTCTATGGATAACCGTCCGTACAAAGGCAAAGTAGACATCTCTGTATGGGTAAGAATCCACGACTGTAGTGACTACAATGAAGTGAAATGAGGTTTTATTGTGTAGCGAGATGTTTAACTGATGTTCCTTTTATTGTTCAGGATCCCAGTGGTAATGTTGTTGAGAGGTGGGAGTCCACAGGAAATCTGGGGATTGTGTTGCAGGGATTCAGGTTATCCCGGACGGCTCCTGTGGGACAGTGGACGGTCACAGCCACAGTTGATGTAGGTTGAAAAAGTAGGAAAGTATTTCACTCGCTGCAATGGAATCTGTGTGCTTTTGGAATACAAATGTTTTTTATTCCATTCTTCTTCCATTCAGGGTGGAAGTGAGGAGAAGAACTTCACTGTACAACACCATGGTACAGTCACTAATACTGTATACACTGGTTACTGACTTTTAAAATGGAACATTTTAACAAATTTAATGCTTGTACCAATCAGATTTTTAGTTATTTGTCTACTCGGGGTATTTATTTCAGAAGTGCAGCATGCAATTTTTCTATCCTTTTGTGTATTTTTGTTGTCATAAGGTGTGGTATTTGGAGTAATTATCTGCTATTTTTTTCTCATGCGCTGTTTGCAGTAATTTTTTGTGTATTTTTCTTTTATTTTGTGTGCTTTTGAGTCATTCCCTTGGTTTTTGTGTTTACTGTGGGGAATTTTGAAAGCCTTTTACACCTGTACGTGGACTAGGACGTTGTTTACCTAATTTGCATATACAGTTTTGCTCCCTTTTGCAGAGCCTCCTCACTTTAAAGTGCTCATCAAGTCGCCTTCCATTGTCCTCATTGGGGACGACCTATCAGGATCAGTGAGAGCACTGTGAGTCATTCACTGTATTAATATTACAACAACATACTGTTTTTTAAATGTACAACTGTCTGAAGTTGGTTGAGTTTTTTCCCCTCAGTTATCCCAGTGGTCAACCTGTGCAAGGTACAGTAGCAGTGTCCGTAGTTTTGGATCCTGATGTTAACAGTGAGGCGTCTCCAATCCTGTTAACAGGAACTACAGAGGTTAGCTTGATGCTTATTAATCTGCAAACATGAGCTAGAATAAAAGCAGTAAATATTCAGGGTTGTGATCAAACTTGTATTTCAGATCTACGGCTCAGCACACTTTTCCTTCAGTGCAGAACAGCTTCAGGTCCTCCAAGCTTCTTCAACGTTTGTTCACATCGATGTCTGTGTGAATGATGAATCAAAAGGTATTTGATTTCCTCAACTTTCCTCACTGTTGAACTTCAAAATCCAAGTCAGACATTCATGATTTTTTTCAAACTTCAAGATTTCAAAGTCAACAAAACTGTTAAAGTCCAATGGGTAGAGAAGACATTTCAGCTCCGCTTCCATACATACCCATCCACGTTAAAGCCGACTTTACACTTTTATGCAAACGTGAGTGTTTGAATATCTTTGATAATTTTAAAGCTACTTTCCCTCGATTAACCAGCCTTTTATTTGCACTCCACAGCTCAGCATCAGCAGATATGACAGAAAGTCCCTCAGCTCTTTGGATTTGATGAACCCTGTTACAGTGGAAGTTACTCAAAATAGTTCTGCAGTGAACATTGAATCCACAGTACTGACTCTTCCCGTGCCCAAAGATGGGAATGTCCACTTTAGATTTAAAATCAAGCCTCAAGTAGAAATACTTTTAATTCAGGTGAGTTTTTAGATTCCTTTGGGAGAATGTCGTTATTACAATGTAACAAATTGTGTTCTTCGGCAGCAAAAAAATGACCGCAGGAATTTAAGCAACAAATCAATAAAGGAATCCTTTAAATAAAATATATGTAAATGGTTTGCTGATGTTGTATATCATTTTTATTCAGTCCACAGTTTGTAATTGTGTTGGATTTTTTTTTGCATTTTGCAGGCCAGATTTCAGTCCTGTGTGGAGACTCTGAAGATGTACAGCAACCACTCCTCTCCAAGTGGATCCTACATTCAGATCAACCCTGTCAACAGTGGCGATGCATGTGTATATATCACCTCTATCCAGTCATTCTGTTCAATTTTAACAAACCTGCTTATTTATAGACAGAGAGGTTCTATTTTAAAATATTTCATGAGATGTCTCACTATGGGATGTCATCTCTGCTACATTCCTCAGAATACCTATTTCACTTTGCCAATCCTGTCGCAGACGGGAGGCACGGTTTTCTATCTGCGCTGAGAGAGTCTGGTGCTGTGGGCCTGGCCCCTGAGTGGTGCAATCTGTCGGCTGTAGGGTTATCACAGGATGGGATCTTTACCATCTTTATTACTCTAAGTGGAAGGTGTTTGAGGACTGGTGTCTCCAGGAAGGCCAAATTCCCTTTCAGTGCCCGGTGGGTGTGATTCTGTCATTCCTGTAGGGTCTGATTGACAAGCGCAAGGCCTTCTCCACTGTGACAGATTATTTAGCGGCAATCGCCGCCTGTCCAGCTGGCTTTGCGGACAAACCAGCATCCGCTGATACGCAGGTTCATGAAGGGTGAGCGCAGGTTCTTCTCCGTGTCTAGATTGGTGGCTCTGGTGGATCTGGCGGTGGTTCTGGAGGGTCTTAAGGAACCTCCGTTCGAACCGATGGGTGAGATGGACCTGAAGTTCGCCTCCCTTAAAGCTGTTTTGTTGCTGGCTCTGGCTTTGGCAAAAAGAGTCAGTAACATTCATGCGCTCTCGGTTCACCCGTCGTGTGCTCAGCTTTCCTTAGGCGATGCGAGGATCATTCTGAGACCCAACCTAGCCTTTGTGCCAAAAGTGATGGGCTCATGTTCTCCCATTGACCTGCTGGCATTTTCTGCCTCACAAAGTGAGCAGCAGCCTCATTTGTTGTGTCCTTTTCGTGTGATCCGCACTTACATGGACAGGACAAGGAGCCTCAGGAGGAGCGATCAGCTGTTGGACTCCTGGGCCAACCCCCGTAATGGGAAGCCTGTCTCTAAGCAGCGCCCGTCACACTGGGTGGTGGAGGCTATTGCTTTGGCTTACTCATGTCAGGGTCTGCAGTCACCTACGGGTCGGCGTACACACTCGAATCGGGCATGGGTGGTCTTATTGTCTTGCTGGGTGGTCTTGCTGAGCGTCACCAGCCCCCTGGGCTGGTGACGCTCAGCAAGCATGTCTGCACTACGGGAGTTTCCATATCACATAGTCAGACATCTCTCTAAATATTATGAAATAAAACTATAGGTTACTTTCGTAACCCCGGTTCTATGAGTAATATGAGTGAGATGTCTCACCAGACTGCCCTTCTTTCTCAAACAAGGAGAACAGGTTTGCTTACTAAGAATGATGCGCACCTGTTCGTCTCCTCCTTTTATGAGGTGGGAGGTTCTCCTATTGAACTGATGCGCTTCATTGGTCAATCAGGATTGGCAAAGGGAAATAGGTATTCTGAGGAATGTAGCCGAGGCGACGTCACATAGTTAGACATCTCACTCATATTACTCATAGAACCGGGGTTACAAAAGTGACCTATAGATACTGTAAGACAAATACTTTGTATGATTGAGAAGGAAGAACATGCCATTCAGAAAGACCAGGGTGTCATTAATGTTTTCTGCTTATTGTAATACAGAATAATCTTCTTTCAGATTGGGATGCCTCTTCATCTGGATGTGGAAAGCAACTTTCAGGTCACAAAACTTCACTTTGTTGTAAGTTTTTTTTTTTTTTATCAACTTGGGGAAAAGTTTGTTTTTCTGACTTCCTCAGGAAGAAGATAATTCAACATTTAATCAAGCTATGCATGACTATACTCACTTTTCCTTATTAGGATAACATGGTGCGTTAGCCCATGCACATAGATACTGAAAAACACAGTATTTTGAAGCAACTTGTTCTATTATGATCAAATTGATCATAATTGTTGTATTTTTAGTCTTGTTAGTTGACTGAGAATTTAACATTCTGCTGAATGAATAAAGACTCTACAAAATAAAGGTGATTAGAATAGAAAAGAATACACCTTTACTAATCCCAAGAGGTGAAAATCACGTTTGCAGAAACACAGTATAAGAGCAGAGAGTAAGAACAGAAATAAATACTATAATAGGGTAATAGTGCAAAATGTAGGATATATATACATTTTTAAAAAAAACAACAAAAACTGCAACAACAACAAGAGCAACAGAAAGAAAAACAACAAATGTGCAAATGACAATTGAGGAATTAGCATGGAGGTGTGTGTGTCAGTGTGGTTACAGTTATTATAATAATAACCACAGTTGGCAAAAGTACTAGTCTTCAGTACTCAAGTAAAAGTATAGACACTTAAATAAAAAATAACTGGTAAAAGTACAACAATTGAAGTTGCTCCCTTACTTGAGTAAAAGTACTAGCTACTAAATTTACTAAAGCAAACAAGTAAAAAGTAGGACAAATGCCCTTTTAATAATAAGACAGGGTTTTTAAACCATCAAATTCCATACTTTTTTTTTTTTTAACAACTTGTAGAAAACTGGTATATGTAAATAAATTAAATCTGTTTCCTATGAACACCTGGAGAATTTAGCACTTATTATGAATATAATTTGTAAATAAAATGTTTCAAAAAAGAAAAAAACAATGCAAATGCTCAATTAAACCCAGAAAACGAAGGGACCTGCCCCACAGAAAAAAAGCTCAAACTATCAAATTTCTTCAATAAGCTTCAAAAGAATCATGTTCTCATTGTTTCTGGAATGGAGACATGCCCTTTTTGGTCTGAAAACGAGTCATGCTGCTGAAAAGCCTTTCACAAGCATCAAAAGCGGTTGTTGGTTTGCGTCTTTTTACGTTGTGACGTCATCATCAAAGGTCTTAAAAGTAACGAGCTCATTTTTAAAATGTAAAGGAGAAGAAAGTACAGATATTTGTTTAAAAAAAGTAAGAAGTTAAAGTAAAAAGTCGCCAATATAATAAATACTCAAGTAAAGTACAGATACCAGAAAAAACTAATTAAGCACAGTAATGAAGTATTTGTACTTTGTTACTTGTCATCTCTGATTATAACCAATAAATATTATAAATACCATCAACTGATACCAACTGCTTTCCTTTCCTTTGGTTTGTTTTTTTGAGGTGAGCTCCAAAGGTGGAGTTCTGACTGCTGGCACAAACAACTCCTCCTTCCTCTCTTTGACTCCGACTCTGTCCTGGTCTCCTACTGCCTGTTTTACCATCTACTGCATCCTACCTGATGGACAAGTTACGGCTGACACTACTTGTTTGCCCGTCAGTCAGCACTGCAATGTAGGCCCTGCTTCATCCAGGATTGTTCAGCCTGAACACTTGTCCTCCTGTGTGTGACTGTGACTGTGATGCTTGCTCTCCTTAGTTGGGTTTACAGTGGAGCAGTGTCAGAGCTCAGCCTGGTGACAAAGTCTCACTGCACGTATCCGGCCTGGAATCCAAATCTCGAGTGGAAGTTGTAGTCATTGGAACGCAGGAGGAAGTTTTGGAGCCCAATCTGGACTTGAAATGGAAACAGGTAGGACACGGGTTCAAAGTCCAAACGTAAAGTCCAAATCTCATTTTTCAGATTTTTATACAAAAAAGGGAACCATAGGGTGAACAAGGCGTGATCAGAGAGTCCAGAAACCACATTCAGTACTCTTTACCTGGTCAACTTAATGTGTATGCCTGCAATATGTACTGTAGGGTGACCAGATTTTTAAAACTCAAAACCGAGACAGTAATTTAATCAAAGGAGACAACAGTTTAAAAACAACTATTTAAATGTGCTTTTATTGTAACGAAAAAAGGTCACATAAATTACATTTCTTGTTTCTTCCTTTTGGATGAAATGTATTATTGCAATGGCTGAACCAAATTTAAAGTGGCCAAAAAAGCAACATTTTTAGTTAACATAAATGTTTTCAATAATAAAAAAAATCTTGTTTTTCCTTTTTACATTTTGAAGGAGAAAGCATGAGAGGAAGCGAACGAGTAATATTGTCAATGCTATCGACCAATCAGCATCGAGTTGCAAATGCGTGAAAAACTTTTGTGCTTTTTAATTGGTTTACAGTATATTGCAAGCATTACTATGGCAACTAGGGATGTAACGATTCACTCAACTCCCGATATGATTCGATTCACGATACTGGGTTCACGATACGATTCTCTCACGATTTATTTTACAAAATGGGACTGTAGACAAATGATGACTGAAAAATATTCCTTTATTTTTTTTCGGAAAAAAATTCCTTTTATTTTTCATTGTCAAAAGAATTCCTTGATAAACTATTCAAAACAATACAATTTAACTAAAAATAAATCTTGAATGAAATAAATAAAGGAATAATACAAATGAAGAAGCCTATTAATTTAAATTCTCGTTTAAACTACATAATAGTTTGTTTTTTTTTAAAGTGCAACTGAAAATGTATTTTGTGTCTTAACAATTGGACTTTAAAAAAAACAAACCGTCATTCACTGATTTACGTCAGATATTTGTTTAGACCAGCAGAGGGCGATGGTAACCCAGTGGTCGGTTGGCATGCAGAAATTCTTGCAGTGAAGAAGAGATGCTATGCTAGCAGACAGAGCTAATAGAAAAACGTGACTTTTACAGATATTCACGTAATATTACAGATATTCTTTCGGTGCTAAAGGGGTAAGGAATCATTTATTAACATGTTTAAGAGTAGAAGGCGGCCAGAAAGAAAGTAGTAGCAGATTCCAGACGGGATACATATATAGCGCCCTCTGCTGTTTTAAAAAAGTACTGCGATTCAATTCTCAAAGTATCGATGTCAATCGTGATACCTATGAATCGATTTTTAACTGCCTTATGATTAATCGTTACATCCCTAATGGCAACTGTTTGTGATTGACAGCTCACAGTCCACAAAGATCAAGTTTTTAAGCAAAATGCGCTGCTGCATTCAGGGTCTTTTCCATCAGCGGCAACAGAAGTTCGTTTCTTAATAAACGGGACAAATGAGACTGAACTTGCGAAAAACCAGGAGAAATCAATGGTTTGGCTTTGGGGGAAATTGACCGGGACATGGGACGTAACTCTGAAAACCAGGACTGTCTCAGGAAAATAGGGACGTCTGGTGACAATATGTCATTTTCAGGGTCTTAAAGGAATCTACTGTTTTCACAAATTCGGCCTAAAATCTTTAAATGTACTATCAGAAGACCTATGCCAAAACGAAAAGCATTATTATGCACCATATTATTTTAATTGCCTTTCAAAAATGGGACTACTTTACAGTTTATGAGCCCTTGTTCCGCCATCTTGAAATGACGTGATGATGATGATGTCACTTGGCCCCACTGCCTGTAAACATCCCATTGTTTTCTATTGGAGTGAAGCATTCAGCCTGTTTTTTAGATCATTTATAAGGAATAAGAGAAGGTAAGGAATCTTAGTTTCTTTCTACTATGTTTCTATTACACCCCCTCAGGGCATACACCTGAGCTATCAGGAATAGGAGTCCCACCCAAACAAGCAGGCAGATACGTTAATCCAGACAGTCTGTTTACTGCCCACACAATATCTAGCCTTGAATAGAAAATATTTTAAAATCCCGATCCCCTTCGGCCTCTGCAGGGCTGAGTTACACTTCACAACACCAGCCAAGTAGTTGACAAACCCCTATTTCTCCTTTTCTGCTGCCAAATGGCAAATACACAGATTTCTGATTGTAGTTGTTCGTTTCACAAACAGGAATCACATCTTACCATGCTGACCAATACAGGATTGTATGGAAGAAGAAAGCAGTCTGGAGAAGAAGGACATGGTATAACACAGACCTCTTTGAGGCCCTCTTGTGGCCATTGGTCACATTGCCTAATCTCACTCACTATTGCAAACTATGGTCTTTAAAAGGAGAAATTTAATGGCCGCTGATTATAAAGTTGCGCATGCTAAAATAACAGCAACTATTTGCAACATTTAGCGACAAACCACATTTAAAAAACACATGAATTTTTACATGTTACTTTTGACCAGATTTACAGCAATATTTGTGAAATTTGTTTAATGTTAAATCTAGATTTAAATGTGAAATATTAAATTTAAATGTTACATTTAAATATGAATATTAAATCCAAATGTTAAATGTACATCTTAATCTAAATGTTAAATCCAATCATAAAATTTTACATTTAGCATTTAGATTTAACTTTTATATTTCAATATAACATTTAGTTTTAAAATGTAGATTAATATTTCACATTTAAATTGAATATTTAACATTTGGATTTATATTTCAACATTTATATTTAACATTTAGATTAAACATTGACATTGTGTTTACGAGAAGAGTAAATATCACAAATTTCACAAATATTGCTGTAAATCTGAAAAAAAAAAATTAACTTTTTTTAGACTCTGTTGCTAAATGTTGCAAAAAGTTGCCGTTTATTTTAGCATGTGCAACTTAACGATCGGCACCTCACAGAAAATAATCAATCATTTGATTATTTTTCCATTTCACAGGGTTTTCTGAAGATGAAGGCCTAATGGTGCAGGCGTACTGGAGTCACTGGTCAGAATCCTTGCTGTGGTTGTACACTGATGTGAGGTGGGAATTGAATGTCATCACTATCAGTTGTCAGCACACAGACATTAGGTATATTAGATATATTTCTCTGTTTCCTCTCAGTGAGGAGACGTGGGTC
Organism: Gouania willdenowi; assembly: GCF_900634775.1. NCBI lineage: Eukaryota > Metazoa > Chordata > Actinopteri > Blenniiformes > Gobiesocidae > Gouania > Gouania willdenowi. Next base: position 22,294,203 of record NC_041065.1, on the reverse strand, counting down.
AGTGAGGACATAGTTGTGCCCGATGGTTTCACTTCATTGAGTGCGCTCACTTTAGTCATGTCAGAACCCCAGGGGCTACGCTTTAACCATGCTCCACTAAAGGTACTGGAGATCCTATTTTACACTTTTACCATTTTATCATCCAAAGATTAAAGTAAAAAACTCCTTCTAAACAAACAAATCTGTAAGTATTGATGTCTGATTCCTTCTGATTTTACAGCTGGACATCTCCAAAGACTTCACATTGTCTCTAGACGTCCCATCACAGCTCATCAGAGGAGAGGAAATTGTCCTGGAAGTGAATGTCATCAATCATTTGGAGCACAGTGTGGACGTACGTAGACCATAGACACTTTATACCTCAAAAAGCACTGAATTGTATTTTTAAACATTGACAATAAATGGTGGCAAAACTCTTAAAAATCAAAAGGAAAAGCCAAAAAAGCCATATTTTGCACTCTTATATAAGATTATTGTTGAATATGCTTCTTTTTTGGACTCATTTCACATTGATAATAAAATATGTCTTAACAGTATCATGAAACTTTAGTTTCAAGACCACATGCTTCAGAAATATTCTCTTTTAAAGGGACTGATCACACACAAATATCTGAGAGTAAATACTAAACAATAAGTACACTCTGGTAATTATAGGCTTATTTTTTAATTAACGCTAAATCTAGATTTTATTCATTCATAATTTAAATGAATTAACTTAAATTTGCCTCAATAGTGACATAAAGCCTGATAATTCTGCACTCATAAAGACTGAAGCCTGCTATAGCATAAAAGGTTGCACACGAGTTGTTTTAAAGGTGGTAGAGGGTCGTCTTCTGATCGAGAGTTTGGGGGTTCGATCCCACTACCTGACTATGTGTCGAAGTGTCCTTGGACAAGACACTGAACCCTAAGTTGCTCCCAGTGGTCGATTAGCGCCTTGCATGGCAGTCCTGTCCCACTGGTGTGTGAATGTGAGAGTGATTGGGTGAATGAGCTGATATGTAAAGCGCTTTGAAACTGCTTCAGTGTGGTGATAAAGCGCTATATAAATCAAGTCCATTTACCATTTAAAAAAAAAAATACTACCTAAAGAAAATGTTATGGTCATATAAAACAATCAGCAAAGAAGGAAATCATTTGAAAACAGTGCATTTTAATACAATAAACCAGGGATGAGCAACTTTATCACAGCAGGGGCCACAAAAATGTGATTGTACTGTATCTGATCTGAGGGCCACATTATCAACATTTATGTCAGGCTCAGCATTTAGAATAATGACTGATCTGAACATTAATTACTACAGGGGTGGGGGTAGGGTTTTGACTTTTGTCTTTGTTGTTTTGTCAGTTTGCAGTAATTTTGTGTGTTTTTGTTATTTTTAGTGTTTTTTGTATTTTTCTGTCATTTCTGCATTTATGTTGTGAATTTATGCATTTTTGGGGTCACTTTCTGTATTGTTGTTTTCTGTATTTTCCTGTCATTTTGTGTAATTTTGTTAACGGTGTGTGTGTCTTTGGAGCTATTCAGCTATTTCATTTTCATAGTCATTTTTGTTTAAGTGGCTGTTGTGTCTGTCTTTGTTGTCTTTTTTGTGTATTTTTCCGGCAAGTTTTTGTGTACTTGTGCATTTTGCTGTCGATTTATGTGTTTTGGGAGTTATTTTGTGTATTATGTTGGGCTTTATATTCATTCCATCTTTTTGAAATACAATTATTGGGGATTTGTTTTGGGGGCAGCACGAAATTTGACCGAGGGCCACAAGTGGCACCCGGGCTGCCAGTTGCCTATGTCTGCAATTAACCATCTAAGAGGAGGTAGAGGAACTAAACAAACCTAATTTTCATGACTCATAAATAAATCAATAGGCAGATTAATAATAATGCTATTGTAGTTAGAGATGGGCGATATTATCAGCATAGCGATATTTGCCATAAAATGTATTAGCGGTTGACGTCGGTATCAGTTTTTCCACTGATAATGTTGTAAATAGAAAAATATTGACACAAAGCTAACATCTCTAGTAGTACTTTATAGATAAATCCACATTTTTATCTGAATGATGATGCATTCATGTTTATTTCACCCACTTTTCCTATTTTTTCTCTCTGCAGATTATTGTGCTGCTGGCACAGAGTGAGAGCTTTGAGTTTGTTTTGACTGACAGGAACAACATGTCCTTTATAAATGCACAAAAACTCTCACTGGGGAGCCACCAGTCTGCTTCAGCCCTGTTCCCCATCAGGGCTTTAGCTCTTGGTGAGATGGAAATATCGGTGGATGGTGTGTCTTCAGATGCCACCTGCAGCCTCATTCGGAGAGTAATGGTGGAGGTTGGCAAAGTGCACTCTATATTAATGAATATTTACATATGTATATGGAAACTGTAATTCTGTGACTTGTGTCCATGTATTTCTGCAGCCGGAGGGCATCCCACAGTCCTACTCACAGACTCTGCTTTTAGAGATTGTTCCTGGAAAGGAAGACATCCCTACATCCGTCTCATTCTCCTTCCCTCCTGATGTGGTAGCAGGCAGCCAGAGAGCCAATGTGGTGGTGGTTGGTAGGTCTACTGCTCATTTGTACTGCTCTGTAGGCTACTGGTCATGATGTGTGTTTTGGATCCATAAGGTGCACTGAAATTAGTTGCATCTTAATCTTAATTAGTGATGGCTGATGACCCTGCAGCTGACCCGTTGGCACCGGAGGAGGTGCGACTGGCAGAAATGCCTAGCTAGATTCCAACTTCCTGTAAATCCTACTGAAGTACTGGAAACCCAGTGACTACTGTGAAAAGAGCACTTGGAGTCCAGGAAAGACTGGAGGACAGCCAGGAAAGACTGGATGACAGCAGGGAAAGACCGCACCAGGAGTGAGCAGCTAGTTACCCAACCCACTAGTACCTCAGATGAGGTACACCCAAATCTACGAAGAACCTTAAGGCTTTCGGCGGGCCTGTGGGTTGTTTTCTTATGAGAAAACAACCCGCAGGCCCTCCGAGAGAAGGGATGAAAGATGGGCCTAACAGGACGGACAACACGTAACAACAACAATGGAAACAGGCAACGAGAAAAAAAACAGAACTCCTGGAAATGAGGAGAAAATCCTCCGGAAGTGTTGATGCAGATGGGAGAAGGTGACCATGTTTAAAGGTTTGTGAATCCTCCAGGATTCAAAAAGTGTGGTCAGAAGGGCCAACAGCAACCTTGCACTGCCGTGGCAGGTGAGACAAGAGGAACCAAAAGCCAGATTGAAAACCACAGAGCCAATGGACCCAACGTTGCAGAAGGCAAAGATGGCACAGAGAAAGAAAGCCCACAAGTGGAGGAGGAGCCCCCATGTGAACACCAAGACCCAGTCACCACCAACTCACACAGAACACAGCCAAAAGCAGAGATTGAGAATCCAACCAGAAAGAGCAACCTCAAATGGCCAAAATCAAGCAAGGCAGAAGCATGGCAAATGCTGGACACTGACACTGGAGGAATCACTGCAAGGAGGGGTGGAAAGCAAGCTCAATCAGATTGGCAATCTCCTATACCAGGTCTGCAAGGACAGATTTGGTGAGGTGACCTCCAACCAAAGGACTGGCCAAAGAGAGAAGGGAAGGACGGAAAAGGAGATTGACCATCTAGTGTGAAGACGCCGGCAACTCTAAGAACTGGAGACAACGGCAGAGAAAGAGGGCCTGAAAACCCTGTGGGAGGAGGTCAGACAAAGATTGTACAGGCTTCGCAGAGCAGAACGTATCTGCAAGCATAGCAAACAAAAAAAAAAGAACAAGCCAGCTTCTTCAAAGACCCATTTAAGCATGATAAGCAGTTGCTGGCAGAGAAGAATGGGTAACTCGAAATCACCAGGGAGCAACTGGAAAGGCGCGTCAAAGGGCAGTACAGTGATCCAGCAAGGAAGTTCCCATTAGGGCCACCAGGGAATGTGCCTCGGCCTGCACATCCAACTGCTGAGCTCAACACCAACACCAGCTCAGTGAGGTCAGGCAGATTGTGAAGAAAGCAAGGTCTTCATCAGCACCAGGCTCCAATGGAGTCTCCTAAAAGCTATAAAAGAACTGCCCTAAGATGCTAGAGCTGCTATTGTACCTTATGAGAGCTGCTTGGAAAAAACAATGCATCCCATCCGAATGGCAAAAAGCTGTAGCGGTTTTCATCCTGAACTCCAAAGACATCAGCCAGTTCAGAAACATCGCCTTGCTAAATGTAGAATTAAAAATCTTCTTCTCCGTGCTGGCCAAAAGGATGACCTGCATCAAGAGCATGGTTGCATCCTACTTCATTTACCTGCCGATGTGCTTTGCTCTCCAGGACTTCACCACCGGCTGGCAACAGTTAGAAGTAGGAATTGCTATGGGGTGCTCCATCTCTCCCATTCTATTTGTGGCAGCCTTTGAGGTAATCCTATTCAGTGCAAGGCAGATGGTTGGAGGGATCAAACTACCAGGTGGGCAGAGACTACCTCCACTGAGGATGTACATGGACGACGTCACCAGGCTCCTTCAGACAGCAGCATGTACAACAAGACTGCTAAAAATGATGGATGAGCTGATGATGGAGCCTGTCTCTCAGAAGAGGAGTTAAAAATGACAGCACCATCTTCGTCACAGGAGAGGAGAAAATCCCACTCTTTTCTGAGCAACCCATTAAAAGCTTGGGGAGGCAGTACACGGCAGAGCTTTTGGACAAACAGATGGGGAAGACTGTGACGAAACAGCTATCGGAAGGCCTGGCAAAGATCGACCAAAGCCAACTCCCAGGGAAGTACAAAGTCTGGTGCTACCAACTCTATAGGAGAGTGATGGGGCCGCTGAAAATGAGCGAGATCCCCTCATCCACCGCAAGTAAAATGGACGGGAAAGCCAACTCATTCATTAGAAAGTGGTTGGGACTGCCACTTTGCCTCTCCGAAACAGGCCTGTTTGGAAGGAACACCTTCCAGCTGCTGCTGCAATCCATCAGTTTGGGCTACAAGCAGAAAAAGATTAGGCTTGTACTCAAATTGAGAGAGTCCACTGACTAGGCAATAAGGAACGCAAACATCAAGATTCCAACAGGCTGGAAGTGGAACTCCCAAACGGAGGTCGACAAAGCCATCAGTTGCCTGCAACACCAAGAGATTGTCGGCAGAGTCCAGGCAGGAAGAGCAGGTGGGGAGAAGCACCACAGTTTAGGTCCGAGGCAAACTGCAAAAAGAGGAAGGAGATGGCGGTGGCGGAGGTGGCGAAGATGGAGAAAGAGCACTATAACATCAAGGGCGTGTCGTAGGGCCGGCAAGGAAGGTGGAAAACCTGGGAGGGAGTCGTCAACCGAAACATGAGTTGGACAGACCTATGGAAGATCCCGCAGGCATCAACATATGACACGCTTCCTTGTCCTCGGAACCTTCACCTGTGGTTTGGGAATGAGGAATCCTGTGCACTCTGCAACACCCCTAACGCAAACCTCCAGCACATCTTGTCAGGCTGCAAGATCAAGATCTCCCAGAGTCACTACAGGTGGTGCCATGATCAAGTCCTGAGGAAGCTAGCAGAGGTGCTGAAGGGCCGCCAACAGGGCCACAAAGGTGGACCACCAGCAGAGAACCATAGCCTCATCAGTTTCATCAGGCAGGGGGATAAGAAACATCAGGCCAAAATAAATATTTAGGCCATTTTCTCCCGACCAAGAGTGGAACATGAGAGTAGACCTCCCCAGGCAGCTCCAATTCCTGGTCGAGATCACTGTAACATCGCTCCGCCCCATCATAGTGGTGTGGTCCACAAAGGCAAAATCCGTGCTCCTCATTGAGCTCGCGATACCAGCGGAGGAGGCTCCCTCTAAGAGCAAGAAGGCCAAGTACTCGGAGCTGGCTGCTGAGTGCCAGATGGCTTGCTGGAAGACTACCATATATCCAGTGGAAGTTGGATGCCTAGGCTATGTGGGGCTGTCAATCACATGCCTTCTGAGGGATGCAGGAGTGACCGAAGGGAACCTAAAGAAGGCCACCAAAGAGCTGGCAGAGGAGGCTGAGAAGGGGAGCATTTGGCTCTGGCTGAGAAGGAAGGACAAGAGCTGGGGAAAAATCAACTAACCCCAACAATAGTCGCAGGGAGGAACACATATCAGCTGCAGAGAGATGTCCCTGTTACTGCTCCGCCACCAGGAGAGGTTCCAGGATTAAAGGAGCGAAACGTTGATGATCAGTGGTTCCTGGCTGATGACCCTGCAGCTGACCCGTGGCCCATCCTCACTATTGCTATCTGTTTTTTCTTCCATCTGCGTTAACTCCTCCTACACCATTTGTCCTTATTTGACAAATAAGCTATCAAAAAATAATTTTATAATTTGTAACTTTTAAACTTTTTGACTTTTTAAATTTTTTCTTTCCCAGAAATTCTGAAGAAGGTGCAGACGTCATGACGTCACTAGTGGGGAGTGGTGGCCTAGTGGTTAAGGAAGCGGGCTTGCAATCAGAGGGTCACCGGCTAGAATCTCATCTGGGCCATCACTGTGGGATGTTGAGCAAATTCCTTAACCCCAAAACTGCTCCCACTGCTCCTCAGAGACGGGTCAAATGCAGAAAACCAATTTCATATATGTTTAAAAACATATATGATGAAAAAATAATGGCGAAAGTTACGATTTTTAATTTAACAACATCACCAAAACCTTATTGATGCAGGTTCACTCAGATGAAAATAGCACGTTTCATGTGTATGGATGGAACAACAGTTGATATACTCCACAAATGTAGATTGCCTGTAGATTGCCCATAAACCTGAATGAAAGTCATGTAGAACTTTGTGTTACTTTAACAATTAATATTTGCTGAGTAGTAGTTGTTTTTATATATATATATATATATATATATATATATATATATATATATATATATATATATATATATATATATGTAATTGCTTGACACAGTTTAATTTGAATGACTTTTTATCCTCTTTTAATCCTTTTCATTTTGTTCATGACCTACACTGAAAAAGTGCTATAAACTCTTCCTGGTATTGCAGAAGTAGTATAGTACGTTATGATCCTCAGTTTTGATTGAAGTTCTTTCTCAACTATTTTCTTCAAAGATTGACTTTTCCTGTATAACCCAAATCTTAGTCTCTTATTATTCAAGTTTGAAAGTGGAAACTAGTGTACAGAGTAACAATGTTTTGTTTGTGTCTTTATTTCAGGTGACATCTTAGCACTGCCCTTGAACAACTTGAACAGACTAGTGGAGATGCCTCTTAGTTGTGGAGAGTCCAACATGATCCACTTTGCATCAAGTGTTTCTGTCCTCCAATACCTGAACAAGACAGCCAATGATAACAAAGAGATCAGGAGGAAAGCTCTAAGTTACATGATGAAAGGTAAGCCTGAGTGAGACTGAACCATTAAAGTTGTATTATAACAATAATTATGGATGAAGAAGAATATAGTGCTGCTGGAACTAAAGGCAACTTAGTTGACTTATGTGGTTTATGGTTTTGAACCTTTAGGTAATATCTAAAAAATTGTCAAAGATCATGAATAGTGCAGATTTAGATGAAGATCCTGAGAAATCTGACGCTCAAGTAAACAAAAGGGTATGTTAATTTTGTATATTTACAAGTGGAATAACAGGAGAAACACACTTCCTTTCATGATTTGTACCCAGAAATGTATCATAAACGTCAATATATTTATTCTTTAAACAGGATATATAAGCAAACTTGTCTAGAGCTCTTCAAATCTTCAGTTTTGCCCCATTACTGTTCATATGATCATAGTAGCAGTATTTCCCACAGTGTAGGCCCTGCCCCCTGGTGGGTGATCAAGGTGCTGCAGGTGATTTTTAATTGGTTTTGGAGCTATTGCAAATCATATACAGATTCATAGTTCTCCTGAAACTGATATTACAGGGTGGTTGAATGAACTATTGGGTTTTGAGCAAAAAACACACAACTGACCGATTAGCAAATAATTTGTCCGTCCTCACAGTATATATACCCCCGGCCTAAAAAAGTCATGGCTTTACAGTCAGTGATCATCTTTTGGGTTTCTTTACAATCACTGCTTTATACTGACTGTATAGTTCTCTAACTATGTTTAATTTTGGGCTGTAAGCTTATCAGAAACAACTCTCCTACCAATTACAAGATGGCTCATTTAGTCCTTTTGGAAAGAGTAATCTCTCCGGCAGCACATGGTAAGTACATTCAATCACAAATCTTTATAAACGTGTTTATATTTCTTCCTTTTAAACTCTTTTTCCTTCATTTCTTTGACTTAAGGCTGTCAGCCTTTGTGCTGCGATGTTTTCTCCAGGCAGAATTCTTCATGCCCATTGATCAGACCGTTCTGGACAAGACCCGAAGCTGGCTCCTGAAAAATCAAAAACTTCAGGGAGAGTTCAGTGAAGCGGGTCGGCTCCTGCACACGGAGATGCAGGAAGGCCTGGACAGCAGTCCAGTGGCTCTAACCGCTTATGTTCTAGTAGCGCTTTTGGAGAATGGAAGCTACGAGGTGAGTCAGGAGAACGTCACTTTGAAGGATATTTGACAATCCTCCAATTCTGACGTGCGTCATCTTATGCCTACTCTACAGTGTAGTCGTAAAACAGAACAAGGTGTCATGAACTCAGACGGCATAATTCTGGCACAGAAGTACCTGGAAAAGCAAATATTGGTTGGTGTGGTCAGTAACTACAGCCTGTGTCTGACAGCTTATGCTTTGGCTTTGGCTGAGAGTCCTTTGGCTGATGTTGCTCTTACTGAACTCAAAAGAAGAGCAGACCGTAAAGGTGATTGTATAAGCTGCCCTTAATTATTTTTCTTTCCTGGTTATTGGTGTGTTGCAACCAAATTAAATAGGTGCATATCACCAACTGTACATGTTTTATTTCATTACTTTCCCATTAAAGGATATACACTCAATGGCCCTCATTAATCAATTGTTTGTATGTTCGCACACTAGCAAGCCTAACTAGTCTAAATGTAAAGATTTGTCTTGATCAAATAGCAGGGATTTATGCTTTTAGGCTGTTCAGTCAGGACCGCTTTAGTCAAAATAAATGATTTATTTACAATAATAATGCATTGGATTTTGTATTGCACCTTCAAGTGCTTTATATTGATGTGCATGCAATCTTATATTTAATGGTATAGGTTTGTTCCGGGACCTTCTTGCCCTTTCCGTGTGCTTACATGGAAAGCCGGAGGCCGGGAGAGCACTCCTCCCCAACCTTTCATGAGCCCTAAAGCAAGGAGAGCGGTTAGCAGAAACCCCCTGGAACAGATGTTAATGACAACAAAATTACACCCAGTTCCCTGGATACATACTGACCTGGAGGGGTTGGGGTGGAGATGGGTTGCGAGATGTTTGCTGAGGAGGTATGAGGCAGCAGTCATGGTTTAAGCAGTGCATCCTGTATGCTTTGGCCAATAGGGAGCCAATCTGGGCTGTTGGTTGATTGGAGGTTTGGCTGGCTTTGATGTCCGCAGCCTGCCTGAACTAACGCTATGATCAATTTATTTATAATTGAATTCAAACCTCAGCCCGAGTCCGCTCCAATACGGAAACACTGTTCACTTCCTCCATTATTCTCTTCCACAGAGCATTTAAATGAGCTCCTTAAATTCCAGTCTTCACACTACTGAAGAGAACATCTTTGTTTTTCTTCACCTCAGCTGTGAGAATGCTGATTTTAATCTCGAAAATGTTTATTTCATTGCCAATGTTTGTTTGACCTCAGTGGGCGGGGCCTCTGAACCAGGAACATTTGAGGGCGTAACATGTTAATGACGATCAAATTCAGCCACCGCATTTATCAAAACCCGGTCATTGGTGCGCTGGGATAGGTCAGATATGAATGTTTCATAAGGTCCACGTTGGTCCTGTCGTACAACACAATGTAAACTCATATTTGCACCCGTTTTCACACAGGGTTGATAAATGAGGGCCAATGTGCTTATACTTACTCAATATGCTGCTGGGTCATTTGATGTGTCATACAAGCTGCCTCTAACTCAAGTTTGGTCTTTCGGCAGAATACAATTTCTGAAAACCATATGTGTTTTGTATTTACACTTTACACATTTTGAATAGAAAGATTTTTTCGTGCTTAGGCACCATGATTTTTGATATCTTCTTCTTGGTTTTTCAAAGATGGAGTTATGATATGGACGTCCTCTTCTGGCCTAACGTCATATGACCCAGAGCCGGGTTCAGTGCAGATTGAAATGGCTTCCTATGTGTTACTGGCCTTGCTGAGACGCGGAGGCTTTGTCGAAGGTATCGCTCTGATGAAGTGGCTGAGCGAGCAGACGAACCATCCCAGGGGTTACGGGACAACACAGGTGAGAATGAATATAAAACAAAGTTATTCCAACTGGTGCACCTAGAGAAAAAAGTCGATTTTTGTCACCTTGGGACTTTGTTGGTAATTTTGGCATCGCTGTAGCATAAAAAAACATTACCCTGTTTGTATAAAACAGTGGCTCCCAACCTTTTTTGGATCGTGATTATTGAGAATTTCTGACGACCCCAAAGGCCTTTTTTTTAGTAATTTGTTTTTTTAATAATGTTTGTCACATTGTATTACAAATACAGTATAGAGTAGCCAGGATCAATGACAAGTTATGCCAGCTCTGATACATCTTTTTTTCTACCTTTTATTTGAACTAGATTTATATTTAGCAAAGCAAAAATGTGAAAAAGAATAATAATAAACAAATCTGTCATTATTTTTTTTGCTAGACATTTCAGGCCACCCTAACTAAACTCTGAGCAACCCCACATGGTGTCCCGACCCAAAGGCTGAAAAACTTGGTGTGAACCCTTATAAATGTGATGTACTGATTATATTGTCCTCCTCAGGACACTGTAGTTGCTCTACAGGCCATGGTTTGCTATGCTGTTTACAGCGGCGCGAACACCATCGACCTCAGGTTCAACATTTCAGACCAGACGTCTTCGCTTGAGTACATGTTACACATCAACCCGAGCAACTATCAAGAATACCAGAGCAAAGAGGTACCGAGGCCTAAAACTCACAGCATTAAGGCTTTATTAATCTGTGCGTCTGAGGGAATTTCTGTCGTGTTTTTCAGATCAGCGCAAACAAAGACCTACATTTGCATATTCACATGGATGGAAAAGGATTTGGGATTTTTCAGGTACAGTTGAAGATGCACCGTGTTCATTACTAACAATGTTGTACATTTCATTATAAATCAATTATAAATTTAGACGCAACCATTCAAATACAACATGACCTCAATTTTTTTTTTTTTTTAACTTATTAATTCATGTGTATTTTATTGGAAATAAACTAATTTAACATTTTTAACAAAAAGAAATGTGCAAATAACATCATTTGGACATTGTCGAATTCTATCATGGACATTGTCCATTGTGATGCACATTAGCACCTTTAGTAACTTCATCAACATATTGCTGTTTTCTGGTCATGGTTTAAAGTGCACAACTTTTTTATTGTTTGCACAAATGATCTCTGCTTCTTATTGTTTTATTTTAATGTACTTTGGGTTTTATGCGGCTGCATTTGTTGCACATTTATTTATTATTAATAATAATGCATTGGATTTTATATAGCGCTTTATCATAGACACTCAGAGTGCTTTACAGAATTATGGCATTATTCTTTCACTCCACACTTAGTGGTGGTAAGCTACTATTGTAGCCACAGCTGACTGAAGCGAGGCTGCCATAGTGCGCCATCTGCCCCTCACACACTATGAAAATAAGAAACTTAAACAGTATACAGTAAAAGATTTTTATACACTTGAAGTTGGAGATGATCTCTCAAACCATCCCCTCTCAGTTAGATTAGATAGATGGATACACTTTGGGAATCATTGATCCTGATCATTTGACACTAAATAACCATTTATATTTTTAAATTGGTGGTGAAAAAGGGGACATCTATTGTACATTTGTTATATTTGTATTGCTAATAATATCTGAGAGACGACATTTCATGTACAGTGCAAATCATGTTGTAAAACACAGAGATGAGGAAAAAAAAAAAAGCCAGAACTGTAATGTTTAGTCAGTATTTGAACCAAAACATTACATTTTGAATTGTGGGATGAATTTTTCATTATTGCCGTTTCCTGTCTTTATGATCATCCAGCTGAACGTGTTTTACAATCGCAAGAGCAAAACCTTCTCACAAAGCCTCCAGCCCACCACAGACAGCGGAGCCTTCTCATTAACTGCTGAGGTCACAGGTGCCAGTGACTCTGATCACATGTTGTCCATTTGCACGAGGTAAAAAAAAAAAGAAGAGATGTCAGCGTCTGTAAAATAGGATGAATTCACACAGCTCACAGGCGCTCTCGTCTGTTTTCAGATTAAAAGACAATCAGGCGGTGCCTCGCACAGGGACGGTCCTTATGGAGGTGGGAATGCTCAGCGGTTTCACTCTGGCTCCAAATCCCGCTGTTTCAACAGATCTTATCTGGAAGGTGGAAACGGTTCCTAACGCAGTCATCCTATATCTGGATTCAGTAAGTGTCCTGTCTTTAACAGCTGGAGGAAATCCTGTAGGATTTATACATGTCCTTGCATTAACACATCTGGGTTTAACCTGTGTTATCAGGATATCTGCACAACTCAATGATGATAAATTTATCAGATAGTAGAATATCTAAAGCCTATAGGATGATGACCTGTCCTACGCTTCATTTAATGAGTAACTCAACCCCAAGGTTTTGTCATGTGCGTCAGGAAATTCTGAAAAACATACATTGATTATGAAGCAGTAAATTGTGCTTTGTGTAGTTTTAAAGTAATGCAGCCTGTGTGAGAATTCCAGCTGTGGAATTGATATAGCAGCGATCAGATATCTAGGATTTGCTGTGAGAGGAGTATATCATATAAACCAGAGATGGGCAACTTCTATCACAGTGAGGGCCACAAAAATGTGATTGTCTTGATCCGAGGGCCACATTATCAACATTTATGAATAATGACCAATCAGAACATTAATACAGAAATGAACAGTTTTGTCGTTGTAGTTTTTTGTGTGGATTCCTCTGTGTTTAGTTTTGTATTTAAAATTTTTAGACATTTTGTATGTTTTTGAATTCATTCTGTTTTCTTGTCAATATAGCACATTTTTGTGGCTTTTTTTGTGTGTGTTTCTTGTTATGTTTTTGTGTGTATTCTTCTGTCACATTGTGTAATGTGGTTGGCATTTTTTGAGTGCTTTTGAAGTCCTTTTGTATATGTTGTTCTTTTTGTAGTCATTTTGTGTGTTTGTGTTTTTTTAGTGTATCTTTAGAGTCATTTTGTGTGCTTATGAATATTTTTTTGTATTTCTAATCTTTTTGTGTTTTTCTTGTTAGTGTGTGTAATGTTTGACGTTTGATGTTTTAAAGTTGTCTTTTCTTTACATTCTGTGCATGTTGTCGTTTTGTGTATTATATTGGGATTCACATAACTTCCAACTTCATAGAGTACAATTTTAATTTGGGGGCCGCACAAAATTAGTCCGAGGACCACATGTGGCCCCCGGGCAGCCAGTTGCCTACCTCTGATAATAACTGTGGTTCTGTGTGTCTTTGAAAATTCATCTTCCCTTACAAAATGTTTGATCTTTAAGTGTTGGTAAAAATGTAACTCTGTTGTTATTTTTATATTTTGTCGGCCTATATTTGGGATTTGTACATGGTAATGGATGAGTTTTAGACACTTAAAAGTGGGAGTTAATCCACTTGATAGTTTATTGTTCCATTACTTATGCTTTTTTCTGTGCACTTTATTCAGTTTTATGGTTTTTACGTACCTTTTCAAAGATTAAAGGCAAATGATTTACATGTTTTTTTTACTGTAGAAACAGACCAAGGCCAAAACCTAATCCCATCCACTAAAATGAGGTATTTGTGACTCAGCTCTTCTGACTTATTCACAGCTCACCAAGTCAGAGGTCTGCTTCAAACTTCCTATCATCAGAAAATACAACGTGGCTCATGTGCTGGATGCTGCAGTTGTAGTTTATGACTACCACGAACAAAGTGAGTACAGATTCAACACGGACGCTGCTCATGAACCTGAATATCAATATAAAGAGGAACACCCCATGATATAATGATGTGTGTTTGGTGTAGACAGGAGAACCACAGCTTCCTACAACTCCCCTGTGCTGCACGAGACGGACATTTGCTTCTTCTGTGGTGCAAACTGTGAGAACTGTTGGCCAGGGATCACCATCACTATGTCGTCTTCTAGCCGTGAAGCTAAAGTTAGCTTTAGCTTGGTATTTGGACTTATTATGCTAATTGCAGTATTGTGATTAAAATTTAACTCTAGATTCTGGCAGAATATTTTTTAGGAAGCTTATTGTCAGAGGTGAAAGTAATTGATTACAAGTACTCAAGTTACTGTAATTGAGTTGCTTTAAAGGAGAAATATGCTTTTAAATCCTTCCTGTTTTACATATAAATCATACAGTTGTGGTCTATATAAAGTGGAACTGCAATACTTGGGTCTGAATTCCTCATTATTATAGTTCCATAGGCCACTTTAAATGCAAATGAGACACTTCATACCCCGCCCCCTCTCCAGTTTGCAGAGGTGACACTCGGTTCAACTCCACCCTGTTCGGCCATTTTTGTAGTTTGATAGAAGAGATACGATTATTTAGCGGCGCAGAAAATGTTTATTCACACGTTATTTACAAAATGTCAACAACAGAAGACTTGTCCATCCAGCCTTACATGTTTGAGCCAGAGTTGGACCCGGCGGAGCGAGATGAAAATGAAGATGATGAACCTGCAGAACCCTAACAAGTGAGCTAACACAAGCACCGAGCTAACTCTAGCGCCAAGCTAACGTCACGAAATGCATTTTAATACAGTCTTTTTGGAGACAAAAACGGCAAAATGAAATGACTAATGAAAACTTTAGACTTAAATTAAATCACGTAAGCCATATCATCAAGGATCTAAAACGAGCACACAGCGCGAACATATGAAGTCTGAAGACGGTGCAACTGCTAATGCTAACAAAACAATGACCGGGACGTCTTATCACACTTTTTAGCGTTATTTACAGATTACCGAAGTGCTCTGTTCGTCGTCTCCAAAAATAGAAGGAATTGAACCCTCAATCAGACAAAGTCTTTGAGCAAATCCTTCTTTATACTGGCGGAGGTTGCTGAAGCAGTCATCCTTGAAGTGCTTCACACACACAAAAATGACCTTACCCACAGATGTGGGTACATTTCCATGAAAAATAAAACTCAACCAGGCACTTCGAAAAGGTTTTGATGCTGGGAGATGGTGTAATGTTTCTACATCCAACCCAACATTTTGACTTATCCTCTCGTAACTTCGGCATCCTTGAGCTTGGACTACAAAATAAAAGCAAGAAATAAAAATGGCGGATTGCTCGAAGTGTTGGGCCTGGAGTCGATGTCCTAAATTGGCAGTTCCGCTGCAAATACTGTGACTTTATTGTTCAAAAATCGTAATAGAGAATCGAAAAATCAAAACAGATTGAAAAATATGACCAAAACAGGATATAAATATAAACGGAGCACCTGAAGAGACTAATTTGAACTTTTCTGTACATCTAAACAATCTAAATATACAACAAAATGCATTTAAGGGCTAAAAAAGTGGATTCAGCATGATATGTCCCCTTTAATGGGTACTTTTATGAGTATATTTCTAAATCAGTAATTTTACTTGTACTTTAGTACGTTGTAAAAGAAGTAAACTAATTCATTACTTTTCTACACTCAATCGTTACTGGGTAAATTATTATTATGTATAAGAAAATTGGTAGCGTTCGGTCGGGAATCCATTGTCTATCCACAGTATCAGCTGTGTTCCGCTGATAAACAGTTGATGCACGCCCCCATGGTGGCTTGGCTGTAGGAAGTATGTCTTGCTATAAAAAAGTGGGAAGTTAAGTAGTTTTTTCATGGATGGTTTACATGGGAGCTTTAATTCCTCTTTAAATCAGAACACATACGCACACACACACACGGCACCCCAGCCCTGGGCCGCCGCGGACAGGCTGGCCCCGACCAGACACCGTCCGCCCTCTGCCCTGCTGCCCACAGTGTGTTTTGCTCTAGTGCACCCACAGGCTGCCTCAAAGCCAGCAAAGGCTCAATCCACAGTGATGATGTCATCAGTTCGAAAATTACCATAAAATTTTCTGCTCCCAGAGGACAATTTTATGGAATAATTCATTAATTAATTGCAGTTCAAACAAATCCGAAGTTGCACAATGAGTTTCTTGATGTCACAAGGCACCTCTTGCCCATCGTTCCTCTTGCTGTTGAGGTGTCTCCTCCTCTCTGTGGCGATGGTGTTGTCCACAGTCATGCATCTGGCGTGCTGCTCGCACTTCAGGTGTTTCAGCATCTCGAAGCCTTTCATGACAGGCGGCGTTGCTACTCAGTCTATAGGTCCGTTGGTTGTTGGATTCAGCCGTGCGGAGCCTTGACCTGAGTGCAGTATTGCTGGGCCAGAGGGCATCTCGTGCTTTAGCTGACTCAGCATCACGTGCACGGTGCATTGCCCGACGTTTTTGTTCTCTCTTTATACTTTTTTTTTTTTTTTTTTTTTTTTTTTTTTTTTTTACCTTGTCTGCACATGCTTTCGAAGGTTAACACTACAAGAAGTGCAATCTTTTGACAGCAATGCATATTTTATTATTGCAATTAAATAAATTTATTTATTTCATTGCATAATTGTGACCGTCACCAGCCCTCCCTAGGGAAGGGTAAGAAATACTTTATTAAAGGGAGGATGTAAAAAAGAGAGGGCAGTGTTACACCAAGGTGAGGGGTTGGAGGGGGGTGGGGAAGTTAGCAGGGAAGAGGGATACAAGATAGGATATGGAATGGGTGAGGAATAGTTTTAAGTGATGCGATGTGAAATTGTGGTTGTGTATATTGTGTTTATTGTTGTGTTGTCAAGCCAGTTTGGTGACCAGTGTGTGGTTTAGGAATAATGGTGGTGGCTGTGAACAGAGGAAGAGGTGAGTGGAAATTCCATAAAACAGGTATTTGGGAACAACGTGTCTAAGGTTGAGCCCAGTATGAGTGTTATCCCACAGCCCAAGGCCAGTGCATCCATGACAAATGTATTTCCAAGTACCGCCACTGCAAAACCCAAGAGCCGCCCCCGGGCCCGAAGAAGCAGTCAGGCCAGCAGCAAGAGCAGGCAGCCTAAGGGCCCCCGGCGACCACCCCACGGCCAAGCAGTCCCCCGAACGCCCCCAA
Organism: Gouania willdenowi; assembly: GCF_900634775.1. NCBI lineage: Eukaryota > Metazoa > Chordata > Actinopteri > Blenniiformes > Gobiesocidae > Gouania > Gouania willdenowi. The sequence goes on along the minus strand of NC_041065.1, from coordinate 22,276,964 downwards.
GATCCCAAGCCGAGAGGCAGCCATCGCCCCCCCATACACACCCGAGAAAGCCCCAAGGAGCCAAGGACCCAGCGCACCACGCCACCGATCCCACCCCCAACCCCCAGACCCCCCACCCCATCGACCCCCCCACCCCCCCACCCCACCCCCGCGCCTAACCCCCCGAGGGGAGGGCCCAGAGAACTCCCTGCCCGAGGCCCCAGCGGAGGAGCCAAAGCCCACACCCAGCAGACGACCAGAACCGCGCCGAACAGGCAGCCAGTGGGCACCCGCCGGCGAGCCCAGAGCCAGCAGGGGCCCGACCCCAGGCCAGAAGGACCCGGAACGGATGCAGCACCAGGAGCAGCCCGCCCAGGGAGGACGACCACACCCCAAGCCGCATAAGGCACCAGGGGGCCGCTGGGAGTCTCCCCGCCGGCTCCCAGGCACCCCAACCTAGCCCCCCACGGCGCCCCAGATCACCCTTCACTGATGCCGCCCGCGCCACGAGCTTCAGTTCTTTTTTTTTTTTTTAAAGCCAGGGCCCCCTCCAAGGGCCAAGCCAGACCGCCCCGCCGGGATGTGGCCCCCTATTCCGGCCCCCGACACCCTACCTCACGGGGCACTGCCCAAGCAGGGGCCGTACCAGTAGGTACGCAAGGGCGCGGCACGCGCCACCCGCCCCGAAAGACCCCCGCCAGGACCGGCCCGGCCAGCAGGCCAAGCACCCCGGGCCCCAGGAGCACCCCCCGGGACCAGGACCCCCCAAGGGCAAGCCCCCGGGCCAAGCCCCCCGGGACGCATCCCCCACCCCCGCCCGGGACCCGGCCACGGCCCAGCAGGACCGCACAGCCCCGGACAGCCCACGGCCAGCAGCCCAGGGCCCGCCGCCCCCCGGACAGCGCCAGCCACGGAGCAGCGCCCCCCGCCGGCCCGCGAGCAACCGGCGATCCCCACCGCGGGGACGGAGGCACCCCAACGGCACACATCAAGTGCGGGACAGCAGCCCCCAGCCAAAGATGCCCCGGACCCACCCACCAGTCCGCAAACGGCAGGATAGACCCACCAGGCGGCCGACAGCAACCTCCACCACCGGAACAGCTAGCGCCGCCCCCCCAGTAAACAGCATCACCCCGAGGCGCCAAGCAACCCCGCCCCAACCCCGGCGAGGACACCAGCACCCCCCCAGCACACCCACCCCCCAAACCGGCGAGGCAGGCCGCCCCGGGCCCGCACACCGCGGGGCCCGCCCCCAAGGCCACCAGGAGACAAAGCAAGCACCAAGCCACACCCAAGGGGGAGAGGCACCCCCGCGCCCCACCCGGCCGACACAGCCCGGAAAGACCCCGCAAGGAGAGACCCCGGCAAAGCCCCCCCCGAGACCCACCGCCACGCCCGACCGCACCATCTTGATGTGCTTTTGCTCTATGCAGTGGCCCAGCCACTTTATACAATTGGCTTTCGGCACGTTAACATCCACAGGAAGGTGAATATAAAATTGGACTGCAAAAGAACTATTAGAACATAGGGATCATCACTGAGTCCGTCTACTCAGGAGGTGGGGCATGGGGGCGGGGCGTCTTGAACCCTTGAACCAAGCAGCAGCCATGTTACCATGTAGATATTAAAAGAACATACACACAGACAGACACACAAACAGACAGAGGTTCCTTGCTTTATAGATGGATAGATGCCTTTGTGGAAAATAAATTAAGTTCCAATAGTGCAAGATTTGGTTTCTTCCTTTTTAAGTTTGTACATGAGATGTTTACTGTATGCAAGGGAACCAGGGCAAGATTTATTACAAACAATAAAGTGGGGGGGTAATATTAATTTTTACTTTGGTTACTATTTTACTGAGCTACTTTTTACTTGTACTTGAGTATTTCACGTATGACTTTCTTCAGGGTTCCTGCGGACGCTTAAAATTTTTTAAAAGGCATTAAATTCATGTATCTAAAAATAATGTCCTAAATCAATGTTTCAAAAGTCTTAAATTTTAACACATAATAAATATGATTTTATGATTGTAATTTGTAATCTGTTTTTTTTAATTGTACAATTGTTACCATAACATTGAGCAATCACAACAGGGTGACAAACTACCAAACAGTGACGTGGTTGCAGCGGGACTTTCAACAACAAGGGGAAATGTAAATGTAACCAAAATTGGCTGTCCAATTAATATTTTCTTAATGTTTTTTATTTTTTGTATTTTTGTTGTTTTATAGATTTCTGGTATTTTTTTTTAAGAGAACTTTACTGTCATTTTGTGTGTTTTTGTGTGTTTATTTTGGGGGCCGCCAGTTGCACATCGACACTAGAAAAAATTTACCCTGACCCTATATAAATGATATGGTGGGTTTTTTTGTTGCCCCAATTATGTTTACTGTGAAGTTGGTCTTGAATTCAATTTTAAATGGCAATACAAAGTCTGGAATTTAATTTGACTAAAGCTGTAGGAACCCTGTACTTGTACTTGAGTATTTTTTCGATCAAGTAACAGTACATCTACTTGAGTAGAATATATCAGTACTTTTTCCACTGCTTATTATGTGTGATGTTTTTTTTTTTTTTGTTCAGATAAAACAATTTTACATTGTGAAAAAAACCCCCGTTTGTTTTCATTCACTAAATTGTCCTTTTGAACATTTAAAGATAGCGTCATCCTTTTTTAACTTTAAACACTTCTCTTAAATCTACCAGAGCTAAAAAAAAAATAAAAAAAAAAAAAAAAATCGACGTATCATTGTTTGAATTACTGTTGCTCTGACTCATACTCTTTTGAGAAAACAGCTGACTTTGTGGTAGAACATGTTTGCTCTGCCTCAGTTGTGCAACAAATCTGCGTGAGTAAAACCGGCCTCATTGAGTTATGGTATAAGCACTGGAACAAAGGGAGAATGTGACCTGTAAGATCTTTGGCGTTAGATGAATCCTTTTGCTTTTACTTCTCGGCCACTTCAAAAGTCGGAGGAATGCTTTTGCACTGCATTCCTGCAGAGGAATGCAGTGCAAACACGCACACACACACACACACACACACACACACACACACACGACGTCACAATCATAAAAACACAATTCTTTAAGATTGCAGTGGATTTTATAACATTTTGGTTCAAACCATGCACCAGTTTTGAACAACGTTCAAGTACTTAATGAATAATATCTATTTTAACATCCAATCCATCCATCCATCCATCCATCCATCCAACTTCTTTAAACACATATCTGACTGGGCACAAGGGGTGGTCTCCAGTTCACTGCGACAATTTAGAGAATCAATTTGAAAATAATCCACCTAATGTCTGGAGGCTCTCGGATGTAACCCTCCATTAATATTTTTCTCTCAATTGCAAAACCGAACCTCTAGTTCAGTGTTTCTCAAATGGGGGTACGTGTCCCACTTGGGGTACACAATGACCCTACAGAGGATACTTGAGAAAGAGTAGAAAATTAACAAAAAAAAGGTGTCAGTCTTGGTCCCACCCCAGGCACAAGAATAAATCTATTCAGGAGCCACTAAATCAGTGTTTTTCAAACTTGGGGTTGGGACCCCATGTGGGGTTGCCTGAAATTTCTAAAAATTAAAACAGATTTCTGAAATTTTGTAATGATTATTCTTTTTTTAATTAAAACAACACATAATCTTGAACAACTGTATTTCTATACTTTCATTTTGTATGATATAAATCTAGTTTCACATTATTTAGACTTTTGCATGTTCTTCAAAGAGTTTAAGACCAGTATGGAAAGGATATTCACAATGTTTTGGGTGGTGGATGATACCAACACACCAATATTTTTGAAATGTGTAGAATAAAACTGTGGGGTTAGGGCTCCACATGCTAATCGAACTGCTCCAAAGATACCTTGAAATAATCTTTATTTAGAACTTGTAGAACATGGTTTAAAAGTTATGTATCTTTCTATTTTTATTTTAAATTTTTATTAAAAGCATCAACAGGGATTAGATCCATCCATCCATCATACATAAAAGCTGGAGATAAACACCAGCAGACCCCGTGACCCTAAACAAGAATAAGCTAGGGATGTAACGATTCACTCAACTCCTGATACGATACGATTCACGATTTTTTTTTTTTTTTTACAAAATTAGACTGTAAACAAATGACTGAAAAATGTTTTTAAACATTTTCTTTGAAAAAAATAAAAAATACTGTACTATTTTCTTTTATCTTTCATTGTCAAAATAATCCCTTGATAAACTATGCAAAACAATGCAATTTAATTAAAAATAAATTCTGAATGAAATAAAGAATAGTACAAAGAAGCCTTCATTTAAATTCTGGCTCTACAGTAAATTATGCAAAACTGCACAATAGTTCCTTTTCTTTTTAAAAGTGCAACTAATGTATTTTTGTGCTTTAACAATTGGACTTTAAAACAAATCCCATATCAAAGAAAAAATATAAATAAACAAACTATGGCTTTCATTCTCTCTCTCATGTTTTCTTTTCTTCTCTGTGCCCCTCTTATCTTGGATTTCACATGTTCTTTCTTTCTCACTTCTTTCATTTTGTCTTGAGGAAGCCAAAATGCTTCCACAGTTCTGAATTTAAAACACGGTGGTGCGTCCTGAATTTCAAATTCTAAATAGATAGCACCCTCTGCTGTTAAAAAAAAAGCCTCACGGTTAGTCTTTACATCCCTAGAATAAGCAGAACAAAAGATGAATTCATGAAAAAAAACAAGGTAAGAAAGTTGGAAAAATAAGTCAAAGCAAAATTGAAATGTACAATTTTTGAGGTTACCTAATTTAACCCGACTCTCAGAAGTCTACACATTGTTGCTCGAGCATCATTGTATCATCCGCAACAATGGAACTTTTCTTTTAATCCTAATGATCGTTTCTCATTCCAAAGCAGAAAATGAATACCACACTTGAGTGGAAACTTGAAACGTTTCAGTGAGTAAACAGGAGAGAATACTTGATCAGATGTTGTTTGTTTCTCTGTATCCCTGTGGTCATGTTAGGGTGCATGTCACTAATATGTTATGAGCTTGTGTTAATTCCTGTAATCCTCTGCAATGACTACAGATTTGTGCAGCAGCTGGATGTGGGACACTACTTTACACTAGACGACCTGTTTTGCCCCATTCTCTTATTTTCCTCCCTTTTAATGGATTTGCTTGTCTGGTTTTATAAGTAGATCTTTTATGAGGTGAATAGCTAAGTCGTTTCCCTCTGGGGACAATTAATGTTTGGCTCATAAGCAGGAGCAGACAAAGAAAAAAAAAAAGCACAAAAAGAAAATGAATGGTTGGAACCCATACATTTGGACGTCTGCCTCGAGGTTAGAAGAACAGTGGCTCGTGTTAAGGTGCCTTTGTTTTGCTTCCTACAGTTACTGCAGAAGAAGCGAAAGAAAATGAAAGTTATGCAGGAAAAATAGACAGTAAGCTACGTTTAAGGACATTTCTATGAAGGAGTGGTTTAAACTTTCAGTGTTTGCTGTCCTTGTGTGACCTAATGGGTGAGGATTGAAAAAAGATCGCTAACTGAAAACAGCAGTTATGGTGTGCACAGGGTTTGCTATGATAGGCTTGTGCAAACCAGACATTTTCATAATGATTACAATAATCAGATTTTCAATAGTCTAAACTTAATATTCATTGCAATAGGGCGGTCAATATATTAATCTCAACATTTTGTATAAAAATGATAATAATATAGTTTCCCTTTGCGAAATACCTTTCAGGAGAGGGAATTAGCAGAGTTACACAAAATACATGAGAGATGACCATGTTTTGAATCTATATAATAAAAAACAAGCACTAAATATGGTCTTTGCCAGACATTGGCAGTTTCCTGGATCACTGATTCTGATCATGGTACTAGGATCAATCACACTTTAAAAGCTAGGAAAAGGTCAAAATGTATTCATGCACTGACATTTTTTAGTTTTTTTTGTTGGAAAAATTGTGATGAAGTGTGCAAACCAGACCCAATACGGATTAAACTCAGTTCAGTTAATGGGGAACCAACCTGACATAACTGAGTCAAGTTTGACAAAGATCAGTCAATTGTGAACAAAGATATGATGATTATTATTATTATTATTATTTTAAATCTTTCCAATTAAGACAGATAGGAATTTTCCAATTTTTTAAACTGATCCAGAATCAGTGTATTGATCTGGATCCCACCCATAATGTATTAGAATCATCCATGGCGTAAGGTCTATCTTTGTTAAACATTTTGTCAAAATCGGTTTAAGTGCTTTTGATGTATTTGTGATTACATACAAACAAACAAATAAATAAACAAAGATGAAAATAATACCTACTTGGCATAGGTACAATTCTGACAGATATTAGTGAATGCACTCGAATGGAAAATATTTTAGTTCCACTTTTTAAACTTTTTTTAATGCTACATTACATTTTGAAGAACCAAAACCCATAAATCCCAACCTCCAGGGGGTCCACGCACCCCTGTTTAAAAATAACTACTCTGTGTTTGAACATTTATTGTTTCCAACTTGTAATTATTAAGTTCAACCATACATCATTTTGTCATGTTGAAGGTTGCTTTAGTGATGATCCACATACAGCAGATCCTGCAGTTCCTACTTTAAAAACACTAGATGGCAAACTTGGCATCATAATAGGATATGTCGCTTGAAAAGCCTCAGCTGAGTGTAAATGCTCCCAAACCATTCCACTTTGGAATTTTTTTTTTTTAATTTAAATTGTTATTTAATTAGCAAAGCCTTGTCCTATTATTAAAGCAGGTGTTTACCATGTGAGGAGGATGTGGTCTCTTCAGTCGGGGGATGAATTCGATTAAAGTCTTTATAGAAATTTACTGCCACATTCAAAACAAAAGAATGAAAGATTATCTGTTGCAACATCCTGTTTAGTCGTGTGTTGTTTATTTGCTTTAAACCTTCTGTAGATGTGAGCGTGCCTTTAAACTGTACACAGGCTCTGAACATGTACGTATCCATGTGAAACAACACTGCACTGGAAGAAGGTCACAGCAAATGACCCTCTGCTCACCGGCGCCTTCTTGTGGGTCAAGATACAAAAACAAACGATCAATCAGACGCGTTCACCGCTCATGATGTCATGCTTTACCTATGTCGGAGAGGTGACCCCGACAGTTAGACAGCTTAGGTTAAGTGCAGTGGAAGCATGAGGAGCTTAGGATGAGATGAAGGAAGACTCTTTTTGCAACAGCTTTGCAGACCATCTATCTCTCATCACGTTGTCGTCGTGTTGTGAGAAACAAGAAAAGTTTATGAATCTATTTCGTGGTAGGAGTATAACCTACGGTGGCTGGGAAGTGTCAGGTGAATGCATTTAAAGAAACGAACACAAATGCAAACAGGTCACAACACGAATGCAAACCGGCCACAACGGAAGTGTTTCCGACGGACCGGTACTACAGACGGACGGGTATTATGATATGATGGCCTGATATGAAAAATATAAGAGTATCCTAATCAACTTTCACTTACTTTCATACGCGTTTTGATGTCTTCTTCTTGTTCTTAACTGTTCTGGTGGGTTAAAAACATCCGCCAGAAATGTGTCCGTCTGTAATACCGGTCCGTCGGAAACGCTTCCGTTGTGGCCGGTTTGCATTCGTGCTGTGACCTGTTTGCATTTGCGTTCGTTTCTGTAAATGCATTCACCTGACACTTCCCAGCCACCGTAATAACCACTTTGCTATTTACAAAACAAACTACTCCCAAGTCCAGGAAAAGTTAAAGTCCCTTAATTAACTCGTATTTTTGCCGATATATTCACGTTATTTTGACTAAAAGAGGAATACATCAGGTGGCTGTCACGGCATACGAGATATAACTAAGTAGATGATTATTTATGAGCTTCATATCATTGCAGTAACCATTCACAATATTTGTGTTGGATCCACCATGACAGAAGAGAAGATGAAGTGGGCAATTAGTTATAGGTTGGCAGTTCACATAGACCGGAGCTTTTCATTGGAGTCAGCAAAACGTGTGTAAATAGAGAGTTTGTTTCACAGACGCAAACACACGCAGCAGAATCCAAAGAATATCTGACATCTCTGTGTATGTTTCCAAAGAAATTGGAGTGTGTGGGTGATAAATGAATCAACAATTCTGGTACTTAGTGCTGGAGGAAGTTTGTCAGACCAGAGGGTTTTTGCTTTTTCACACTAAATCATTCACAATAAAAACAGGAATAAAAATGTCTCCCCATGCTCCCGATGACATCAGTAGGAAAGAATGACCATCCCTACAAGCAGTTGCATCATATGGAAACCTGCTGCTATTGATGTCTTGAATCAAAGGCGGAAGGAACAACGGCGATGAATCAAAAGGGAGTCCTCCAAATCCCCCGTGACGCTACCAAACTGACTCTGTCTGAGATCAGGAGGAGGGATGAGAAAGATGACTATGTTTGGTAAGACCTTTCCCTTGAGCTCCAATCCCACCCAGATAGAGCGTCTATTTTTGCAACCTTTGGCCGACCTTTAGCACACCAGCGCTAATGTGTAAATCTGCCTCAACAGTCAGATACAGTAAGCATAGCTGATCCAAGCTCTGTTTTTGCTGTAGGTGGTGGAGATAACACACTACCAGATTCAGACCAGGGCTGGACTGGGACCAAATTTCAGACCTGGAATTTTCTGTCCAGACCAGCCCACTACGTTGTCAGCGGACACCACGTAGAATCTGTTATTAAGTCAGTGATGCTCAACATGTGGCTCTTTATGTCTTAATTTTAATTATTATTCCCCCAGAAAACATTAAAAGGGGGAAACTTTAACCCATCCATCCATTTTCAGACCCACTTATTCCTGTTTGTCAGGGTCGCGGGGGTCTGACGGTGCCGATCTCCGGCTCTCATTGGGCACTGGGCGGGGCTACACCCTAGACAGGGCGCCAGTCCATCGCAGAAACTTTAACCCATTTTTACCTATTTCCTTTGGCCATTTTGTAACTTTCTTTGTGCCATTTTTGCCCCTTTTCAAAAAGTTTTGACACTTTTTTCAGACTTTAGCTACCTTTTGCCAATAAACATATTTTTTTTATTTTTTTTGTCCATCTTTGCAAGTTCTTTTTGGCACTTTTGACAATTTTGTCCTTTCATAATTTTTTTTGGCCACTTCTCATCCAAATAAGCTTACTTATGTCCAATAAATACCACTTTTTTCCCTACATTTTGCCTGTTTTTGAGGTACATTTTTGACCTTTTTCACTGTTTTCACTGTCTGCCACTTTTTCCCCATTAAAGCTACCATTTGCCATTACTTACCACCTGGTTCCTCTTTATTTGCCCATTTTTTGGCCACTCTTAACTGCTTTTGGCCCATTTTAGTAACTTGTCACTCTTTTCTTGCCACTTTTGAACCATTTTTGGCCACCTGTTACCATGTCTGCCTCCACACGCTTGTCAAAAAAAAACAAAAAACCATGTAGCGAGCCGTAACGGCCCGCTTTGGGTCAACAGAGACAATGCCCGGTATGCCAGATGGCCAGTCCACCTCTGATTCCGACTCATGCTGCGTCACCTCAGTTGACCTTAATATTTATATTCTGCACGTGAATGGATGCTGTCGGCTTGTGAGTCACTGTCTGCTTATTACATGACTGTTATTCATATTAGTACAAACATGCCTCAAGTGAGACCACACCTGCAGAACAAATCCACTAATTTGAAACCATGATTCTCCAGTCCTGGCCTATTGTTTGGAACATATTCATAAGCAGTAGCACTTAATGTTGTATGGTCATAAACATACACATTAAATGTCCTTCATAAGCACATAGTGGATAGCAAAGAAACTGCAGGACCAGAGTCTGCTGAATGCCTTGTGAAGTGAAAAGAGCACATAACCTTTAATCAAGTAAATGCCTAGAATACCTACAGAGTATATGCATTATCTGCATATCAAAAAAAAGAAAATATATTTTTTGAAGAGTAACTCAATCCCAAGGTTTTGGCTGATGTGATTATGGACGAGGCTCCATAGGCCTAATTATCTATACTCAATACTCAATATACCGCTTTGTTTACAATTCTCTCAATCTAACCAAGTCACAGATTGCAGATGAGACAGATGCTCATTTTTATATGAGATACGGGGCCAACAGTGCTATTTCCGGACGTAAAAAGCCATCAAAATATCACAAGCCATCATTCTCAGCCAATAGCAAAGTTTCATTGTAATAGCTGGGTTTCAACTCACAAAGGGCAGTCACTCTTACATTTTTACAACAAAATATGCCAAATTGAAGAAGAATTAACCACCAACACTACTTTAGACGTGAAACATTTGTTTCCACTAGAAAAAACGTAGCTTTGGGGATTAGTTACTCCCCTTCCCAGCTGCCGAAAACTTTCACAGCATATTGAAAAAATACGGCGGAAAAAATACTTCTGTCTTTGTCTAAAGTATTGCAACTAAATGGCAGTTTAACATCTCCTTTCTCTCTTTTCCATCCAACATCCATGGACTGGAGTTGATAGCTTTGCTTGCCATACACAGTAGGGAACAATCATTGATGGAACTGGAATAGACATCATAGATGACAGGAGTCAAAAGCAGATATTATAAATCAGGTAATGACTACTTAAAAGCTCTATGTTGTGCTAGAACATTATGTTCCCACACAAAAAATTATCTGTTCCTTTATCCTATTGGTCAATGTCACAGAAACCAGATCTAGCCAAAATGCTAACATCTTCGGAATCTGGTTGGCGAGTTGTGAAGAACTGCAGACACAACAGACTTGGTCCTGAAATCCACCATTAGACTGGAACGCTGGAACCCCATCAGATCCAAACCATTAGGCCAGATCATCTCATAATTTTTCTGACTGATCCTGGCACTACTCAAATCTTGCATCTTTTGCGGGTTTTTGTTTTGCTTTTAATACATCAACATAATGGCACTAGGGAAAAGAAATACATATGCGTAACCAGATGAGATTCTTTTTACTCTTTTTTCTGTATAGAGGTCTATGAATATGTGTGGCCTTGAATCAAGCCCCAATGCAGTTTGCAGGCCTCCTCACCTGACTCCTGCTCCAAACATACATCAGCATCTTTCCTGATGAGTCCAGGAATAGCTAAGCTACTTACCAGCTTCTCCGATGTTCAGTGAAAACAGGATGAGGCTGTTTTCATTGTAATGAAAAGATATCATTGACAGGATAGCGTCAGCGATCCCAACTCTTGGAGTGTGATTGATGGATTACAGCAGGGGTCACCAACATTTCTGAAACTGTGAGCTACTTCATAGGTACTGTATAGTCCAAAGAGCTACCAGTTAGAAAATAACTTATTAAAAACTACATTTTCACGGTTTCACTTTAACTAGAGGCTAAGCTAATAACAAGGAAGGCTAGCAGTAACTTAAAAAGGTATAGAAATAATTTCAGCAAGTTCTTCTTGTCTTCTTTTTGAATAATATGTAATGCTTTCATTTGCGCCGGTTTCTTCAGACAATCCAAAAACATGACTGTTAGGTTGATTGAAGTCTCTAAATTGGCCATAGGAGTGAATACGAGTGGTCGTCTGTCTGTCTGTCTGTCTGTCTGTCTGTGGCCCTGCGATGAACTGGACAACTGTCCAGGGTGTACCCCTGCCTACCGCCCAATGTGAGCCGTAGATAGGCCAAGGATAGGCATAGGACAAAGCGAGTCAGAAAATGGATGGATGGATGGGTTTCATTTATTCCTACTACTATTTTTTTTTTTACATCAAAGCGATTAGCAAATGCCTCTGAAGAGGACTGACAGTTGACAGTTGAAACACGCCAGGAGATCAAAGTAAATTTCCTGATAAACAGTGATCTGAATAAATGAAACCATAACATATTAAAGGTAGGAAATGTTGAGGTTTCAACATGAAACACTTATTTCTCCTAATTCATGCAATTGTTTCATTTTCATTACCCATCCATCCATCCATCCATCCATCCTCCTGCGCTTAGCCGTTGCCTGGTCGCGGGGGCAGCATCCCTTGCAGGAAAGCCCAGACTTCCCTCTCCTCGGCCACTTCTTCCAGCTCCTCTGGGGATCCTGAGGCGTTCCCAGGCCAGCCGTGAGACATAGTTCCTCCAGCTCATTGGTGACTAGAGCTCCTGAGGGCCCCTCACATGGTCCATGAGCACCATGTTGGTGACCCCTGGATTACGCTATAGTCTGGCCTGGGATGTCAACTTGACTTATCACCTTTGTGCTCCATTTATTAGGCCTTGCAAAGTGTGCCTGTGCATGTGTATTAAAGAGAGTGAGTGAATAATTCATCGCAAAAGATCAAAACTCAATTTTCCACACACTCACACACACTCAGCTTTGTTTCAGACTAATTTTTCACTGGAGTCAGTTTCCTTGCACCGCATTCAGCAAGCTGACTCACATTTCCTAAAACCTCACTGGCCAATTAGTGTAATCAGAAACAGGTGGCAATACGTTCACACCACTGCTCCCGTTATGTGTGTGTGTCAAAGTGTTAGTACTGTGTCAATACGTGTGTTGAAGTTGGACCAAAAGGGCAAAAACAATCACGTCTGCCTGTTTTTGGGGGTATGGAAATCAGCATGTGTTTTTTTATTTAGATTTTTTGCAAAGGTATCAAAATGACGTGATCATTATGAAACCCCATTCATAAGGATTTGTGCGATCAGCAGCCTCGATTATAGGCTACCGCAGAAGTCGAAACCACGAGTATCCCTCCTGTAAACTCGTGCAGGACGTTGGGGCTCAAAGCAGAAGCCGGGATCATGAGATTGATGAATGAGCGTAGCTGTGAAAATAAACTCCTCAGCTGCGTTATTCCACTGACGTATGGCTGAATGATCGTGAGCACTAGAAATGGTGACGCTGGAAACAGTGAAGATGGAGTGTGTGGGACCAGATATGAGCTTCTGTGTTTCGTCGTCTGGCAGCACTTTCATTATTTCCACTCTATTAAAGTGATGCAAGTGTGACAAAGTGGGGTCACAAAAGTTCACACAAATCCACCACACACCATGAGCAAGAGACAAGAGATTATTAAAGGTTTTATTTATACAATATGAGTAAAATGCAGAGCTCTTAATACATCATAAAAGACACTAGTAGGGCATGCACAATACAACTGACTGGTACCAAGCTGGGGGCGGGGGCCCACGAGGGCTGCAAACAAAAGGGAAAGCTGACTCCCGTCCCACCGAACATACAAGCTGTGCAACACCTCTCCTGTGTTCGGGGAGCACACGGATCGGTTCAATTGGAGCTCACACGCACACAGATACCTCAATGTGTTTACGGAAGTAAGGTCCGTTACAGTATGCGCGCACATATATACAGGTAGCACCGCCTACTAATTAAAGTGCCCTCAACAAGAAGATCAGCCTGCTACACAACATTTACACTGAGTTGTGGATAGTTAACTAAAGACAGATTTTGGTGAAAGCGTTGATACTGTGTCGTATTTTTAGCAATGTGAGAATCCAAATGAAAAAAAAAGTAATTAAGATCCCCTCAACATTCTTTTTCAGTTTTATTACACTTAAGGTTTTGCTACGTGATGAAACAGCCTGCACACTCCCTGTTAAAGGAGTTTTCCACTGGAAAAATCAAAAAAGGTCTTTGTGTCCAGTAAGTGCTCCCTTGTTTTCTCTAACTCCTGTCTGATGTCTGTCTGCTGAAACAAGCTACCGACATAAATCAGTGACTGAAGTTTGTGATTTACTGGTCTGGACCAGAATAAAACCATTATAGATATTTCAGTGAGTATCTCTCAACGTTTCCGGGTTTACTAAGAATTTTTTTTACCCCTCTCTCTAACCATCTATCAAACATCATCCTGTTTCCTTCCAGTACACAGTTCCCACATGACATCACAACATACGGGCATTTCCCGACCCGGCGACATTGTTGTGGGCAGCTGAAACGAGTTCAGCCTCTGTTTACAGCTAAAAGAGCACAATATGGTAGTTTTGTGTTGGATTAATGGTGTACTAATCGCAGCAATAGTTGAGTTAAATGTGGATTCTTTAGTAAGAGAAGTCGGTAAGTCAGATCCGTAACTTCGGGATAAGGATTGGCTCTTAGGGCTTGGTCGGTCGGGCTAGGGTGCAAAGTGGGGCTGGGCTCGCGCCGTGGCTGGAGGAGCAGCCGTCGCCACCCTCATCTCCCCGCCGCCGATGGCCCGGTGCTTAGCCCACCTCGCCGCGTTGGTGGGGCTTCCCCCTTACTCCCTGGCCTCGCCGCCATCTTCGGCCCAATTCGCCTGGGGTCAGAGCGGACGGGCGACCCGGTGTGCGTGGGGTGGTGTCCGGTGCCGGGCAGAGGGGGCTGGGTCTCGGCGGCAGCTCTGGACTCTTGCCGGGCCCTTCTGGCGGATCTCCCCAGCTGCAGTGCCTGCCGGGGTCCCCCATCCTCCCCTCCTATTGAAATCCATAATGTAAATTGCCTTGTTTACCCAAATAGTTTTGCATTCATGCTGTACACATCTTTCACCCAACCATTCTCAAACTGGTTGTACTCCTTGTGTGATTTCAAAGCCTGTACTCTTGGAACAGACAAAATAGTTTAGAATGTCTATGTACGTTATAGCAGGAAAGTATTTGTGGTCAGTGGTATTTTGGTTTGACAAACTTTGTACGGATCGAAACTGATACATTCCATCTTGCTGTCGTACTGTATCTGTGTCTCGTTTGTTTATCTAAACCATCTCCGTACTGCTTTTTGGGTGGTTTACCGGCCATTTATCTTGGTTTTGTAAGGCATTTTAACCGACTTTTGTGGAGTAGAATGCAGCGAAGCAGGTAAACAATACAAGCGTGCCTCTAAGCTTTCCCTCAAAGATAAAGATAAAGTAATAAGTTTCCTATAATTTTAATTTCAAACTTAAACATTTACTGTAGGGATTCAGAGGCGTCTCTGGGGAGGTCACGTGGCCTGTGGGAACTATATATAGGTGAAGTGCTAAGTCCTGACCTGATGCGTGGGCTCTCCTGTGTTGGGCCAAACAATGGTGTAGTGGACGTTTGGTTTCTCCAATGTGTTGGTCTGTGCACTCCTCACTGAATAGACCAGTGGTTCTCAAACATTTCTGTCTCAAGTACCCCCTTTCTCTTATTTCTGATTCCAAGTACCGTTATTCGACTACAACATTTTGCTCAGAATTCTATAAAAAAACCAACAATATAGAGCATAATGATGAAATGAATAAGTGATGATAATTTTAAAGAATATCATTTCCTAAATAAGTGAAAAAAACAGTATTTAGAGAAGAATATATATTTATTTCTATAGTTTTTATCATTTCTGGTCACCTCATGCCTGGTGTGGGACCAAGACTGACCTTTGTATATATATTTTTTTAAGTTAAAAATGAACATTAGAAAACTCCAAATTTTCAATGCTTTCATTTGTTAATTTTCAGCTCTTTCTCTCTTTCAAGTACCCCCTGTAGTACCATTGCGTACCTCTAGGGGTACACTACCCCCATTTGAGAAACACTGGACTACACAATCCTTTCAGATTATATCAATTTAAACACATTGGAATTATTCCTATATGTAATGGTATTGTACTTAAATGTAATTTTCTACCGATTAAAAAACCGTATTCATATTATTTTAATGTATTTCAGTATATTATTCTATTCTATTTTACCAGTATTTGTTTCCTCACTTATGAATTGCCTTTTGTCTAAATCAGTTGATGTTTTGTCATAAATGTGAAGCCAATTTCAATTTTAAGTGTTGTATAGCATTCTTAGGGAAAAAAAAAAAAAAAAAAAAAGTCAGGTTAAATTTGACAAAGTTCTTTTAAAATCCTCTTTGGTCCTTTTTTTCTTTTTACCTTCTGAAACAACTACTACATCCTTTACAGAAATTATTGGTCCACATAGGAAAACATGCTTTACTGCTACTATTACAGAACAATCCAGTCGCGACTGTGCAATATTCTCTTTATGTCTCTCCCTCACAGCTTTGTCTGGTCCCTTCTGTCTCGTGATTCTAGCAGAGCCGATCGTGTTGTCTCAAAATTTCCTGCCACAGCTAGTTTAAGGAGTTTTGCATGAGGACGGACGGTATGAAACTCAAAGGCGTGACGCTGAAGGCCGACTAATAACACAGTGAGTGACAGGGTTATAGAGCGGCACCATGGGTAGATGCACACAAGGTAAGTAGAGCTGAGTCTCCCTGGTGTTTGATGTTGCTAGTCCATTTCCTCTAATGGGCATAGATGTACTCGAGTGTGCACGTTATAGGGTAAACACCTAGGAGGGGCTTTGAGACGTGTGATTTCAGCAGGTCGTATATCCAGATAACAATCAGCCACACTAAATACAGTGTTTGAGTCTGATTAGTGACAATAGATACACATTAAGGTTCTATTCTGCTGTGTTTCGCCCAATCACAATCTACCAAGGGTGTCACTAATATAGATGTATTTGGTATACATAATCCACCCATAATGATGGGATGAATGAGTGTTAACACACATTTTAAAGAATTTCATTTTGTAAATAATTGGAATGAGACAGTATTTAGTGCCTCCTGAATAGATTTATTTCTATATCTTTTATCATTTCTGGTCATATTCCGCCTGATGTGGGACCAAGACTGTTCAGTTCATGTTCTAATCAAGTTATATTCCATCATCATTGCTAATATAATTATCATTTTTAACTAAAAATAAACATAAAACTTCATGTTTTTAATTGTTCATTTTACAATCTCTCTCTCTCAAGTACCCCCTGTAGTGCCATTGTGTACCCCTAGGGGTACACGTACACCCATTTGAGAAACACTGGTATAAATGATTGTGCATTAGCCTGCAAAATGTCAAAATATGGTAAAAAAGTGAAAGGCCGTCTTTTTCTGGTCATAGTCCAATGCACTCAAGAAGAATTTTATTAGAATTGTTTTAGTTAATTAATTCATCAAATAACTGATTGATTAAAAGTGTTACATCTTACTTTCTCAAAATGTAGGAACCTTTGTAGTCAACTTGTACCAAGATCAGACTTGTATTTTGGTTTGTTTGTGAGCTGTTATGTTAGAAGTTGTTACAATACCTTTTCTTCTTATTTTTTGGCAAATTTGGTTCAAGTTACCTGAAATAAAAAAGTTAAAATTGTTCAAATACTTGCCCCAAATGAGAAGTTCTATTTCTAATGACTATTTTTCGGCCACACTTGGACCAAATGTACTAAATCTGGACCAAGTTGGACAATCAAATGACAACTAAATTTCAATGGCTTTATTGGGGCTAAATTTTGACCAATTTTGACGAAAAAAACCCCCCCAATTTAATTTGACTAAATAAAGGCTAAAATTTGACTACGTTGGACGGTCCAATGGTAAACTAATTTCAACTACTACAGTACATTGGTACTGAATTTGGCAGTTAAAAAAAACCAAAACAATTTAAAGACTATTAAATCGAGGCTAAGATGGACCGACCAGATTAAGCTCAAAATAGAATAGGTGGGGGATGCGTCCCGGGGGGCTTGGCCCGGGGGCTTGCCCTTGGGGGGTCCTGGTCCCGGGGGGTGCTCCTGGGGCCCGGGGTGCTTGGCCTGCTGGCCGGGCCGGTCCTGGCGGGGGTCTTTCGGGGCGGGTGGCGCGTGCCGCGCCCTTGCGTACCTACTGGTACGGCCCCTGCTTGGGCAGTGCCCCGTGAGGTAGGGTGTCGGGGGCCGGAATAGGGGGCCACATCCCGGCGGGGCGGTCTGGCTTGGCCCTTGGAGGGGGCCCTGGCTTTAAAAAAAAAAAAAAGAACTGAAGCTCGTGGCGCGGGCGGCATCAGTGAAGGGTGATCTGGGGCGCCGTGGGGGGCTAGGTTGGGGTGCCTGGGAGCCGGCGGGGAGACTCCCAGCGGCCCCCTGGTGCCTTATGCGGCTTGGGGTGTGGTCGTCCTCCCTGGGCGGGCTGCTCCTGGTGCTGCATCCGTTCCGGGTCCTTCTGGCCTGGGGTCGGGCCCCTGCTGGCTCTGGGCTCGCCGGCGGGTGCCCACTGGCTGCCTGTTCGGCGCGGTTCTGGTCGTCTGCTGGGTGTGGGCTTTGGCTCCTCCGCTGGGGCCTCGGGCAGGGAGTTCTCTGGGCCCTCCCCTCGGGGGGTTAGGCGCGGGGGTGGGGTGGGGGGGTGGGGGGGTCGATGGGGTGGGGGGTCTGGGGGTTGGGGGTGGGATCGGTGGCGTGGTGCGCTGGGTCCTTGGCTCCTTGGGGCTTTCTCGGGTGTGTATGGGGGGGCGATGGCTGCCTCTCGGCTTGGGATCTTGGGGGCGTTCGGGGGACTGCTTGGCCGTGGGGTGGTCGCCGGGGGCCCTTAGGCTGCCTGCTCTTGCTGCTGGCCTGACTGCTTCTTCGGGCCCGGGGGCGGCTCTTGGGTTTTGCAGTGGCGGTACTTGGAAATACATTTGTCATGGATGCACTGGCCTTGGGCTGTGGGATAACACTCATACTGGGCTCAACCTTAGACACGTTGTTCCCAAATACCTGTTTTATGGAATTTCCACTCACCTCTTCCTCTGTTCACAGCCACCACCATTATTCCTAAACCACACACTGGTCACCAAACTGGCTTGACAACACAACAATAAACACAATATACACAACCACAATTTCACATCGCATCACTTAAAACTATTCCTCACCCATTCCATATCCTATCTTGTATCCCTCTTCCCTGCTAACTTCCCCACCCCCCTCCAACCCCTCACCTTGGTGTAACACTGCCCTCTCTTTTTTACATCCTCCCTTTAATAAAGTATTTCTTACCCTTCCCTAGGGAGGGCTGGTGACGGTCACAATTATGCAATGAAATAAATAAATTTATTTAATTGCAATAATAAAATATGCATTGCTGTCAAAAGATTGCACTTCTTGTAGTGTTAACCTTCGAAAGCATGTGCAGACAAGGTAAAAAAAAAAAAAAAAAAAAAAAAAAAAAAAAAAAAAAAAAAAAAAAAAAAAAAAGCTCAAAATAGAATGTTGAAATGACGTTGGATGTTTGGTGGGAAACACTTCCAAAAACTTCTAGTAATAATTCTTTATTCGGTCTCGATTAATCAAAGGTTAAGTAAGTGATAAAAGTCAGGTACAAAGTTTTTACATGATGGGAAAATAAGTTTTCAGGCATTGTATTGACAAAGGAGAAGTTGACATAATAGTAGAGTTGTTGCTGGATAAATACTAATGTTACAGTGTGTTGAGCACTACTGTTATTTCCCAGATTCACAGACTGCATCTGCATGCACATGTTCCTGTTTGAATAAGCAGACAAGCGCTCCACCCATGAAAATGCGGCTGACACATCAAACAACTGGGGAAAACACACCCAATCTGTTCCCAATACTTTGCACTTAGCCACAAAGCCCCCTTCAGTTCATTTGTGGTGTTTGGAGACATTTTTTTGGCTGGAACAGATGGAAGAAGAATGTGTGACAGGAAAGACGTTGGCATCAAATAAGATGTTTAAATGGTTTCTATTTTTTACTCACCTTTAGGTTTTGGAACGCTGCACTGATCATTTTTAAATTGAAAATGGATCAAAGCAGTCTGTGAAGCAAGATTTTATGCTGGAACATCAGGGGTAACCAAACTCATCTTATTTCAAGGGCTACATATGACCCAGTTTGATTTTAATCGGACCAGAAAAATCTAAGTTTTTGGGAAAGAAAAAATTGTGGTTCCTGTTTTTTGCGCATTCATGAGTCGGAAAGGTTGTGGGTTTGTTAAAGCTGATAGCCGGAGTTTCTGAGAAACGTCTCGATGTCCCGCCCTAAACCGCTTCACTTCCTCCCCCTGCCTCTCCCAATCCACCAGAAGCCACGCCTCTGCTTTTCTGCACGCGCATCACGAAACACAACAAGGTTGCATCGGGTCGCATTGATATAGGTCCATGCATCATAGTTATTCTTATGGCGATGGACATTTCTGAGGTAAGAGCCAAATGTGACGCACGGAAGGTTTCCGTGCACATTTCTGCATTCCCTTTGATTGACAGTCTCCACGACAGGAAGTCGAAGCTTATTGGCTGGGCGATCACAGGGCTTTTTTACATTTGCATAGGGGTCTATAGGACGAAGGAGGGACTTATATACATTAATGTATATGAATGACCCACTGACAGTAGACCATAGTAAAAGACTAGTTAGTTATTTTTTTTGCATTTCAAAAGAATGCATAGATTTCTCAACTATATCAGATTTAAGCAATTGGTCAAAACTGCTTCAATTTGCAACACATTTTCTCAAAATCGGCAATGTAATTCACCAGAGTTCTGTGAGGAATATTGTGACAATTTTTAGAACAAAAATTTGACTTCAAATAGTGTAGTAGCTACTGCAAGCCCTGTCATATTTTGGAGGAGTTTTATTTAATTTTGAGGGAATTAGGAGGAAGGGAGAAATCAACAACTTACTGTATATAGTGATTTACATGTTTTTTGCTGTAATTTTGACTTTGAATAAAATCTTCCTCCGGGCCAGTGTAAATACTCTGCTGGCAGGCCGAATTTGGCCCGCGGGATTTGAGTTAGACACGTGCTCTACAACAGACATAAGAAAGTGGGGGCCCAGGGGCCACATGTGGCCCTCGCTCTAATTTTGAGCGGCCCCTAAATTAAAGGAACAAAATGACTTAAAAAAAACATACAAAATAATTACAAAAATAGACACTAACCAACATAAATACACAAAATGACTCTAAAAACACACCAAACAGCAATAATATATTCATGCCTTTTTCAGAGGGTCAAAATTGAAAAAGTTATGTTTCCTCCCTCCCTTGTTATTCCACATTTTGTAAAAAGTCATCTCCAAAAGGGCGAGTTGGATTTTTCTCACTACTTGACATCACCTAGCAGAAACTCCTCCTCCTGACAATCCTGGCTCCTCCTACCCTATAAGAATGTGAGCTCCTCCCTCTCAAACTACCTCACAGCTAAAACAAACACTGCGATTTAATATAGAATATATATTGAACATTATTGTCATATATGTAAAGCTACATACACAAAATGTGTTCTCTGCATTTAACGCCTCCCCAAGGAGCAGTGGGCAGCAACGGTGTAGCACCCGGAGCAGTTCCAGTTTTAGTACCCGTTACATTGCCTTGTATCACCTTGAATGGACTATTCCTGTAATAAGTAGTGAAGAGGATGACAAGAAAGCAATGTTGCAGCTCCGGTGAGTGTTTGAAGCAGATGACTCAGCTGATTGACACACACCCTGAAACAGTGTTTGTCTGACTCACAATTACACTGCACATTACAGTGTTTTACTGTGATGTGCAGGTTTTTGGCTGAAAACAAGAACAATAGTGAAAAATTGCTAGTGATCAGCTGTTGTGTGGAGTCATCGTCTACAGACATGCCTACTCATGAACATGCATAAGCCGCCTGTTTTTAGAACTGCTCAGAAAGTCACTTTTCAGAGGCTAAAACTCAGGAAAACAGGTGAGTTTGGGAAAAATCAACCACAAATACTATGTTGTTGGGGTTCTTAGAACAAATGGAGGTGGGTGAAAAATAACATAACACTGGACGGTCAATTTTCTAAATGCTGACATGAATGTTGATAATGTGACCCTCAAGGCAGAAAACCACATTTTTGTGGCCAGTTGTGTTAAAGGTTGCTCACCTCTGTTCTACAAGAAACAAAAGCTCATATTTTGCCTCCTTATTACATTTTCAAAGGATGAACAACTAATTCTATTGTATTTTAAACACATAAAACTGTGCTGTAACTATTTATTACAAGAATAATTTAGTCTGGTGTGGAATGCATGGACTTATAAATTTAAAAGAGTGAATTTAAACTTTTGTGATGCCATCTCAAGGTTTTTTTCCTTCACAAGACTCTCATAATGCATCTTTTAAGAGTGCTGCTAACAGCTGGACATTGTGCTTAAAAAAAAGTTTCAATCAATCTTCCTCTCTGGTCGTCTGTTGTTTCCTCCTGAGCTTACAAGAAGGCCCTGACCTCTCCTCGCTCCATCCTCCACATCTGAAGCCTCCAGTCTGTTGAAGTCTTTAGTACTTCTACAACTGTCAACAACGTTGTTCCCTTTCCCTACTGACTCCTTCTGATCAGCTCGTGCCACACCACGCTACGTCTGTGCTGACCACTGCTGTTATTGCTGAAATATTGTTTGCACTCATGTGGACTTCAGATGTTGAGTCTGTAAGAAAAATTCCAATGCTGCTGTGAATCTACTCCAGACGCCTGAAAGCACTCGATCCATGTGGACACACACACACACACACACACACACACACACACACACACACACACACACACACATTACATGATCATCCACGATTGATTCAAAATCCACTCTTCAATATCTTTTCGATGCTAAAGGAGAGACTAAGCAGTAAAAGTGCATGAGTTGTTGAAGAAGATGTAATTTTCAGTTGAAAAATGTGTTAATGCTAGAAAGAAAATGATTTACTTTTTACACTCCTTAGAAAACCAACCAATGAATAAAGTAAGTGCATGACCCTGTCAAAGCACCATGTAGTTCAATTATTTCCGCAATAGGATTAAATGTTTATGCCTTCACAAAACTAGCTAAACTGTGAGCTACTTCATAGGTACTGAATAGTCCAAAGGGCGACCAGTTCGAAAAGCACTTTTTAAATACCAAATGTTCACGTTTCACTTTAATTAGAGGGTAAGATAATAAGGAAGGCTAGCAGTAACTTAAAAGAATAAGAAATGTTGAGGTTTCAACATGAAACACTTTGTTTCTCCTAATTTATGCAAATTTTTTTATTAGACATTTCATTGAAAATGATGATCTTCCTATTTTACTACTAACAAAAAACTTTTAACCAATCGTATAACATGTAACATTTGTAAAATGATAAAATTATGTCATATTTTACAAATACAAATTGCATTTTTAAAAATATATCTTCTATATATATATATATATATATATATTTATTTTTTTTGTGATCAATTTTTTAAGGTTTTTTCTATAATCTATACAATAGGTACAGGAAACAGTTTCAATTCTTTACATACTGCATGTGATCGGTCACATTGAATAGCCATTGTTCCTTTACATATCATCCCATCCTTCCCCACACCCTCCCATGCATCCCCATAGAATGCAGCCAAGGCTTAAGACCACAAAGCAGTAAATAAAGTAAATAACATATATAAATAAACTAATAATAAAGAAAGAAAAAGAGAAGAAAAGTTTTTCCCAAAAAATTACAATAAATAAATGATATAGCATGCCCACCCTCCCTCCCCATGGTCCAGGTGTCTCTTGACTCATATCTTCTATATAATGATATATACTGTATATAACATACCACTGACCATACACCAAATCTGAAGGACTTAAAAACATTTGTCACAATGTTTCAGTGAAAATAAACATTTAAAGATGGTTAATTTAATACTAAAACTCAGGTGCAGCAGTATTAAACTCTACTAACTACATCTGCCGTATACATCTTTGAGAGTTTCAATCCTGGAAAATAAATTTTAGATGGGGCTCATTGGTGACTGGTGCTCCCCAGGGGCCATCACATGGTCCATGAGGGCTCCTGGGTGCCCGCGGACATCTTGTTGGTGAACCCTGACCTAAGATATATCACTGTAGTTGGTTTGTTGTCTTCTCTCAGTGATTCTGTGCTATGGAGTCTTCCCCATTGTTATTGCAATCCCTTGATGTCTTCCTCTCTCATCTATCATTGTAAAAGCTGTGCTTTGGGAACACATTTCACAGCAAGTTTTTCAAATCGGCGGCGACAAGCAGACAGCATGGATAGTTGTCAGGAAGTTGTTACGTGAAAAAAAAAAACATGCACGCTCAACTAACAATGCAAAAAAAAAAAAAATAGTTTCCAGCTTTTTTTTTCCACTCATATCGTCTTTCTTGTTTCCTCTAAGCTATGCTCAATACATAAGGCAGAAATATTGACATAGTGACGACAAATGAATTTAACACTCCGTAACCCCTCGAATCGCTGACACAGGGAATGTAATAGCTTTGACCTAAATAGATTATACAGCCGCTCCTTCTTTGAGCCAGGGGATCCAACATTTGCAAAAAGCATCATGCAGAGAAAGCCGCGGCTATATCGCCCTGCTTTCTATGCATCATCTGGCATAAAATATAGTTGTATGAAGCTCAGAGCCATATCGGCAGCAGCTCGTGGGAGCCATGAAAACTAGCCATGCCAAGACTTACATAACCATGGCTAGGCTCTAAACCCTTCCTTTCTGTCCAGGTAACGCCTAAAAGTTTCTTCGAGAGTTAATATTGGAAGAACCATCCGATTCATTGCAAGTGATGGAACTCAAGGACGCTAAGTGGAGAGCAAGGGCAAATAAAGCAAATTACAGCTGTGGATGAATGGGATACAAATGTGTAGTCAGGCAAGTAATGACGATGGTGATTGAGTACCATTTAGTCCAAGCATACCAGGAGCCTTTGTGCTGTCTATACATTCTGGGATGTATTTCCATTAAATCTAGAGGGATCAGGGGGTGCACGTTCATCTGAATGAGAAGCAGATATACCAAAAACTCAAACCTCTTTCCACAAAGATGCCAATCAGCCTCCACAGTGAAGACCAGGAGCTGCTGAGATTAAGTCATGGAAACCGTGGGCCCCAAAGCTTGTAATTACTCAGTTGAATAGCCCCTTTCCTTTGAATATTTCTCTAGTCTCCTTTTCAGTCTCGAGTGATGATCATTGCAGAGAACATAAACCAGAGAGCTCTGCTTGGGATATGAGTACATTTGCCTGCACGTGCATCTTGGCCGTGATTGTTGGAACAGATTTTTTTTTCTCCTTCGTCTGACTTGTGATTCACTCACTTAGAGCATTTTTCCACTTAAAACTCAGAAGCTCACATGTGGGTTTGTTGGTCATGGAGATTACAGATGGGAGAAGAAGGAGTGTACACGTGTTGGTGTGTGTATGCGTGTATGCGTATGTGTGTGTGTGTATGTAAACAGTAAGACAATTTTCGTGTCGTCCCTGTTGAGTCACAGTTTCAGGTTGAGGTGTGCAAGCTTTTCGCGACAGCTACTCATGCTTTATTCTTGAAAAAAAAAATTGAATGAATAATTATGAGTGTCACCAGCCCATCCTAAGGAAGGTTAAGCTAAACTTTATTAGGGGAAATATCTAAAAATAGAAGGCTGTGCTACAGCTGAGTGAGGGGGGAAATACAAGAGAAAAGGGGTTAGGGAGGATATAAAAAAGACAAGAGTAAAGCCGTTTTTGTCATGCTGTTGGTATAATGTGATGCGACTTTTAGTAAAATCTGCTGTGCCATGAGTGAAAAATATAGAGAATATCCCAGTATTCAAACACTGAAGATGAGTGAACAAAGGGAGAGAGTGTGGGCCTACAAGTGTTACAGAGCCATTTGTTGGAAGCAAATTTTCAAGTTAAAGAGTAACTAAACCCCAAAACCACAATTTTCTGCTGAATACATTGTATTTGGGTATTAAGTAGTGCTGATTATTTGGTAATATTGTTGATGTGTTTGTTGATAATTTCAATTTAATTTTTTTTTCTGTTGCCGACTTTAATGGTCTTATAGATTTTAAGCTGTTGAATGTTTTCTGTTGCACTTTTTGTTCATGTAAAGCACATTGAGTTGCCTTGTGTATGAAATGCGCTATACAAATAAATTTGCCTTGCCTTGCCTAGTGAAATGAGAACAATTTTTTCCTATGTTTTTGTTCATTTACAACTATTTTTATTTAATAGAAATGTTAAATTACTAAAAACCTGTTGTCATGGAGGCAGCTTCTTCTCTGCGATGGTAGTTCTCAATAATCTGACCTTTTAAAAAGTAGATCAAAGTAGAAAGTAGATTGAAAATGTGTGGGCACAATGCAATGTGACGTTTTTCTAAATTCAAGGTTTGATCAGGGAATTGTCCTCTTGTGGTTGGACATAAGTGTAAAGATGAAGAAAGTGAGAACTGTGTCTGTGTCTGTAACATCAAACGAACTCACCAAGGCCCAAAAACAGTTGTTTCAATCGAGTGAGAGCCGACTTTCTGGTTGGAATTATTGTAAGTATGAAAGTACTTTCAGTTCTGCCTCTGTTCACTGGTTTTCTTTGACATTAAACTGCTCACCATTGTTTTTGTGTTTTATGATTTTTATTGGTTTCATGGTTTGACAGTTTTTCTGAGAAAAAAAATAAATAAAAAGAACAGCCTCAGGCACATTATTGAGGTGGTCCAGAGAGCTGACAGGAGAGCAATGGCTTTATCCATATCTGTACTTCAGTCAGGTACAGATGATCTCTTGATCCATTTTGAAGGATGTCTTCTTCCTTTTATCATAAATTCTGTACCAATTTGCAAATATTAAGGACCACAAAGAAAAATTAGGCTTTCCAAAAAGGGGTTTATTCTTGCTGTCATCGGTCTAACCAATAAGTCTACCAATACTGCTGCTACTGCGAGTGCTATTAAAAAATTACTTACTATCTATTAATCATTTTGTGACTTTTTTCACATCTAAAGTAGTGAAGCATGAATGTGCTCAGCGTTAAGTTGTTTACTTGTGCAGTCCAAATTCACACGATAAACACAACAAGCACCTATCATCTAACCAAGTGCTTGCACATGTAAAAACACAAACAAGCGTGTATTCATATATACAGTATGTCTTGCAGAAACAAATGATTAAATTCACCTAAATTTAACATGTACAGTATATCAGCAAGGATGTACCATTAGGAGACAACGTGTGAGCTGATTGGAATACCATCAGGAAACATTTATTCAGTCAAGCTGATCTGGCAACAACTGGGATGAATAAAAATATAACCAAAAACATCAGCTTTCATGTTTGTAGTTCATTTTGTCAAAAATTGGTTCCAAGAGTTTACTTCAAAGTAAACTGTCCTTTGGAAAAAATGGGAAGAAAATCCTCAGCAATCTGCTACTTTAAAGAAGTAAGTTACTTCCAGGAAGCATAAAGGGAGAGTCACTTTGATATAATTATTTGGATTCTATTGTAAAAGTTAATAGTAGGCATTCACACTTGTTGCATGGCCTTTTATAAACCCACAGAGGGACCGTTAGGCTCAATTTGAGCCAACCATATACTTTGCCCTATAGAACACTGGTTTTTCACAGTTCTCGGGGGCCGTGCTTTAGCCCCACTTGCAGTCTACATACTAAAACCCGGAAACATCCGGAAACATTTCAGAAACATAGGCTACCGTGAGACAGTAAATTCTGCCCCGTACTGCGAGTAGTTCCTACTGCATATTTACAAGTTTATAAATATTATTTCATTATTGTGCATACTTCCAGTTATGAACATATACATAGGCTACATCTGAATGAGGTAACCTTTGAAATAATAATTAATGAAAAAATAAAGAAATAATAAAAATACAACTGGTTTCTATGTGTTTCCGAGCAGTAGGAACTAATCGCCGGTAAATGAAGGCCAATAAAATTCTGGAAAACAATAACCAGGAATAAATATTTGCTCCCTGGTAAAAATAGTAGCTCTAACAACTGGTACAATGATAAACTTGGTGATATTACAGCCATGCAGTATGGGGCAGAATTTACTCTCGTCTCTGGTATGTCTCTGGATGTTGTGGGGTTTTAGTATCTCCCTGCTGTCTCCACATCGCTGCTTGCTTTTCTTGTGGAGCACCCTGGTCAGTGTGGCCGAGCCTTCAGGCTACTTGAGCAGTGAGGCGCTGTTAGAGTCAGCAGACCTTTACAGCCTCAAGCAGTGAAGCTAAGCCTACCATGATGTCCATGACCTGAAAAGGAAGTGTTTCCGTTTATTGCCAGTAGAGATCCCATTTTTTCACTGTTACTTGTTCCTGAAAGAATGAAACCTGCCAACATGAGTGGTTTAGAAATCAGTCAAAAAAAGATCGAGATGTTTTTGGAGCGCGTCATTGTATTCATCGTTTTGGTTTGATTTGAATCATCTTTTTTAGACACAGGTTCTAAGCTGTAAACCAGATGCACGACGACTACACAGAGAGCTTGATTCCCAGTGTAGCGATGAGTTATCACACTCATCGCTGCTTGTC
Source organism: Gouania willdenowi (assembly GCF_900634775.1). Lineage (NCBI taxonomy): Eukaryota > Metazoa > Chordata > Actinopteri > Blenniiformes > Gobiesocidae > Gouania > Gouania willdenowi. The sequence continues at coordinate 22,248,947 of NC_041065.1, read as the reverse complement.
TCTTACTTGTGTAGATGTTTTTACAAAGATTGAAAAACCTGACAGACGGCAACCAGACATCACCTAAACAGGTATGACTTCATCTCACAGATTATTTTTGTAATGCACTTCCTCCTTGGCGTGTGTGCCGCTTACCTCAACAGTTGTGTTACCATTTGTTTTTCTGCTAAGCAAGAAAACCCCCCCTCACAGAAGGTGTTTATTGTTGGATAGATTTAACAGTCTATAAAATGATAATCTATGTTAGATTTAAAGCAATTCTAGAGGAGAGTGGTGAGTCGAGCTTTGAGTGGATCATGATGTGTTTAGTGTTTTTTTTACAGCAATTTTTTTTTTCTCAACAGATGAAGAACAGAGACGATACTGTTTAGACGCAATAGCGTCACAACCCTGTTTTGTTTAACAGTCTGACAGCAGAACAACTCAGAGATACGACTGTTAGCACAAGCCAAGCCCTGAAATCTGCACAGAAGGAGGAAATCCTCCAATAATCAACCAACAGAACAAATCCTTTAGTGTGAGTTGGGCTGCTTGTAGATATTTTTCCTTCTGTAATTTCTAATAAGCTGAACAGAAAGAGCTCATTAGCCTCAAAAACAAGTTAATTTTACGACTGGCATAAATGGTTGGCGTTGAAAATATAGTAACACACTAGCCATTAATTCCACCTAAATACCAGATGGAAGTGTATAAGACTAGCAATAAAAAAGGTGTATTTATCTTTTTCTAAATCTTTCAGTTTAAAATTTAGCGGCATACTTTGAAACCTCAATTGAATTACTATTGTGTTCTCAGTAGAAGGAAAACAACTGGACGAAAACCCACACCAAATGTGGCAAGCGCTGTTGTTCCAGTGAAGGCTAACATGCTTTTAAAGCATTTTCCCACACCTGTATCATTTCCAAACCCCAAAATCTGGAAAACATTTGCTTTCCTCATTTCACTATCAAGACCACTTGGAAAAGTTTAGCTTACTGTTTACCCACACACACACACACACACACACACACACACAAACAGCCACTAGTTTGTCATTTAAAACATCAGGAAAACGAAGTTTAAAAAATAAGGGTGAAGCCTCATTAGCTTGCCTTTGTTGTTTTACCTCCCAGGGTAAAAACACACATTTAAAGCACTCTAATCGATATTTAAAAGGACATTTGGAAAAAATCAAAGAGATTTCAAAAGGTGTCTGTCCATCCATGAGGGTGCAAGAAAGCAACCTTTGGTGTGGTTTTCCATTTGGAGGTTTTAAAGGCAGAGAGCTCACACTGGAGCGAGAAACAGCTGTTGCATAATCATGACATCCGTGAATGAATGAAGGGTTTTGTTGGAAGACTTTTGGTCTTTCAATGGTTTTTGGGATGAAAAAACCTCAGCTGCATCTGGCAACTCCGAAGGCACGAATACGCCATGAACATGTTGATCATTCACAGAAACACAATCTTTTAATGATACTCAATGCATCATACAGGTTTTTGGACAAGAAAATGGTGTTTTTTCCACTTTATAATTAGGCTTTCAATACCTCATTGTTTAGTCCTGTATGCTGAACCAATCCAGTCTCACAAAGTTTGTGACATTAACCAAAACCAACAACATTCCAATCTAAACACATTGAGTTTGAAAGTTGTGTCGCACGGGACAAAAGTATGACGTGGTGGCCCAAACAAAAAGTTAAACTATTATTTTCGTGAGGGCGCGACGTTTCCCTGTGAGATCGTGCTGACTGAACAGAAAGAAGAAAAAAAATGTTTTCCTGTAAATTTTACTGTTTTCTTTCCCACTGATGCCAAAATGTTGAATTCAAGCTGTGGTAGCTCACTATCAAATAGCTTCTCTACCATTGGTTACTTTTTACTTACAGATACATATTCCTACACCTGTAGAGCTATAGGGTTGCATGTTCCCATTGACTGTACACATTGATTCCCACACTTGTGAAATATAATACATGTATGTATTTATGTTGTATTCATATTTGGGAAGTTATGCTAAGCACACAAGCAAAGAAGCGCCATAGTACTACTGTGCTAATGCGTTGATTAAATTAACAGGTTGTTAATTTTTTTTTCCCCTTTACGTGACAAAAAAATACAAGGGGAAAAAGTGTGAAGTCATGACATCAGCTCAAAAAAGTCTTGCCCATTAACAATCCTTGCTTCTGACACAACTGTCTGCAGAAAGGGTGAGCTCATACTAGATTTACCACATGGCCAACAAATAGAAGGTGCTGATAGCAACACTGTGGCTAACAAGAATGTTTTCCAAAGCAGGCATGAAATGAACCCATGTCACTGTCTATTGGTGTAAAGACGTGTTAAAAGCCGCTAGTCTCAAGAAATGGGGCCTGTCTTGGACACCCATCAAGCCTCATGATTAGTTTTCAAGCTTTCCATGCAAATTTGGCCTTCTGGTTTCATTTTACACCCATTAAAAGTCCTACAAGCTTTAGTTCTTTAGGACAAACCTCTCCGGTCATCAAATTTCTCCACTAAAACAAACAAGGTGTCGACTCAGCACTTCCTGCTTCTCCTAGGCTTGGTTGAAATTTTATTGGCTCTTGCAGAGTGCATTGTGCAAGTGATTATTAAGACATACAAGTTTTTACACCGTTTGATTTACAATACATAACTACACCACCTCCAGCGCTCTTGGTTGGGTTACCCAGTGAGATATCGCCCCTGTCTATGCCATTGGACTGGTTTTTATGTGCAGGGACTCCAGTGACTGTGTAGTCATAACCACCGCCAAGCAGGAAATGGTGTTGCCTTAAACTGGTCTGATCATTACTTAAAGGCATGACTTCATTTAGCTTTGGGCAGCAAATGCAAAACTGGCTGGTTTCAGCCAAGCTGGGACCACCATTATGAGCTCATAAAATGTCTGCTACTAGTTATTTGTTGCCCAAAGCTTAAATCCACCAACAACAGGAGAACTGCCATATTTAAATTGCCATTCCCACCTTGCTCATTTCCCCATTTTTCTACTGTTTGTTTCAATGTAATGCAATGAAGATGGGGAAACTGTTTCTTAAGCCAATGTTGAGTCATTGCTGGAGAATAATTGAATTTTGGTTTTTAAGCCTAAGTCGTTTTCCTTTACACCATAAAGGAAAACTCATTATATTGAAATATTAATTAAGACAGGAAATGTGTCTTTTCTGATGTTACCCAAAATCCAATTTTGGTCAAACCAATTCCAGTCCAGACAACAATACACTGATATTTTTCAAGTATTTTGAAAGAAGCTCTCGTTAAGAGTTTTGGACACATTTGATCATTGCTAGATCATTGTTCCGGTATTATGTTTTTTGCAAATTGATGGTATTTAAGAAACGCTGCGATCAAATAATCATAACATTTAATGCCGCAATTAATTGTAAGAACAGGTAATTGTGACATCCCTAATTATGAAAAAAATTACGTTATATCAAAAACTAAAAGGTTTACTCATCATGTTTGCAGAAGGCGTGATCAGTTGTGTCATGATTATCTATTTTACGATTAATTGCGTTATTAAATGTTAGGATTTTTTCATCGTAACGTTTCCTAAATGCCGTTAATTTCCAGAAAACATTATGCTGGAAGGGAAACAAAGTTACACAACACCCGCAGGTTGGTTGACAGGCGCAAACGGAGGCGTGTCAGAGACTCAAACAACCAAAAGCATGAATAGGAAGAGTTGTTTCCTCAGAATAAACAGATGAAGTCAGCCATGTGGGATTTTACCCTCATGTCCTCAAGTGGAGTTTATTGGTCAGAGCTTAAGCTAAGGCTAACTGAACAAGTAGCATCAAAGCGTCAAAGCGCCTTCGCTCCGTCTATCAGTGGCATTTCCACCTTTGTGATGATGTGCTTTCTCGGCTGCGTTACCTTCATTGTCATCATTTAACGAATGAATCATGTAACATTACCTAAAGCCATGAACATTAGTGTGTAGGTCAGTAGTAGACTGAAGTCTACTGATTCCTTTTAAATCATCATACAGGTCCAGTGTCACTAAAACGTCATGAACATTTATCACCTCTTTGGCTTTCATATATTCCGGAGAGTATTGAATCAGAATTATAGATTTTATTCATATTCAAATATTCTTTATTAAATGTAATCTTGTTTCCAATTTTATTTATTTTTTTACACCTGTAGCCATTATATTTTCTCTGAGAGAAGAATTTTTTTAATATTAAGCATTTATTGATTTTTTTCCCTTAGTAGACATGATTTATATTATTTTCAGTTAGATTATAAACATTTTTCCTGTACTTTTTGGCAATTATTTCTCAAACAGTAATTGCGCCTAGAAAATCTGTCATTGTGACATTCTTAGACGTGATTTGATAAAATTACACCTTTTCTGTAAATCCTGTGCTTTTGCTGGCAACAAGTGGGCTTGAAGACGGGGAAAGATTAAGTAAAAAGTAATTCTCCTTTTCACAATGTCTTTGAATTTATCTTTAAGTTCACCTTGACAGTTTATGATGCCATATGTAGTGATGATGTAGTGTTTGACCATCTAAACACCTTTGTTTTATCGTGATTCAGGAAATATGATGTAAATTGCACAATTCATTGATGGTTGAAAATAGAATTGCTGCCTATTGTAAGTAGTAGTAAGTAGTCATGCTTTTAAGTCTACAATACAGCATCTGGCCTATCCACTTTTACTTATTGTTTCTTATATATGTGAATTTCCCCTTCTGGGGATGAAAAAAGTATTTATCTATCCATATCATTTTGTTGTGAATGTTGTTAATGTAGGTGCTGTACGCAAGTACCATATTGCTAAGCAAGCGACGAACGTGGACGTCAATAAACATGTCATGAGATTGTTCAACTTGGCATCTGACCAAGGAGGTGGTCGTCAGGACCAGGAGCGCAGGTGACACTGGACGCAACTAATATTTTAATGAGTATTCAACTGGTCACATGGCTGATAGTTGTCACTGTAATGCACAGAAATGATCTGATATTCTAGGTACAGTAAATAGCAGAGTTGGGAGTAAGTCACTAAATACAAGTCTCGAGTCAAGTCCAAGTCTTCACGTTACAAGTCAAAGTTAAGTCAAGTCATTACATTACAAGGTTCAAATCAAGTCAAGTCACGTCAAGTCACAACTAAGTGATCAAGTCACGTCAAGTCACAACTAAGTGATCAAGTCACGTCAAGTCACAACTAAGTGATCAAGTCATGCCAGGTCACACACAGGCTTGTTTTACAATTTTTAACTGCAGGACTTTTGATCAAAGAATATTTAACAAATTAGTTAAGCATAATACAAGTGACACAAGGCAATGGCAACAAAAAAAATAATGAGCAAAAGTGACCTATTCAACACCTGACAGCCACTCTTTCATCTGCAATAATCAAACAATAAGTCTAAAATGCAAAACATCGAGGAAGAACTTGTTTTATAGAAAAACAATGTGTTTGTTGTTGTTTCTGCGTGTTTGGACAGGCAGGTCCAAACACGCAGAGTCGAGGGTTTGGCTCCTCGGTTTCTCAGGTATGTTTTAACGCACCACATGCAAAAAAAACTGCGCTCACATGAAGCGGAGGCAGGGCCGGCACGTGGCATAGTCAGTAAAGGCAAATGCTAGGGGCGCGGTCATCATAGGGGGCACAAAATTAGAGAGAAAAAAAAAGATTTTTATTTTGTATTTTTTTTTAAATTATTAACTAAACAATCAAGGCGCTGTTATTATTAGCAAACTAAACTTGGTCGTATTATTATTAACTAGTAAGTCTAGTTTTAATGAAAAAAATTAAAAATAGTTTTACTCCCGCCCCCCAAATCGAATAACAGTCCAGTTCTGAGGCGTGATGGCAGCTCGGACCAGTTGTTTACTGTTTACTACAGCAGCAAGAGGCGTCATGTCTAAACAACCAAACTAATTACCTGGTGCCCTGGGAAGAAAAAAATGTACAGTACATGTAAGGAGTGATGTCACAGTTTGTGTTTTATACAGGGGGCCCTATATATATATATATATATATATATATATATAGATATATGTATAAATGACTTCACCTATAGATTTATAGATAGGTAAACATATTATAGATGCATAAATTATTAAGAAGAACGTTAATATTTCTAGTTTAGCCGAGACCTTTTTACTTTTAATAAAACTGTATTCTATATGTAAACTTGTGTTCCATTAGTATTCTGTGTCAATCTACTTCATAAATAATAAATAACTTTCATCTACTTTTGTTTGTTTTGTGCTGTATCTTAAATTTGTACAGCTTTTGTTCTATTTATAAATATCTAAATATTTATCAATATCTAGTCAACATCATTCATTAAACTATGACTTGGGTTGATTGATAAACTACAGTAGCTCGTTTGTTCACATTCTTTTTTCCCCTTCAGATTCACTGAGCAAATGTGACGATGTCATCGATGACTTCGCTGGCAGGAAAACCAGGAGAACAAACTTGTAAGGCTGGACTGAAGGATGAATGTTTTTTTTTAGCTTGTGTTGGTTAAAGCTGCTTTATAAAGCACCACCAGAAAATGACCCGATTTTTACTAAATAGTTTCTTATCTCAATAGTGAAACATTTTAGTCATAATTAAAAAGAATACTTGATGAGGCAACCCACCACTATCTATCTATCATTTATTTGTATCTTGTTTTTGTGCAATGCTTTACTCTAATAACATTAATAATGTGTATTTTGAACCTGTTACTACGATATTTAAATTGGCTTTTATTTACTTGTTTGTGTTCTTTTATATGTGTATGTGAAACCCTTTTATCAAAATTAAATAAAATGTCAAAAAAAACATTTTGGTCATGTTTTCTCCTTATGTAAAGCGTCTTTGTGGATATGGTGAAGACCACTATGCAAGTGTTAGAAATGATTCTGATAATAACAATATAACAATAATGTAAATATCAATTACTTGGGATAAAAAAAAATTGTAAATCTAAACCTGTAATCTCATCCGATTCCGTCTCTAGTAACTTCATTTGACTCCATCAGTCTCTGTGAACATTGGAGCCAGCCAGTCCAACCCCGTCTGACTGCCCTCCACGACTGGTTCCACTAATATCAAGAAGTCAGACCCCTCACACAGAGTTTAGCTTTACTTAACCGGCCTTTTATTTGTTATCCTTTGCTTCTTAAGCCTTTAAAGCGGTCACAGGTCAAACTGACTGCCCGTGGAAGGGGTGTATCCTGTTGAGTAAGTAAATAGTATGGCGGCTGTATCAGCTGGGTCCAGGGAGATGTTGCACATTCCTGTGGGAGGCGGAGAGAACCAGATTCTGGTATAATAGGATCCAGAGTGTGCAATGAATGATGTCATGAGACTGAGGCAAGTGGGGGCAGTTAGCATGGGTGGTGAATGACCACATGGACCAACACTACTATACAGTATACATTATAATCCATATACTGGATAATTGATTATATCAAACATTGAAACTGTCTACAACAATCAACAAAGGGAGCTGTTAAAAAAGACAAACATTATTTGCAGGTTAGGGGTTTGAAGTTCTGCACACTTTATTTCATTCATATTTTGGAAAGGAGCTTCTTTTCTTTTCTACTATCATGTTTATTTCCATTTTTGACAAATATTACAGTCCCGTCATGTGCTTCATGAGTGAATATTAGGTATATCATCTCTAACTTTGTTATCAAGAAAGAAAAAAATTGATGTTTACGGATATGGTTTGGTTGGGGTAGGAAGGGGGGTGGGGGCAGGGGGTTAATGGGGGTGTAAGGGTTTAGCCAGCAGGTGTCACTGTCTATCTACAACACCTTTGCATGTACCCAGGAAATCCTGCTAATTTCATACAATCAAAATCCTCTTTAAAATATGCAAAACACCATCATGGAGGCTCATTTATTAGGTGACATGATTTAACCTGTTCAACAGCCAAAGGTAGGAGAATTTGAGCTGTGCCCAGTCATTCAGTAGAATGATGCAGTCTTTTTGCAATGCATTTGTAATTGGCAATTGGGCACTTTGGAACTATAGCTAGCATAATCACTACTTACAACAGAGATTTAGGCAGCATAAGACCTGTAATGGCCACTAACCCCAACCAGTGGAGGCAGATGGCTCCCACCTCTGAACCTGCTTCTGCTGGAGATTTCTTCCTGTTAAAAGGGAGTCGTTTCTTCCCACTATCGCGAAATGCCTGTTCATGTGGACCTTGTTGGGTTTTTTTCTTTCTTATTATGAATTTTATATTTTGATAAGCGCATTGAGATGACTTTGTTGTCAATTGCGCCTTACAAATAAAGTTGAAGTGAATTGAATTGAATTGCCCTACAAGAAAAAAAGTTTAGATCTTAAACAGAACAAGTTATCCAGTTGAGTGAACAGACAGCTCCACTCTTTGTGAAACAAGTAGGAGACCCCTGGATATTCGCAATACTATCATATACTGTACCTACTTGCATACTCTTGTTTTACCTGATTATGTAGCTGCCTTTTTTAATTAAACATGAAAGACTGTTGCACACACTCAAGAAGGCATAATCTGATGTGAAATCACAAAATTCCAATTTGTTTCCAATCCAATTTCATTGGGCCAGTGGGTAGATAAGTTTGACTGTTAATGTATAACAAACACGTGAAGGAATCTGAAAACCACTACAGCCATTATGAAGTAAAATATATGCAGCTATAGCTTAGAGTCAATGACTGTCAGAAGTTAGACCTCCCTAATGAAGCCCCTCTCAGTTGGACTAGTGACTAATTGGAGGTGCCGCCTATGAATTTGATAAATGTACAAACTTCAGAATTGATCTGTCAGGGCATTTTTTTGTCTTATCCTTATCAGATTCCTAAATTGTTTCAAATGTGATGCTTAGTAAAAAAAAAACCAATGATCTCCTCTTAGCCTCAGACAGAGGGTTGGTCTCAGTTCTGGTACTCTTAGATCTCAGTGCAGCCTTCGATACAGTGGATCATCATCTACTGCTGCAGAGATTGGAAAGCGTTTTGGGATTAAAGAAATAGCGCTAGGTTGGTTTAAATCCTACCTATCAGACAGAACCCACTTTGTTCATGTTAATAATCTCTCCTCAGCGTACGCCAGAGTTAATCATGGAGTTCCACAAGGTTCAGTTTTGGCACCAATACTCTAACATTATACAGTGGGGCAAAAAAGTTTTTAGTCAGCCACCAATTGTGCAAGTACTGGGCAATGAAGGAGTGGTCTCCAGATCTCAACCCCATAGAAAATCTTTGGAGGGAGTTGAAAGTGCTTTCTTTTTTACTATGGACTTTATATTTTGTTCAGTGCTTTGAGATGACTTTGTTGTATTTTGCGCTATATAAATAAAGTTGAAGTGAATTGAATTGAATGTGAAAGGTGGGACATCAAATACATTCCCAAAGAGACTTTTACTCCTCCTGTCCAATGCAAAAAAACATAAATCTTACTCAATATACCTTTTAAGAGACAAAAGTAGGGTCATCCCTCAAGGGTGCACCACAAAATAATTACTTTTTGTGGGTCATTTCACATTTTAAAGTACGCTTTTAGCGATTCGGAGATCAAGATGTCAGGTTTTCACTGACTTCCATTTTAAGAATCTGAGTTTAGAAAATATACAACTGTGCTGCTAAGTATATTTTGTCATGAGGTGTTTGATCACCAAGACACTATTTTAATGAGAGCCCATAAAAAAAATGCTCAATTGGGTGTGTACATACTGACGATAGATTGCATGTGTTGGTTCACCTGTTCAGGGTGATTTGCTAAGATCGCCTGTGCAATTGACGACTGGCAAAAATGCAGTAAGACAAAGCAAGCCAAATTTATTTGTATAGCACATTTCATACACAAGGCAAAGACTACTTTGTTTAAAGAAGGTTTTTTGTGTTGGTTATGGTATTTAAAAAGGAGAATGTGGGGGAAGCTGAATGGCAACGATGACGTGGATTTGCATAGCGCTTTTTTCAAAAGCACGTACAGAAACCATTATTCCTTCACACCAGACATACCGGTTGTGGTGAGCTACAATGTAGCCACAGCTGCCCTGAGGCCGACTGACAGAAGCATGGCTGTCAATGCACACCACACTGACCACCACCAACATTCATGCACAATTCATACCCATTCATACGAGACAATGTGGGTAAAGTGCCTTGCCCAAGGACACAACGACAATGACTCAAATAGAGCGGGATTCAAACCCCCAACCCTTCGATTGTTGGATGACCCACTCTACAACTGAGCCACGGTCGCCCAACAACCAACAAGAGCAAAATGATACTTGAAGCCATGGAATTGGACTAGTCAGTGGAAGAGTCGTTGGTCAGAATCTGCGGGAAAGCTGTGCGAGAAACAAAGTTGATAAAAGATTGACAGATAATGTAAGAAGAAAGAAAAATATCACAACATATGTATAACACTTTTTGCCCATTTGTCCTTCTCAGAACAGTAACTACAGCCATCTGTGGTAAAGCTGTGAGCATTTCAGCACAGACAAACACGCTAAACAGGTTTTGCTTGTGTTACTTGCCAGTGAAAAGCAATGCTCTGTGTGCAGGGTTAGTAGATCAACTGCAACATGTTTGTGCGTGCTATCTTGGCGCATGTTTTTATACACGCAGTCTTTCAGTAAACCAGGCTGATGCCGAGACTCATCTTAAACTAACTTTGAATGTCTCTTTAAAGGATTAAAAGTTATAATATTGGGGAAAACTATATGCATGTTGATTAAATGTTTTATTTGGTTTGACTCACTCATGAATTCTATTCACAGTATAGCTCTGGAATGTTATCAGGAGTAAGTGAAACCTTATTTAAAACCTCTAACAGCTAACCGTTGACAGCGTTTACAAAGACGCTCATATTTTATACCCTGTTAGACAGTCTCAATGAGTCCTAATGATGATTGCAGATTAATTCACGATGACTGTTGCTTTGCACCAGACATTACTTGACTCCAGATGTGGTCACCTTGAATTCTGATGAATGATATTCATCATCATTTCTCCGACTCCTCCATGGGAAAGTCATTTGGAAAGTGATTATATGTAAAAGGTTGCACTCACACACACAAGCTTTTGATCTCACTTTGTTAAATTGCAGTTGCTTGTTGTTTTCTATCAGAATGACGAAAGTAGATTCTCTGATAATAAGGCCTTTATCAATCATTCTCCTCAAATCATTTTTTTTTCTTAACTTGTTAATTGTGCTAATGCTTCTGTCTCTCTAGACTTTTTTTTTTTTTTAAATGTTTAACTCTGTACTAAGTCGTGTGAATGTGGGAGAAGAGCTAAGAGTCCCACTCATCTTCATCAGTACAAAGCTCCAAACCGCAGGCCACATGAAGGCCTGTGCCCCTGAAACACATCTGGGGCATCTGGATTGGAGAAAAAAACCCACTTTCACATAGGCATGTATTCATGCACTGCTCATGCTTTAATCCTCCCTAATTTTCTGCACATGTAAATAGATTTTGGGATTTTTATCTATAAGAGCTTCAAAATATTATCTGATAGGAAGTGTGATTGATTCTGGATAATGTTAATAATGCATCAATTTTATATAGCGCTTTTCAAGGTCGCTTTACAGAATTACGGGATTATTCTTTCATGTCATACTTAGTGGTGGTAAACTACTATTGTAGACTGACGGAAGTGAGGCTGCCAAAGTGCGCCAGCGGCCCCTCCGACCACCACCAACACTCACTCCCACACTACATTCATACTAGGCATTTTGGGTGAATTTACATGAATTGCAAACTGGAGCAACAACGGTTCATTATTCCTATTGAACCAATAAATTGGAAACAGGACACTAAGGTTTTCTTGGTTTTAAGTTTGGTAGTAATAAATTGTGAGATTATTAATATGATGTGTAGAATGTAAATAAAGGAATTCTCTGAATGTACTGAACTGGAAAGATTAACATACATTAAAAGGGACAAACAAAAAGACAACAACAATCATACATTACTGATATTACAGAAAAATTGCCAGATTTATCTTCAACTTATTTTGGTATTTTACAAATACAGTGTTAGATATGTTCAACTATTTATTATTTACTAACAATTGGCTTTATTTAGTGGTGGCCTTTGGGGAGTGGTGGCCTAGTGGTTAAGGACGCTGGGCTTGTAATCGGAGGGTTGCCGGTTCAAGCCTCACCGGGGCCGTCACTGTGGGATGTTGAGCAAGTCCCTTAACCCCGAACTGCTCCCCAGGCGCCGCAAAATGGCTGCCAACTGCTCCTTAGGGATGGGTTAAGTGCAGAAGACAAATTCCAATAATGTACATGGCCAATTAAAGGCGAAAGCCCGATTTAATTTAAAATTTTAAAAAATTTAATTTTATTTAATTTTATTGTATTTTCTAAAATTATTTAATTAATTTTATTTTGAATTGCATTTCCCAAAATAGTTTGTTTGTTAATTTAAACGGTGCAAGTGAATTTGATGTGTCTGCGTAATGTACACATAGATGATGTATGCTTAGGAACATTTAAAAATAAAAAGAAACACACTGTGTATAAAATAAATGAATAATAATACCCTGCATGTTTCTTCTTCCTTTCTGTTTTCTGCACAAGACATTAATCAGTATCAGCAAAAAGTATTAAATAATTCTTTGTTACTCCATCTCTCAGTGGTGACAAGGCAAAAAAAAGTTCTATGGATTCTGTAGCCTATCCACGGGAGGAAGTCAAACACTAATATTTGTACCATGCTTGCATTTTTTGTTTGTTTGTTTGTTGTACTAAAAAAAGCTTTCATTCCAAACAACTACTAATTTCCTGTGTGGAGAGCTCTGGTTTTTTTTTTAAATTAGTTTTGGATTGTTTCTTGGGACCAAATTCTGGATAACTAAGCCTGACAACTGAGCACCGGAGTCAGCAGACCTGGGCCATACGTGAGGTTTGGCTTGTCAATTTGGATTTCCTGTTCCTCTGGACACAATGTGTCCTGTTGCTTTTTCCCTGTGAATGCATTGAGAACATACATCGCTCTGAATCTCATGGAAGTCCACCTCATTTATACAAAGATTCCCAGCTTTATCGGCAAACACAATGAGGCTCATATACTTGTCCAATGACACAAAAGAAATGGATGATTATTTGTGTAATTGAAAATGTATTTATCTAATATGCTTTACAAGATTTAAAGCGCAACATTGGTGGTGGTGGGTCGCTTAACGGTTAAGGAAGCAGGCTTGTAATGGAAGGTTCACCGGAATGTTGACAAGTTATATAATGTAGGAAAAACAAAAGACTGTCACACATTGAAAATAAATGTTGATCAATGGTACAAATCTGAGCACTGTCTCTCAATTTGTGGCCAAGTAATAGAGGAAAAAGTATTTGTATTTGTATACTGAACTTTGACCCCAACCGATCTTTTTGCTGGTAGGTCACACATTGGAAGGAAATGTTGTTCAATGGTACCTGTCTGATCACTGTATCTCAATTTGTGACCAAGTTATAGGGAAAAACATTTTTTTTTTGGGACGTCATGAACTTTGACCCCAACCAATCTTTTTACTGGTGGGCCGTGCAGCTTCAATCCATGTAAATAAAATACTCCACTTGTACAATAAATATTCGTAGAGATATGGACATTTTTGGTTATTGACACTTGACGCGACCTTGGCTTTGACATTTTGACTGCAAAAAAAGTCGACTACACATCCTTGACATTGCCCCTATGAGATGACATACAGTACGTGTCATTAGTGCGGCATTAATAGCCTCGGAGGAGTTCTAGGCAAGTTGTGGATGACAAATAATAAGAACTCCTACAATTACAATGTATTTGGCAATTTTCAATTGCCAAATGCAAGTATATTAATGAAGCAAACAATGTAGACTTATAAATGTTAATATGATTTCAATAAGGTCTTATAAACAGATTACAAGCACCTTAATATAAAGTTTTACCGGAAACTATTTTACAATAGATATCACCCCAAATATCACCCGCCTGTCAGTGGTGGGATATCCGTGCCTCAAATTACTAAAATTACTGCTTCTGTGTTGGTTTTTTTCATGAGAGGCACTGTGACCAATAAAGCCACTAACACCTGATATGGACTCTATAGGGCTTTTACATTGTGGGGTGTGCCATATAGTGAGCAGATGTAGAAGTAGATAATGGGAGAACGTAATGAGGAAAATGTGCTTCCACTTCAGTCTAGTTGGTGGGCTCTGAGATCTCCGTGTTTGTTTTCCTTCAACACTCTTCTCATGTCAACATCCTATCGGAACAGCACAGAATAATTTTTCTGCACAGATATAGCACAAAACAAAAATACCAGGATCATTCGGTTTCAGCTGACTGCCTCTCACAATCTTGGCTGTTTGCTCAATCATCATTCCTGACGCTCCTTTGCTCTTTGCACGTTTGAGTGAGAGAAGGTTTTTAAAAAAGGAACGTTGCCTCAATGCATACCATGTTTATCATAAAACCAACTGTTTGCACGTTTTATTGCATCAGACTCAACTTTTCCACATTACATCGCAATGTGTCTGACCTCACCCTGTCCTCAAAATCAGGCGCTTTTTGTTGATCATTGTGGAGAAACAACCGTTGAAGCCTTCAAAATCAAACATGATAAAGCAAGTCCATGAACCCTTGGATCTTATTCCTAAAAATGAATTGGCAAAAAAAACCATGCTGCCACTCACACTCCAGTAATTCTCAGCGCAAAGTAAAAACCTGGACGTAAGTAAAAACCAAGAGGAAATAGAAAAAAAGAGATCCCAAATTTCAGCATAAAAACACTCATAAACAACATAAAAAAATCTTCATTGCACTATTTATTGAAAGCAGGCAAATTATTAATAAGCCAAGGAATAGAACTACTGTAAGTTAAATGGGTGCTTATCCACTAAAGTGGTTAACTTTGTTTGCTATAATAACTCTTTGATAAGAAGAGACAATGCCAAGTGAAGCTGAATCATTTCTTTCATCCATATTCTACACCAACCTATCTTGTGAGTCTCAGAACCTTCTCTTTGCTGCCGCTGAACTGAGACTTTGTCCACCTAATAACACCAGTCAGTCAGTGCTAGTTGTCTGCATAATTCATAAAAATTATGTTAGCGTGCTGACATAATAGCCATGGAGTGCAGGAAACAGATGGCGAATAATCCATTTAACGCAACATAGCATGAAGTTTTTTTTTTCCTGAATGATTGGTCTTTTGAAAAATGAGGGTTTTCAATGACTTGCGTGTTTAACAGGAACTCTATGCTCAATAGAAAGATGAAATGGTAACTTTTTACATGTACATTTTCAATATTTGTTCAATTCTCCTTAAGTTGGTTTCCCCTTTATTATATGACACAATGGTTTTTTCGGGTGTGTTTTTTCTTTTTTCTTTTTTTTTTTCGTACCTAAGGCTTTATTCAATATTTTTTGCGATTTTTTACAAAAAAAAAACATGTAAATCGTCAGAAAAGATTGCAGTTCAGGTACTTTATCGCTAACCTAGGACCCTTGTCTGTGGAATTTGCATGTTCTCCAGAGGGGTTCTTTCTATTCTAGCACTGTCCAAAAACATGTATGTAGAGTCAAAATTGTGCATAGGTATTCAGATTTATTTGTCTGTCTTTGTGTCAGTTGAGGGACAGACTGGTTTCCTGGTTAGTCTGTACCCATGAACCAACAGATCTGTACTGGATAAAGATGGGATAGAAGATAATAAGTAATATATTACAATATATGTATATAAAAAATAAAAAAAAACCTTAAAAAAAATGTCTCGCTGTTCAAGAAATTACCATGTACAGTTGAAAAATACCCTTTTACTGCTTTTGGTCTTTGCTTAGAATACAAAGTCCACTTTGGGCCATTACAGTGCAGGAACGTATAAAAGTACTCTGATTGTTTATCTTTAGACTGAAACTGACATTTCCAAATATTATGACAAAATTGGAATAACACAAATACTCTTTTGAAGTATTGGATGTAATATCCATTTGGTGTGACCTTGCTAATTTATGACATCTGTTCAAATGAACGTTCAATTTGTAAACCTCTCAGGCCTCTAAGAATAACACACTTTACCTTTAACCACAACTTTTCCTCGAGGATGCCATTACTTGCAGTGTGATGACAAAATGATAAAGTATTGGCGAGGTTCTAACGAAAAAATATTGGCAAATATTCTTCTCTAGAAGAACTTTTAATCCTCAACGGAGATCAATGTGGTTTCAGGAAGAGAAAAAATTGTGTTGCTAAAAGCTTAATACAGCCTAAAGTTTTGAGCCCATCTTTAATGTTGTTACATAACACGTTGAGATATTCTAGACAAGACTGAGAAAGTTTTTCGATGATATAACAGCACCATTTACAAATTCAAGACCGTTTGTGTTGGACAAATGGGTGAGTAGCTGAGGTGGTAATGAAGCTGTCAGAGTGGACGGTAACTCATTTTCTTATTACAAAAACAGCCCGAATAGGACCTTAATTTGTCGTACTCAGCACGGTCTGGGAGACAGATCAGGAAAAAGTAGCAAAACACTGACAAGTGTAGTCAGAACCATGAGACAGCGTTAACTTAACAACCAGCTGCTATCATCCTGTGACTAAGTTTTCCACCTGACAGTATCTTCTTCACCAAATAAACAGACTAAACTGTGAGCTCTCTGTTGCTGTTCCGCCTTTTCCAGGATCCTTTTTTGGAATAAATTAGATTTGACTCCTGAATATATAGACATGACTTTAAATAAGTAAAATCCAGATGTGAAATCTGCAGATCTCTTAAAAACTAAAAATCACCAGACTTTCGCTTATTGAGTTATAATAAACAGTTTCTGGTGCATGATGTTGCTTGTTGGGGTCATTTAAGGAAACACCCGTTATATTCCATGTGGGTGTAATCAGTATCTGTCATCCAGAAAATAGTGTCTGTGAGTTTAATATGTTTTACATTTTTGCTTCTCTGAGGCACTAGTGAGGATTGTGTATCCCCCAAGAAGAGTGAGGATGTTCTTTTTTCAATACATGGTAACAGTTGCTCTATATTGTTTTTACATTTCACAGATCAAGGAGAACAACAAATAGGAAACAGTCAGCCAAGAGTCCCTTTCACTAATGTCATAATCTGATTTCTTTTATTTACTTACCTTGAGTTTAATGTAACTTTCCTGAAGCTACATTTTAATTGTTTATGTACTGTAGTTAGGTTTTAGTGTCTGCTACTGGAATGTCATTACTCTTTTAGTTTCAAGATCACATATTGTTGTTAATTTTTTCATTACAGTAGTCCCTCGTTTATCGCGGGGGTTACGTTCTAAAAATAACCCGCAATAGGCAAAATCTGGGAAGTAGTCGGCTTTATTTTCTACAATTATTATACATGTTTTAAGGCTGTAAAACCCCTCACCACACACTTTATACACTTTTCTCAGACAGGAATTAACATTTCTCTCTTGTTTAAACACTCTCAAAATTCAAACATTCGTAGATTTTAAAACATAAACCTGTTTTCAAACATACAGCGCTTCAGAGTCACACTGCTAGCGATCAGACATTGATGCTGAACGCATTCAGTCTTTGTTGACGATGATGTTAGGCCGTAAACACGGACACCGGTTTGTTTACCCATTCAACCATGGAGTAGAAGCTGTGTGTGACCACCTGGAGCTGTATGACACGGCCTTCATAACTGGGACCGGAGTAGGAAGGATTAGGCGTGGAGGAGAATCAGCGAGGAGGTGGTAGTAGCAGGTAAAAGTTCTCTCTGCAGTTATCATCTTTGAAAGTCGGCACTGAGCTAGAATAGCATTAGCCGCTAATCACACCGGCTTTTTTCCCTGGTGGTTTATGTTTATGAGAGGAGAAAAAGGAGCGCTTCAGCAGGCAGTGAAACTCACTGAGTTGGATGTCGGTGGTGGGTGAACGCAGCATTAGCCAATCAGGATGCAGAACACAATGCGTGTTCATGTAAAAGAAATGCATGCAAAATTGCACTGGAAAAAAAAAAAAAAAAAATCAGCGAAACACAGAGGCCGCAAAAGGTGAACCGCGTTATTGCGAGGGACAACTGTACACAGAAAAACCCCTCTTGAGTAGAGAACATTAATTATGTGCAATAATGGCGTTCAGCTTGGCCTCTGAAGTTTAAAGGTGATGCTAAAGTCGCGCAACCAATCTTTTGGTCTTGGGAATCGTGGGCTGTGTTGAGCTTTGTGTTCTACCCTCCCAAGTCTCACTCACTACACACCATTGGTCATCAGTGCTGGGTCTGCACCAATGGTGACCGGCCCCCCTCTGGCTTTCTCCACTTTTGATATATCATTGAATCACAAGTGGGGATTTTTTTAGGACATCCATTAAGTGGAACAAATTAAGGCTGCCCATTAAATAAGGGAGGGAGAGGGTTGGCTGAGTCGTCATAGGCCAAATTGATTGGACAGCTAAGATTCCATCCTCTGATTGACAGATCACTGCACGTCAGGTGGTAAAACGTCATAAACAAGAGCTTCTTAGAAACCAAATTAAAGAAGCTAGATGTTGTTTTTTTAATATCATGAATCCTCATATAAAGTCCATATTCAAAAGTCTTAGTTTTACTGTATGACAAACAGTCAGCATAGAGATAAAGATGTCATTAGCATGAATAAAATGTCCTGAAGGCTGTCATTAAATGTTGTTCCTTCAATTATGGCATCTTTGGAGCTATGCTGGCATTTTTTGGGTTAGGTGAAGGCATCTAGTGGGGTTAGGTAGGGTTCTGGTTCGGGGTTAGGGTAATGAAGAGACAACACCTTATTCATGCTAATGACTGGTGTCATGTCATAATAATGACAGCATGATGTCAACCTTTACAGTATGTATAAAACTTCAAGTGTTGACAAATGTTCTTATAGATATAAAAGTAACATCAACCATCCAGCGTTGAGTAAAACCCAACTTGTACAATCAAACAAACAAGTGGAAATACAAATAAGAACTATTATTATGTGGAGACATCACTTGGCTCAAACTCTACTTTTACCAACTAAGTTAATGAGATACTGTATCTACTAGCCTTTTATTCACTTATGGTAAAAATAAATCTATAGACAAAACATGCGCTGGTGTGTGGTCCATGTTGTGGTACACGAGTTAAGTATAGTGTAATCAGCAATCATCGTAGCAATCATTTGGAAGGCTCACTCCCAGCTCATTTACCCATGTGTATCAGCTGCACAAGCAAAGCAGTCTTTGTTGTGGTTCATCCACATCCTCATAAAGACAAGATGTTTAACTTGCTCCATGTTTGACAGCCAGCAATCAGAGAAAGCCGAAGGATTCAGTTTGTGTATCGCTGAAGCCTAAAATAGGTGTACCACGCACAGCTGGGGAGAAAACCATTCTAAAGGTTCACAGAAACTTTCACCACACGACAACTTTTCAAAAATGAGTGAGTATGGAGACTATAATTTTAAACATAGTCTACTCCCAGTCGTAGGCCTATGTACAAACTGGACCTGCCAGAGTAAACATGTCACCAACACAGAGAAGTTCAAATACACACTCTGTTCAATATAACCATCTCAAGCAGGCGCTGGATTGCCAACCAGCTGGTTCACACAAATCTATGATCGTAAACAACGAGCTGTTAAACTGGATTCCTTCATATTTTTCCATCCGACCTATCATCACCTCCGCTCAGGATCTCGACAGACCGCTGTGTGTTCTTCTGACACTAAGAGACGCTGCCAGGTGAGGGGAGAGTGGGAATCCCCTTCATGGAACCACCTTTGTGCCAATCTTCAACTTGAGTTTCCCTCTTGGTGGAAATGCAGTACTTGTTTTTTCCTGCAGATGTTGTAAAAGATCACAGTATCCAACGCAGTGCAAGCGTAAACATGTTTTTTATTCTAATGTATGATGTGCTTTCTTTTTAACTGGCAACATCTGTACAAACAAGAGATGAAAACATCTCTTCTTCTCTTCCGTTTAACTGTGTTATTATGGTACAGTATGTTTACAAGTGGCACATGTGTTAGGTTTGATTGTGGAACATACCAGCAGGTTTATCTTAAGGTTTACTCTGTTTGTTAGATTTAGGCAGAGGTGTAAAGAGTACTGATATATCCTACTCAAGTAGAAGTACTGTTACTTGATTGAAATTGTACTCAAGTACAAGTAAGTCATAGATAGATTCTTTCTTGATCCCACAGTGGGGAAATTTACTGACATAGAATAAAGATACAGTTATAAACATATTAACAAGTGGGGGCAAGGAGATATATATGCATATTTACAGACAGTGCAATGTTTTAGTCATACAGCGGTGGGAATGAATGACCTGCAGTAGTGCTCAGTCCTACACTGTGGGTGTTTAAGTCTACCGCTGAAGGAGCTTGCACAATTAGAACTTAATTTATATAAAATAAAAGGTTTGTCAAAATGCACATTTTTTTCAAAATTAAGATAACACCAATGAATTCAATTCAAAATTAAATATTACATTTATTCTGATTGGTTGGCTATGTTGTGATGAATTCATTGTTGTCTGGTTTTATATATATTTTTTTGTAGTTCAACAATGTTTGTAGATCATTTTAAACCAAAAAAAATGTACTTAAGTGCAACTTAATAAAATTAATGATTTAGAAATACACTGAAAAAAAAAGTATCCATAAAAGCCACTCAATTACAGTAAAGTTAGTACGTATACTCTGTTACTTTCCCCTCTGGATTTAGGTTTATTATAGTTCATATGGAAATTCTTTACCACAGTACTATCTCATTCACAGAGCATTCATTAAAATTGTCCAGGGTGATGGCAGAAGTTGGGTTTCTCACATTGTGAGCGAATGCCACATGAATTTATTTCAAGGTCATGAAAATATATTGTTCTCTGTTTTCTGAAGTCACTTTACAAACATTATACATAAAAACACAAGCTCTCAGCTAATTTTAAGCAACAAAACTCCAGTAAGTGGCAGTTTGTAACAAAATATCACAATTCTCTGATTGTTCTTATAGAAGCATTAACACTTATTAATTAAACATACAGGCTTATAGTGCATTTAAAGGAAACTTTGTAAATGAACAAAATATATATGGCTTTGCCGGAGGATAATTAACAGTTTTCACCATCATTGTGCACATACAAAACACATATGGACAAGCTCAGAAATCTGTCTTTCATTAGTAGAGCTTGTCACATGATATGAGATTTTTTTTTGTCATACAATGAGTAACCCCTTATTTGTATTATGTGACAGCTGGCTTCCTCCACTGAACCGCCCCCCTATAACATGGAAATTAAGTTGTTTATCCATGGATTCCTGAATGTTTAGGCTATTTGTTCTGGTTATTATGTGTATACACAGGGTTTCTTCATATTCTATGGTCTGCCAGTGGACTTAAATATAAAGAAAACCCACACCTTTTTAAAAAAAAAATAGACTTTGAAAATATTGTCTTGTCTTGCATGTTATCAAAAAGGGGGCCAAGCAAAAAATCTGCACCAAGACAAAGTGATGCCAACCAACAAACCACTGAGCCGCCCTGCCCAATATATGCTCACTCGAAACTAAAAATTCAATATTTAATTAAGATACGGTTTACAACACTGGATTTTAAGGTAAAACTGGGTCAGTCTAGAATTGGAAACATACAAATGCAGTTTGGTAACTGGACACAAAACAAAGTAGCTTACGGAATCGTTAGTGTGTGGGACACCAGTAGGAGATCCCCATGTTTGCCTACAGGCACTCACATGGGTTAATCCAGTCCGGATGTTGGTAACTCATCTGGGAACAATGCTAGTCCTTTTTAAAGTTTCAAGGAAAGCCTTGCTGATGCCTTTTTATCAATTCTTTTGTTAAAATTCCAAAGAATGAAACATTACTCCCAAGTTTGGCGTTGAATTGTGAATTTATTTCAAATTCAATGCGTGTCTGGAAATATTATTAGCATTTATAAAACCCGACTGTCTTTGGAATGAAACAAATGTCGTCCATCCCTGTAGTCTGTCAGAATTTATGACACAGAGACGCGATGCTGCAGACAATGAGCAACAGACATCAAGCTTCGTGTTGAGTGGTTGTCCAGCTTTGGCCTGAGGCTGTGAGCAGAGTAACACGTCTAACCGTCTTAATCACAGGGGGTATGATATACAAATGGAAAAATAAAAAGCCCAGCTGGATTGTTAACAATGGGAACAATGGTTAAAATGTGCTGGCAAATTATCCATTAATGTCCCATCATGCACTTTCTTCTACCTCCGAACAAACACACAACCATCTGCACGGAAAGAGGTGGAATTAAATCCCCCAAAACATCCATAACATGTCCACAAAAAGCTGTTGAAAACCAACCCTTGAATATATCTTTTTTTTAAACCTGCATGGAAGGAAAATTTACTGAGTCGTTGACAATAAGTAAAGCTCTCTTGATCTGACTTAATGATCACTGCAGAAAATTTCAGTTTCATTGCAAATGGACATTTTCTTAACATTCCCATGTTAAAAAGCACAGACCCAATGATCTCAGCCCAGACAACAGCCAAGGGAGTTTCTAAGTGAGAATCAGCTTTAACTGTTGGCTGAACAGTGTTGACGCTAGGCCCAAAGCAAGTGGTGGATTTCAAATTCAACACATCTGTAGAAGCAGTTCCAGCATTTTGGAAATCCCAAGAGTGGCCCTGAGCAGCCAAGCAAAGCCATCTCTACGACACCTTCACTGGAATTGTTACATTCAATACCTTCTGAGCTTGTTTTCCGAGGTCTTGGAATGTCAGAAAGCTGTCGGTTCAAATGATCCATTTTTTGATTAAAACTATCAATAGCTAGATTATGTTTGTTCTGTCCAAAAAAGCTTCCAGCACATTTATATTTACACGTCTCAAAAGATGTAAATGGTTAATCAAGAAAAACAATGAAGATTGTCAAACCCAAAAAACATTTTGTATTGTATTGATATTGGTTGCGTTGTTATGGATCTGATGCATTGCCATAATCTGGAGCTAATTTGACACATACAGAAAGTTTGTTTAGAAAGTGGAACGACAGTCGATTTTTTCAGGGTCACAGGGGTCTGCTGGTGCCTATCTCCAGCACTCATTGGGCGCTAGGCAGCGTACACCCGGGATAGGGCGCCAGTCCATCACAGGGAAACACACGTACAGACAACCCTTCACACTCACTCCTACGGGCAATTTAGAGAATCCAATCATCCTAACAGTCACATTTTTGTATTGTGGAAAGAAAACACACGTAAGCATGAGGAGAACATACAAACTCCACACAAAAAGGACCCAAGTGTTCACCTTAGGGCTTGAACCAAAGACCTTCTTGCTGTGATGTTATTGTTAAATGTTATCAAATCATTCTTTATAATAAAAAGTAGTAGTATCATTTAATTGAAGATACACGTAGTTTCTCTTAAATTTTCTTAATGTACCATCCTAGATGCTTCTCAAGTACTTTTTTTAAAAATTAAAAGCAAGATGCAGGAGCTTTTTACAACTTGTACAACAAACTATAGCTGCTTGTCGTGAAGGCCCAGTCGGTGCCATCTTTCCTTCGTCAGTTGCTAGCCGTGACGCAATAGTGTAGTAATGGATCTGTCGTGCTGATTTTCCTCTTTTGAATAACTAGAACATCCTCTGTCTCCTTCACTGAGATGTCTGGTCTTTGTCCTGTGTCCTGAGACACTTCAAAAGTACCTTCCACACACACCCTTGTGTTGGTCTAAGGGAGGAAAAAATGTAACGTGGAGAAAAGCACTACAAAAATATAGACAAAGACGAATTTGAAAGAATGAAGACAGGAGCTAATGCAAAACACTGCCCCGATATATCAACTGTATGCCTAAGATGTCACCTCTGGCGGAAAAAGGCTGCTTCTAATCAGCTGTATTTTAGGGAACATAATTAAAAACTGAGTACAGAATAGTAAAAGTTGTTGTTTTCAAGTGAATTTAGTTTGTTTTTGGTTTCAACTCACCTTATTTAAATTCAGAAAGAAGGTGTGTCCAAACTTTTGACTGGTAGTGTACATAAAACACGAATAATGTTGCATGCGGTACTCATTAAATACTATTAACTCTGAAAGACCAGAGGAAATTTTTCCGCCATTCTGGCATGATTTATGTGGGGAGACCAAGCAGCTAGGCTTTCACATAGTATTCTACTCCAAAAGTGTGAGGGTTAATAAATAGAAACATCTCAACCTTTCTGTTACTTCCAACAGAATGTCTGGACCCAAACTAGAGCATAAATACACATCTTCAATAAATAGTGAAAAAGCACGATTTGGAAAAGGCAAAGAATCTGCAGTTTTCTTTGTAGTGCGGATGAAATCTACAAACCAGAAGCGTTTGAGTGCATCTGTAAAAGCTGTGATGTAGTTCTTCATGGCGCCTAAATATCTCCTTCTTTTCTTCTTCTCAAACCTATGCCTCTGGTTGATGGGACTTTCTGCTGATCAAGCACATTCACCAACCATCTCTGAT
The DNA here is from genome assembly GCF_900634775.1 of Gouania willdenowi. Lineage (NCBI taxonomy): Eukaryota > Metazoa > Chordata > Actinopteri > Blenniiformes > Gobiesocidae > Gouania > Gouania willdenowi. The sequence continues at coordinate 22,224,528 of NC_041065.1, read as the reverse complement.
TAGGCTTTTAAGTCCAGTTGAGGTGTTTCCAATGTTTGTTTGATGCCTCAGAGAAATCTCCTGGAAATACAAGCTTTGCCATAACCCACAGGATTGAAAAAAATAAGGAAAATGTTCCAGCACATGGCTGGCTTACGATGGGAGGAGGCTCAGACAGTAATATACACTCTGTTTATCACATAGTGCCAGAAGTCACTGAACAACAAAATATGTTATTGTCAGGCTGTTGAATAACTGATACTATGTAATGTAATGTTAATAATAATTAAGTTGAATTTGTTCTTTTGATTTTTAGGTAGCAGGAATTGTGTTTTAATCACTTTTGGGTTCACTCTGTGACATGTGCCCTAACAATTACAGAACAAGCTGAAATGAGAAAATAAGAGATCCTTTGTTTTCATGGTTATTACATTTTGTTACCGCATAATTAAAACCATCATAAAACGGAACAATGCAAAAAAATAAAATAGTCTTTTTCTTCCATTTATTAAAAAGTTATTGAGGACTCAAAGACGCATGCATGCACACCAACAAACCACTTTCTCTGTACTGCATGCTCACTCTTTAATTCTAAAAAGATGCCATTTTTCATTTTGTTGGGTTTTTTTCATTGGGTTTTCTTTAAAATCTTGGTGTTGTCTTTAAAATGTTATTTTTGATTGTACATATATGTTTTCCAGTTTTTTTTTTTTAATGCATGCTTACTTGAATATTTGGAAAAGTTCTTTCGTTATTTTTATGCCCCTATTTCTAGACAGATGTGAATCTAAACGAACAATATTCATACTTGGGACATTGGTCAGCTCGGCTGTCACTGTGGATCAAACATCCCCTCTGACCTTTAATTCTATTGTACAATGACTTATATTTACCTGTACTTATCATACAAAACGGATTAAGCATCTGTGAAAGTCTTTGTGTTTCATCTGCTCTCAAGATGTCTCTGTTGATTCCTTAATCACTTTTATAGCAATTATTCTTAATAAATGCTCAACTGTAGATAATTTCAATAACTTTCTACACCAATAAATATTTCCTTTGTAAAGACAAAAGCTAGAGCAATAATGTCATCGGCACAGCCATTATCTACTGCATTACATTATTGTGAGGCCAAGTCGAACCGTTAGCAGGCAAAACTTTTCATGTGCCTAATACCTCATTATAGCTTTAATTAAGTTACTAAAAACAAAAAGCAAACAAGACGGCTGGCTAAGAATCTCCGGATGCTTGAGTCAAGAGTTCTCCATCTGATCCCTCAGTTTTCAGTGCGTATTCCCAGAGCAATCAGGCTTCTCGATCTTGCAAATATGAGCATCCTTTACATTCAACTCGTGTGAGGCATGTAATGATGTGACCAGATGCAAGTCTGAGTGCGAGTAAGCCGTTTTGGTCTGACGCCCACGGCCTGTCTACGGAGATGCCTCAGTCTGGTCACACTCGTGATTGGACATGCACACAAGCTCTGCAATCTACTGAATCACGCATTTTTTCATCTACAGCTTACAAGGAGGTAAGGGTTTCTCTAACCTGAATCTCCCCAAGGCTTGCTCCATCCAACCTGACATCTTTGGCCACTCCATCTTCTGATATTGCTTCATCTCAAACAGTACTTGGTCAAAGAAGTGTTTTAGAGATTTAAAGCTGCAAAGAGAAACCATGTATATTAGCTTTGACTTATGACAAGTCAAGCTGAGACTCTAACTGCTCCTGAATGTGTTACTCAACTTAAAAATGTCAAAGCAAACCATATATTTTGAAGAGGATTGAGTAATCAGCCCAAAGCAAAGCACACTGAGATATAAAATGTCTTTGTATCTTTCTTCGGCAGGTTAGTAAAATCTGGGATTTGGAGATTGCACAAACATTTGATGTTAAAGACAAAAACAGAAATAGCAACAGAAATAACAAAAGACTGCCCAGAGGCTGATCATCATGAGTTTAAAATATAAGGTTTCTCAAAACTGGGATTTTATAAATTGAATGGGATAAAATACATTTTTCATCTGATGATAAACTGAAGAATAAAGTAGTAGTGAGTATGCATTATACTAGTATGCAAATATTATAAACAAGAAGTAAGTTAGAGTTAGAATTTCTGTTAAGCGATGCTGATTCACACACTGTGAAAAGAAAAATACATGTTTTTCTTTAAAATGTTTTTTTTTAACAGACTTACCACTCCTTTATGGTTTCAGCATAGTCTGTATTGTCTTGGTTAAAATACGTAATACCTCTGCCAATAAGGTTTTTGTTTGGCTGTTAGCAGAATTACTTCTTGACAAAATTTAAACCAAAGGTAGACCTTGCCCAATAGAAAATTCTATAAAATTTCTTGAGGGGATCTGGATCAATATACTAGTTCTGCATCCGTTTTGAAAATCGAATAATGCCCATTTCTTCAGAAAACTTCAGAAATTAATCTCTTGGATTGCAATTGACCGATCTTAATGTCACTTGACTCAGTTATGTCGAGTTGGTTCCTCAATTACCTTAGCTAAGCTTAATCCCGATCGGATCCGGATAACGCATTTCATCGCAAGTTTTTGAAACAAATGGGGTTGCCATACATATCAACCTACTCTATCGGTATTAATGAAGATTAAAATGTCTTACAAGCCTTTAAAGTGTGAATGATTATGGAATCATGATCAGTGTCACAAAGAGGATATTTGGAGCTTGGTGGAGGGTTGCGCTCTCTGGGTGCTCTTGTTTATACTACTTTCTTTGCGTGGACTACATCCTTGATGCCATGTGGGTCCAAATTTACACTGATAAACAACCCAATGAGGCACACTACTTGCAGAAGATCAGTGACTGGTAGAATTTTTTATTTTTTTTGTTGCAATCATGAGTTTTATTCCATTTTTATTTTGTAGAAATGACTTAACATTGCCTGAAATGCCCTGTTCTATCATGCCTCTAAGTGGGATTCCTTCATCACTTGGATCATCCCTATCACTGCCAATCAGCCTTTATTTACAATAGATTACTATCCAGACTGTAATTACTCTTTAATGTAAAGGTCTGAAAACAATTAGGGCATGAATAAACAAAGAGCATGTAATAACAAGGATCCACACAACAGTATTTAGGCAGTGTAATTACGTATTAGGCCGTCATTGTACCTTTCATTATGCAAAGATTTCTTTGATCACTTTTACAAGAACAAAACTGTAAACTGGAAGGAACTATTTTTGTAGTCAAACCACAACTTCCTGTTATCAAAAAACTACATAAGCTTTCGTTAAAGATCTGTAAGATATTTGAAGCCACTGCAATTATTCATTTACTTTGTACCAGTGCAGGTGTTTTGTTGCTAACTTTTTCATAAGCTGCATTGTAAGGATCTATGCCACTTTAAAGGTTTTCTCTTTTTTTCCATTAAGTTTGCAAACAATTCACTATTTCTACAAGGTGTTGTGGATCTTTGAATAGCAAATATGCACCATTTATGGTGGTTCTGGTTAGAAATAAGGTAGTCCATGTTGATACCCTTAATCTCACAGGTGCTAGCTCCACATTAAACTACCTGGTCCTTCACGCATGCAATCCTTTAGATTAGTTCAAGTTTGTTGTTTTGTTAGAGTTTTTCACCGTATAATATACTGTTCACATACAGCATTGGCTTTTATTGCTTCTTTGGTCAAATTTTCATCCGCATTTTTTATTAGCATTTTTTGTTCACCAAAGATAGACCTTATGCGATGGAAGATCATATTAAAATATGGGGGAGCTCTAGATCAATTTACTGATTCTGGATTAGTTTGAAAAATCCCTCTCTCATTATTGGCAAAATTTTAAATATTCATAACTTGGCTCGTAATGGACCGATTTTTAAGAAATTTGACTCAGTTATGTTGGAATGGTTTCTCAATTACCCCACCAAGTTTCATCTGGATTTTCAACAAAAAAAAAATGCAGGTGCCTGCCCATGACTTTCGACCTACAGTATCATTTTTAATGACAAAATACATTTCTTACAAGCATTTAAAGTGTGAATGATCATGGCACCATAATCAGGAACAATGATCCAGATAACTGCCAATAACTGTTAAAGAGGATATTTGTCTTGGGGTGGTTACATTTGTTTTCACAAGGATTTCTTCGGCTGTAATGAACTTCTTTACTCACTGCATAGCATGTTCAACTATCCCGATCTGTTCCTGGGTTCATATTCTTCACATCATAATCCTTCCCTCAACATCCTCACACTACCAACAAAAAAGATTCTCTATAATATATATATATTTTTAATTTGATTTAATTTCTGAAAAAAGAGAAAATAGTTTTTGACTTTACTACTACTTTAGACTGCTAAATAGATTTATTGACTTTTTTTGTTAGTTGTTAGCATCCCATCCAGCTCGGTGACGACATGTTTGAAAATTAGCATGCTCATTGCTAGCAGCAGCCGGGCTGTAAGTCAGCCTGTCAGCTGACCTGTCATAACACATTTCTGCACTATTACTCTAGAATTATCACAGATTTATATACAGTTAAAAGGAAAAAAATGAAATTGGATTTGCTTTTACAGACTCATAATTCATCAGCAGTAGTTTGCGGTTTGATGACTAACAATAATAGTTGTAGCTGTTGACATTATGCTTGATGACGTCGTCAACCTCAAAGCTGTACTAGTTAATCTTGCTATTGACAAGATAAGTATGATTTCAATAAAGATATTCCTAGAAATAAAAAAACAGCATCTTGTGATTACATTATAGGGATACATTGATGGTATTGTTGTTAAAAGGAAAGAAAAAAGATGCACGTTTCAAATCTTTCTAAAAAAACAAAACGTTTCTCTCATTTATTTTAACATTCTCCAGTAGCTAAAATGACTGTTGAAATAATCAGGATTCCAGTAAAATGCTCTAAACTAGTCTCTGCTACTCACCTGTCTAATGACCTGAACTCAGTATCACTGTCGTATTTACCTTATATCTTATTATGGTTACGTATTCTTAAAACCACTTCATCTGGACTCAATAAGGCAGGATTTAAATGCAGTAGCTGTAAATGTATCACTACCTCCAAGTGGTGGGCTTCCTTCTCTCAACTCTAAGGCACATGTGTTGTAAATTAGCGAGCCGGCAGCAGCCATAATATGGAGTCTTCCTCTGATGGACGTGGCCCAGGCAGACTTTTACTCATCTCATGCTGACAAGCCTCAGTGGAAAGTCTGTGTGCAGTTATGCTGTAAAAACAATGAAAGACCAGAAATGATCAGAGACTAATACACAGATCCTACAAATATTGGTTACATAGGCTATATTAGTGTAGGTGACCAGATTCTGAAATTAAATCCAAGGACATTTCCAGCTTGGAGATTAGAAAAAAAAAAATTACATATTATTAAGATGAAATGAAAAAAAAAAAACTGGGACAATTCGGGTTTCATTTATTTTGACATATTAATTCATACTTAAACAATAATGATCATAATAATCAAGTGTAACAACAATAATGTAGCTGTAGCTTGTCAGTAGCATTTCTTAGGAGTAATAAAAAGTATAAATTAGAAATAATAGAGTAATATTGGAATCAAATACGTGACCCTCCGGTTCTTTAACCATTACGCCACCACCGCCCGGTTCTGGGGGTTCTGCGGGGCCTCCTCTGGTCTCCTATTCTAGTTGGGACCACATCTTATCTTTAGGGGAACTTTTTATCTTTTGAGGAACTTCATATTTTGTGGGGACTTGCTCATCTTTTGGGGGATCTGCCTTGTGGTGACCTGTATTTTGGGGAGCTTCTTTTCTTGTGTGGACCTGCTTATCTTTTTATGAGACCTGCCTTGTTGGGAGGTGCTTATTCTCTAGGGATCTTCTTATCTTTTGTGAGGATCTGCTTATCTTGCGGTGACTCTCTTATCACTGACATTCTCACTTGAATGTCTGCCTATTGTGAGGGGACTTGTTTGTCTTTTTGGGGACCTGCTTTGTGGAGACCCCTCTTTCTTGTGAGGCACCCCTAACCTGGTTGGGGATCGGCTTTTCTTTTGTGGACTTGCTCATCTTGCTGGTTTTTATTATGTTTTGGGGACCTACTTATCTTGCGGGGACGTGCTTATCTTTTGGGGCCTTCCTCTCTTGTGCTTATCTTGTGGGACCTTATTTTCTTTTGTGAACTTTGCTCATCTTTTTGGGTTCTTCTTATCTTGTGAGGACCTGCTTTGTGTGGATGTTCTAATCTTGTCCTTGTGCAGACCAGTAGATACTTGTGCGTATCCTTTTTTGCAACTGCTCATGTTGTGGGGGGCTTCTTTTATTGTTGGATTGTTCGTATTTTTGTAGTGAGCTTCTTATCCTTTTGGGGACCTTCTTAGCTTATGTGAACCTGCTTTTGTTGTGGGGATCTTCTTGTCATATGGGAACCTTCTCATCCCACGGGGCAACCTATAATCTTATTGGGACCTGCTTTTTTGGGACCTCATCTTGTGGGGCCTTATCCCATTGGCAGCTTCCTGTTTTGTTGGGACCTGCTTGTCTTGCTACATGAAGGGAAGAGACATCGAAACATGCTCTGACAAATAAACATATTCACAGTCCGATTACAAATGTACAGGTAATCTATTAAAATGTTGCTGTAACCGGTTCAAGATTAGTGTTTGTGGGCAAATAATCATATCACAATATTATGATTACTTATGTTATGATTATGTTATGTATCGTACAGCCACCAATGAACAAAATATAAAAAATGTTTGCTCCGATAACAAACACTTCTACACTTCTAGTTTTCTGTTATTATGAAGCAATGCCTAAGGAAGTCTCAAGTTGAACCTGATTACACACTAGAAATCATTAGGGATTTGTCCTTCTTTTCAAGCTAATTAAATGTATTAAATTGACAATCAAAACCATTTTATATATTAAAAAAATAACAATAAACTTCATGAGCTGAACGTTAACTGAAAAGGATTTTCACAGGTCATAGCTGCAGTTTCCTTCTATCTGTAGCACATGTTTCCACTTTTTAAAAACTACTTGCTGAGGTACATAATGAGGTGTCTTCTTCTTTACAGTCATGCTGTCAGTTATGCATGAGTAGCTTATAATCTCATTTCTATACTGAGCATCTTATCCCACCTCATTCAAAGCAGTCACAATTTTTAGTGTCAAAGGAAGCCTAGACCTCCCTATTCCTGACTGAACTCTAAAACAGGTTTGATTCCGTGTTATGGGCATTTTTACTGTGTATTTTCTCCTGGGACCCAACATTTATTTCCAAAGTTCCACATTATAGTGTTGATGATCCACAGTGGGCCATCGCTGTGGGACCTTGAGCAAGTCAACTGGACCTAAATGGTTCCAGGACTCTATTAAAAAAGATTCCTAATCTCAATGAGAATTTCTGGTTAGCTAAAGGTAAAAAAAACAAAAAAAAACACAAAAACAAACATATTGAACTTGACTTATTGCTGCCTCTGACTCATTGATGTCCACACTTATTCCTTTATATACAGTTTCTCACACACTACTTTTTCATCGTCAGGTCAGAGCAATGAGGGGCTAGGGGAAAGAGGTAAAGATCTGGTTTGGGACCATGGGAATGGTTTCAGTGCCAATAAAACCAAACAGGTCATTTAGTTCTATCTCACTCATATATTTTGACTTATTCAGAGACCGTTTGCTGGCTCACCCTTTATGACCAAGACTTGTAGAAGTATGCCTCAAATAATTTACTTGTCAAGAAAATGATGGAAAAATGATTTCATACAGTAAGTACATCCCTGAAAAATAACCTTTGATGTTGAAAACATCCTGGATGTCAAAACTGTTGCTCTTTTCAAAGGCTTTTAGCAGTTCTATTCCTTCTTGCGATTACTGGAAGCAGTATGGCAATTTCATTTCTGAATCTAATGGCAAACCACAAGGCAGAAAGTATCTGTGCTTGTCTGCGTTTCTCCTATTACATGATGGTTGCTTGATGTCTGCTTAGACATGTGGCAACGCTTAAAGATCTTTTTCCACTGGTGCGAGAATCTGTCATGCAATGTTTCCCTTTCCATTTCATGGAGTTCATGGCTCCAGGCTTGACCAAGCACTATGGAAATGTAAATCTGTATTTAGACTTGACATGTTTACAGAAATACTGCAGCATTCCTGTGGCTTGGCATGATTATCAACATTGACTTTGGTAACAATAGGATTTTCTAATCTAATGCTTTATATAGCGTTGACTCATCAGTATTTAATGGTGCTCTGCGGCATGGTACATTATGTCATTGTCTATTTAGATCTTTTTGGCTTGGCACAAAAATGCTTACCCATGTGCCTTGATGACATAACCTGTGTTGGTGCTGTGATTCTTTAACAACTCCTCAACGTGCTCAGAAAACTTATCATGACTTGGCTTCTGTCCTGTACCAATGGAGGGTTCATCCCTGCTCATGACATTAGGTAAGGGGAATAGTTACCATTTTCTTTCCTCACAGTCTGGAGATCATAGGACCATGTCTAGCCATGTCTGTTGCTCTTCACCAGTTCTTTTTTGTGTGTTTGCTCTTGCGATACAAATACCTAAAATAGGTCTTAACCATGGTCAGTTATTATGGGCTCCAGCACCTGAAAACTAAAGCAGAAAAAGTGGTCAGTATTTTTTACTGCCACTTATTCTGCATCACCAAGCATCACCAAGCATCTTGATGGAAGTATAATCGAGATGTGTACTATCGCCTGTTCTGATCACGGAAAACATCAAACTCCTGTTCTGAAATGGTAAAAGCAATCTGAACCGGTTTCCTACATATACACATATATATATGTACACACACATATACATATATATATATATACACATATATATATATACATATATATATATATACACATATATACATATATATATATACATATATATATATACATATATATATATACATATACATATATATACATATATATATATACATATACATATATATACATATATATATATATATACATATATATATATATACATATACATATATATACATATATATATATATATATATATATATATATGTATACTGTATACTGTAGATATATTTTGAAAGTTTATTTAAAAACCAGGCTCCAATATGACACAAATAGCTCACACGCATGATTCTGGGACAACATTACGCATTTTACACCCAATTTTTTTTGTCGTCTAGCAAAAATAGGAAACAGACAAACAATGTCAACTTTTCCTCATAACCTCGTTCAAAATATAATACAGTGTGTGATTATACAGTCAGCTCTATATCAGAGCTGTGGTACAAGCCTAGCTTATGTTCAACCACTCTTACTAGTCTGAAGTTTTTTGAGGGCTATATAGATAATAAATGCCTTTATTGTGTGATCTATGGTCACACCCTCAACGGCCGTAAAGGAGTTTTTGTAGACGTATACTGTTCCATGAATCAGTGATTGATTGCTCAACCTTGCAGACCGCAAGTGTATCTCCGTGAAGTTAAATTGAATTGCGTGTAGTGAATATTGAATTTTTGGAATGTATTAAGATGAATTTTTTCCAACAGGAAAAATACAAATTCAAGTGACTAATTCAGTTTCAAAACAGTAAATTCAATTTCAAGTTGCTACTTTCAAATTCAATACCAACTTTTCAAATTCAGTTTCCAGTGGCACAAATCTCAGCCCATACTCAGTATATATCAGTAGAGAAGTGTAGTTCAAGGGGTTGTTAGGGGTCACACCAGCTTCAGCAAAGTTATGCCAAAACATGTTAAAAATGAATAAGCCCTCAGTAAAATAACAAACTAAGTAATCAGTTTTTTACACTTCCAAACTTCTGTGTTTGTTCGTGAATGATTCTATGGAAAGTGTGGTTTGTGGTTCTAATATAAATACAGGAAATAGTTGCGTTTTGGAGATAATTTATTTGAAAGTGCAACCCTATTTTTGATGTACTGCAGCCCATATACAAGCTGCAGCACGACTGTAAAGTGTGAGTATAAAGATTTACAGCCCGGGCTCTGAATGTGTGTGGAAGGCATCTCAGCTGTGGACATTGTGAGTCACAAAGCCCCAGACGGCCCTCAGATACTTCCTCTGCAGGTAGTAGGGGCCCCAATGGTGGCAAGAGTGACTGTCTGAGAGATCGGAACCTTGGAAAGTGTGGTTTTGTGGTTCATTTGAAAGGACAACAGTGCAAGACCAACAAAGGCACCTTCAGTTTTACTGCAGCGTTGGTTACACAACACTTGTAGAGGTCATCTTTAATATGGAAGCTGCCTAAACATGAAAATGGGATTACTTGCAACTTAATGGCATTATAAGTATAATTTGTCATGTTTCATTGAATAATTTATCCTCTGAAAACTAACTTACGGGAAACAAAAGGAAAAGTTTGGTGAAATAAGTGAGCATAATATGAGACTATGCAGTTTATCAGAAATCTTGCTGCAGTTGAGCTATGTGCTTTGTTCACTAGCAGCATGTTTAATTTGTTCACATGCTTAAAGTACATGTTGTATAATTTTTGTGGTTAAACTATATTGCTCAGTCATTTCAAGCCTGTGCACTGCTGCAAAACATGAGTAATATTGAGTCACCAGAGGGAAATGTCACACTAACTAAACTGGTGGCATAAGTTTTTTTTTCAATTTTTTATTTATTTTTTTCTAAATGTTAGAGTTTTTGTTTAAAGGAAATTAAAGGTGGAGTTTGAACATTCTGAGACAGCAGCAAAAACATCTCTCTTCAGCCTTTCCCACTCTGGCCAGCATTCAAAACCAAACCACAGTTTCAGTGTGCTTTTAATAAATGTATAAACTCATTAAAGAGGTTTTATTTCTATTGGCATTCCTATGGATTTCTCTATTTTTTCTATATGAGAAGGTTTAGGCAACACTGTTTGGGTGTCTTGATATATTTGTGGTGACAGTTTGTTTGTCGTAGAAGTTAAAGAATCAACAGAGCTTTAGATTATTATATTTTCATGTTTCTGCAAGTGTCAACAGTCGTTTTAAATGTTTGCAGAGAAGTTTGTCCAGTTTAGGGAAATTTATTGATTTTAGTTTGAAAATAAAGAACTGCCTGTATAGAGTATTCAACGGTCAACACAATTCATCTTAGACCAGTTTGATCTCAAACTGCTCTGACGCACGCCTCTAAATTTCTGTCATGCTGCTTAAAATGCTTTCATGTTTAGGATCTAAGGGGAAGAGTTACTCTTCTCCACTTTGATTTGCTGCTTAAGACAGACTCCACGCCTTTCTCTTTAACACTATTATATGTCTATTTAGTTTGAATCTTTGTTCTGACTTTGTTTTAATTTGCTGTCGATTTTTCTTTCTATTTGCTTCCAAACTGCTACCTGTTGTATCAAGTTAATATCTGAAATTATTCTACATATTTTTTTAATAATCAATACTACCACAAATACAAAGTTACAAACTTTAGGAAATATTTGGAATTTGATTAATGAAAATACAGAATTAGGTCTTTTTTGTCATTCCTGTAAGAAGTGAATTGCGTATTTTTCTACAGACGCTGGTTAAATAAAGAGAAATATTAAAAGAGAAAGATGTAGGAAAACATCATACTTGCATTTCATTGATGTGTGTTTTTTTTAATTTATAAGTTGAATGAAGAATTCAGAGATAACCTCCATCGGCTTGGCAGCTTCACACGCCATTGAGAAATCCAGCAGAGACTTCTCCGACCACAACTCCAGGGCAGGAAGCCGACTGTGCTTTCTCTTTGACTTGAGCATGAATTGAGTAGTCTGGGTTATTTCGAGCTTTACAAGCTCCTTCCTAATGTTAAATTAAAGAGTGTGTCAGAAAGCACTTTACAGGAGGGATAATGAGAAGCATTTCCCAACAATGGAGCTCAGCACGAGCTGGCAGACCACTGAAGCCCATACCCTTAACATACACATGATGTCACCATTGGACGAGTTAGTCTTACATAGCCCTTCAGCAAACTCTGGACAAGATTAAATATTTATTTGGTCATTTTAATCATAAAAAAACAAAGACCACAGAGGTTAAAGGGCATTAACAGAAGAAAGTTAGAATAAACTCCTAATGCAATGCTTAGAGTATTGCAGAGATTGCTTTCTAAGGTGATGACATCATGTGCAACTCCCAAAACTGCAACTCATCCATTAGGTGCAATTCTGGTGCAAGTTTTTCCTCTTTCCTTTGTAGGAACAATAGCCATGTAATAATATGTAAGTCAAAAGGTCAAAACTCTAGACACAGACCACCAACACAGCTCGGATGAGTAACCTCTTTGGTCACTGTATCCATTAAAGTCGAAGTTACAACCGCCCTGAGCTCCACATGTTGCTGAGTGGCACTTTTGTGGTTGTGGTTAATGGGCAGAAAGCGATCAGAGGGAGAAAATTGGTCACGCTTCTTATTCGCTGAGTGGGAGCCAAAACAACGGGGATTTGTCTGTCCCAAGTCCAATTTCCCCTATTGTTAGCTGCTCCTGTAATGGACTACAAATGTTTTGAGCACATCTTTTTCCATTGTTTGTGTAGCTAAGTAAACAAAACGAAAAGTATGCTGTGGTAACATTCCTCAGCATAAATTATCTTACATACTGTAAAGCAGCAGTCTAGGACACCAACCTGAATATCCAAACCACACGAATGCAACCATTACGTAGCTTTAATATTTTGAGTTAAGGTTTTGTTTATTCAGACAAGGTTTTTGATGAAATGTTTATCTCTTGACATGTTTCGACACTCAACTGCCAGTTTTCGTCAGAGGAGTTCTGCTGATCACCCTTGATGCTTCCTTTGAAGTTTCTATTACAGTCAATGGATATTCCTATTCATGTCAGGAGTTAAAGATTTCCTCAAAAACCTTGTCTGAATAAACAAAACCTTAACTTAACATACTATTCAAAAAGAAGACTTGCTGGAGCTATTGTACGTAGCTGGCCTACACCAACTCACAACCGAACCTGTGTCTGTGTGCTGCTACAGCTGCAGTAGCTACTCAGTGCTTCTGAAAGGAAACCAACAAAGTTAACAACAGAGCAACAGTAAGCATAAAAATCTGTTCATCATAAAAAGTGTTCATTTCTAAGAAGAATAAAGTTCATTAGTAGCAATTATTATTTATTGCTCATATAAAGTTGCTGTGGTTCAACCCAGGAAACTGTTATTTTACATTCCCCCAGGCTCTTCAGTCTGCTGCAGTTTTAGTTCAGGCTCCAATTTGATGCTTCTATGCAAACTGGACCATTTCAGAAATATTTAAACAGAACCGAAGTGAAAGCATGCTGCTTAGAAGGCACAACACTAAATAACCAACATTGTTGCCAATGCTAAAGAAGAACCACTCTTTCTTTCCTTCTTCTTTCCTAGATTTTCAGTTTTCAGAATTGTGTAGGTGCAAACATTCCAGTGGTGCCCAATGCATCGATCACAATCAACCAGTTGTGGCTTTTCCCCACAAAGTCTGGAAGAATGAGAACAAGGTCACAGCAGGAGTGCATGTTAGTGTCAGAGCTGTCTGTGATAGTATTCTACAGCTCTTTAATGCAGTTTTACCAAACGGTTGTGAAGCTGTTACTGACAGCTGAGTCCAGCTGTGAGCTTTCCCAGTATTCCCATTGCTGTTAAAGGTAAAGAATAGCAGCTCCAGGTTCAATCAGGGAGAAGTAACAGCTGTACCAACCGGCAGGTTTCCAACCATCAGGCGGCAGCCCAGAACAGGGACAATGTGGACTTTGTTCAGGCCCACAAAAACAAACAAAGGAATAATCTCACACAATGCCAAGCTACTGTATTAACTTTTATATAATGTACTAATGATAAAAAAAGTAACTGTGATGTCCACATCACATAAGTAAATGGTTTGTTGATGGCCCGCAATTTGAAAGTCGATAATATCTAACCCTTCCAATGTATTCGGTTTATCTGTATCTAGTATGAATTTTTGCCATTTCCAATGAATGTGGGTGTACTGGTAAATTACTATGGACTTTGCTATGAACGTTCCTGAGTTCCGACCAAGGTAAAAATGGGAGTCTTATTTGCACAACACTATCTAAAGTGAAATAGCACAAGCACGACCGAATGGTTGTGCTTGTGCACAACCGAATGGCCTTCGAGCAAAATATCAAACACCTTGTGTTGATTGAACTATTAATCACTAGGATTTTAGTCGTTCCTAGTGTGCATTCTGTAAATATCAGATATCTAACAGAATATATTCACTAATAAACATTTTTGTGGCTAAATTGGGCTTTTGTGCTGTTGTAATGAAATTTTTCCTATTCATCATGTCAATATGTATTACGTAAGAGAAATAGTTACATCAAGAAGTCAAACTGCACGTAGGACCATTTATACAACTGTTGTTTATACAGTTTTTTTTTTTTTTTTAAGTATTCTTATGACTTCCTCTTCTTTAAGAAAAAGGAGACCTAGTTCTTCTGCAGCAGCTTCAATGACCTTCTGTGTCGTCCCACAGAGTTTTAAAGTTATTAGGACAAATTTCAAATTGTATCGCCGTGCTTCAGTGTGCCATCATGGATTATGGGTTTTTTGAACACTGTGATCTCCCACCCTCCGTTCATCCGTTCGACACATCTTCAGTTCAATTGAGACCTTTGCAAAGATAATAAAATGAAAAACATTAGCTCCTGGCAGAAATCTATGGACTGTGGCTGTTGCACCACTTTTACTTTGCCCTGCAATGCAGAGGATGGTTTCAGTTTATCTTCATTCTCAGAAAAAGTCTATGCATACAGAGCTATGGCATTAAACAGATGCTGGTTTGCATATATGCTGCAACCACAGAAAAACTCAGTCTATTCTATTACATTGATGGCATGTTTCTGGATGGTCGAGTGCAGCATTAATCATAAAGTTTAGTTTTCACTTCTCTCTTTCTCCGTGCCATCTTGGAAGTATTAAAACTCTCTCTTTTGTCAGTCTTGCAGAAAACAGACCCTACTGTTCTTTGACAGCGAGCAGCCAACAGTGATTGTGTTGATGAAGTTAAGCTTAAGATTTGCAGCCACAAATCCATCTAAGAATTATGTGACGACAACAAAATTAAGTCTAAATGAATCCAGCCAACTTTTCATTGGTACCAATTTTTACTGAAACTAAATCAACCACTTTGTCAAAGGTCATGTCACCAGATCAACTCAGACCGTGTTTCAATCAAGTCCTTGCTTCTAGATATTTCTCTTTTCAAAATCATTTAGAAGAATAAATGACAACAAATTATTCTATGATAAACTATGAAACTTCACCTCAGTCTCCTCCTTTCTTTAGGGCCACCTCTCTTTTTAGGGTCAACGGAGTCCATCTAAAGAAAACTCTTGGTTATGTGCGTAATGTGATCCCTTTTAGGTTCTTGTTATTTGGACGTTTTTCTGCCAACATATGCAGATTCCTCTGCTTTAACTGTTTGTCAAGGACTACTAGTTTACTGCTGATGATATTGGTCAACTTCCAGGATTTTACAGCGAAGCGGCTAAGTTGTTGCTCCAAAGAAGATATTTCTGCACTTCTATAATATCTAAAGGGAATACATAGCCTCACTTGCCACTGAAAGCATATCTTCCTTTTTAATGTGTTCAGCCTCTTTGACTTCCTTTGCTGGTTTTCCTGTTAATACTCAACTGTGTTTTTGGTTTTGTGGTCATGGGTTCCTGCTTCAGTTTTCAAAGTATTGATATTGATATAAGTCCTCTGCAGAGTTAGTCGACCCATAGTACTTTCCATCCATCTGATTCCTCCTTTACTAATCCCAGTCCCTTGTTCTGTTTCACACTCGTAGTCGTTTACCTGATCCACTATATAAAGCTTTATAAAGGATTCAAATTTGGCACAATATGTGTTCTCTAATATATGTGCTTCAGCTTTCCTTTCCTTGTTCTACTTATCTCTTTTCTCTATGTTTTTTAGGTCAACCAGCTTGTGATATCTTGACAGATTATATTTCTATAACGTTCGTTCTCTCCTCATTTTTATAAACTTTGAATCAGAAAAATATTGCCAATGGGAACCTCTTGTTTTTTTGTTTCTTATTGTTTGTTTCTTGCAGAGATAAAATACAAAAAAATTATTAGAAAGCATCTGTTAATTATTTATTTTCTGTAAATAGGTGACAATCACAATGAAATCTTAGCTCACATTTCCTAATGCTGTATTGTAATCCACTTTAAATGTTACCTCTGCCTTAAATAAAGAGCAAACGAAAGAATGATCTGCTCCCAAACCTTGAAGCTTAAACCTTCGCAGCAAAGTGGAAAATCTGAGCAAGAGAAGAGCAAACCCTGGAAACATTTCCGGCCATGGTTTGAGCTTTTCTAATTGAAGCAGACAACGCACAGACTGACTGCACAGACAAGGATCTCTTTTGCTTCACAGCAGGCAAGGCAGACTTTCAGGCCATGAATAAACAAATTATTAACAAATGAAAGGTGCAAAACATCTGCAAAGCACCAAGGCCACCGCATCCACTAAAAAGCTGTTAAATGGAGCCAAATGAGAAAGTGGATTTTGACACAGTGACAGACTAAATAGATTCAAGGTGTCTCTGTACATGTTTACCATGTGTGTTTCTGTATTTACACTGAGGTTTTGCTTTGAAGTTTAAGTGAAAGGTAATGGTGATCTTCTGAAACTACATTAACTTAGTGCTGCTTTACTGTATATATAACTAGAAAATATTGAGCCCGACTATGACGTTCAAGTGAAGGCATCATTAATCTGTCTGTGGAAATAATTTTTTATTTTATTGACCAGAACACCAGCGTTAAACAGTTGTAGAATCCATGACGTTGCTTTTACTGGAATTGATTGAGTATGACTTGATACTTTAAGAAAACTAAAGATTTTCCAACAAAAACGCAGATCAACAAAACTTTAAGTTATTTCCATAACACCGGTTCTATGAGTAATAGACCACCCGACCGTGGCTCAGGTGGTAGTGGGTCGTCTTCTGATCGGTAGGTTGGGGGTTCGATCCCAGTACCTGACTATGTGTCGAAGTGTCCTTGGGCAAGACACTGAACCCTAAGTTGCTCCTAGTGGTCGACTAGCGCCTTGCATGGCAGTCCTGTCCCACTGGTGTGTGAATGTGAGAGTGAATGAGCTGATATGTAAAGCGCTTTGAGACTGCTTCAGTGTGGTGATAAAGCGCTATATAAAATCTAGTCCATTTACCATAATACGAGTAAGATGTCTCACTATGGGATGCCCTGCAGACCTCAGAAGCTTTTTTCTCAATCTACCAATCCTGATTGGCTGGTGAAATGTGTCCGTTCGCCAGAGACACTCCCACCTTCTATAAGAGGAGGAGGCTGACGGGCACACCTCATTCAAAATAAGCACCTCTTCTCACTCGCTCAAGCAAGAAGGTTTGTCTGGTGAGGCATCTCACTCATATTACTCATAGAACAGGGGTTCTATGAGTACTATTGGGTTCTATTTCATAATATTCTGTGAGATGTCTAATATTTTGTGAGATGTCGCACTATGGGATGTGGTAGCTCCCGTATTGCAGACATGTTCATTGTGCAAAGACCAGCGCACAGGGCAGCGATCTGTACACATTAGGACAGTAAAACTGCCCGTGCCACGAATGGAGCGGAGACGTCCTGCATGTAAAAGCGGACAAACGTGAGAGGCAAGGTCCAACTCGCCGCCAAACAAATGTCCTGTATAGCCATTGCCCTGAACAAAGCCCACGATGTGGCAAGAGTGTGCCCGCAGACCCTCAGGCAGCCGCAGACCCTGACTCGTATAAGCCAAAGCAATAGCCTCCACAACTCAGTGTGACAGGCGTTGCTTAGTAACAGGCTTCCACTTGTGGGGATTAGCCCAGGAGACAAACAGCTGATTGCTCCTCCTGAGGCTCCTTGTCATGTCCATGTAAGTGCGTAACGCACAAACCCACACAGCACATGAGGCCGCTGCTCACCTTGTGAGGCAGAAAAGGCCAACAGGTCAATGGAAGAATGTGAGCCCACCACCTTCAGCACAAAGGCCGGGCTTCAAAATCATCCTCACATCGCCCGTAAAAAGCTGAGCGCATGACAGGTGCACAGAGAGCGCATGGATGTCACTGACCCGCTTAGCTGATGCCAGAGATGGCAACAAAACAGCCTTCAGAGACAAACTTCAGGCCTGTCCGTCCACGGAGAGGTGGTGCCCTCTCTCAGTGGCAGCCCTCCCACCAGCAGAGAACCCATCTACAGTGCGGTGAAGCCCTCTGTTGGTGGGGCAGTGCCATACCGTAATACCCCTCCGCCCCCGACCCGGACGGTTTGTGGCAAATTTTGCTTTCACATTGTTTCACAGGTACATGAGCGAGGCACACATCACATTTATTTGAACAGGTGTGTGTGTGTGTGCATGCTTTAAGACATGAAGGGGGCAGCAACAACCAAACTTCCCGTGAAAGATGTCATTCTTTCCTGGCCATCACCGGGCCGCGCGGTGGTAGCGAGGGGACTGGGGCATGGGGGGCCCTTGGGTGCACGCGTGAAAGCAGAACAAGTGGAGCTGGGGAACAGGGAACATCCAGCTGCTTCACCAGAGGGGAGAGTGGTCAGGCTGTCTTTTTGTTCTTCCTCGCCTGTGTGCGCTGAGCAGGCTGTGCCGGGGCAGCTGCAGTCAAGGCTGAAGGTTTTCCAGGCCAGCCGGACGGGCCTCGTTGAGGCGGCGGCGGGGCAGACCGAGGAGCGGATGGTCGGCATCTTAAACAGCGGGCCATGAGGAGCAGTGTGAGAACACCTTCCGGCGCACGGGTAGGGATTTCCGGGGCAGACAGAGGCGGAGAACCTAATAACGCCACTGCATGGAGGCCAGCGCAGAGCCAAAGACTCCCTCCAGGACTATGGGCACATCCAGGATGTCGCTCCTTTCTGCTTCAAAAAGCTTAGTGAGGTCGAGCCAACACTCTCGCTCCTGAAGAACCATACTGCCCATCACTCTCCCCGTGGCCTGGACCGCGCAGCACTGGATACGGAGACACACATCGGTAACAACCGATATCTCTTCTCACTTCGCTGGATTCTAAGTCTGTCCAAAATCTCACTCAGCTTGGTAAAATGTAAGCAGAGAGAGGACATTCAGCATTCTGACCGAGAGGGTAGCCGCTGTATAAGCTCTGCCAGAAAGGTCTGACTGGAGACGGTTCGCTCTGGTCGGCAACGTTGGTCTCCGGGGAGACATCGCAGGCTTCCGTGGGAGCAGATGTGCTGCAATGAGTGGCTCTACCTGAGGCATCCGCAGTAGTCCGAGGCTCTACATTGCCTCACAGTCGAGGGATGAGGCACCGGCCACCGGGGTCCTGCTGCTGAAGGTGCGGTCCTGCCAGGAACGCACTACCTCAAACAGCAGCTCAGGGAACACAGGGAGAAGTTGTCTTGGTGCGCCCCTGAAGGTGGGGAGCCTTTTCCCCTCATAGTGGAACCTGGTGATATCCTTCACAACGGCGGGCCACGGAATGGCAGAGCATTTGCCCACATCCACCATATCCAAGCTTGGGATGGGGGAGACAGGTGCAGAACCCTCATCTTCCTCCCGATAGGCCACAGAGGCGGCAGGCAGCAGGCCCTGGGCCGGAGTGATGAAAGTGTCATCTTCCTCATCCTCTCCCAATACGAGGAGGTCAGAGGAGTCTCCATCATCCTCTCTGCAGTCCAGCACGAGGACATCCTCCTCGTAGAGGGAGATAGCAGCCAAGTCAAGCTGGGAGCCCCAGCTGGGACCGTGTGTCGCCCTGGTGACCATGAGGATGCCAACCTTGCTGCGGCAGGGATGCCGTGAGGAGGAATGAAGGGGTCCTGCTTGGACAGACTCGCCTGAAGTGCTATATCTTGCAGAGTCTCTTGGTGTTGAACGCCGCACAGTGCCGACATGAGCCAGGGATGTCGACAGCGAGTCAGGCATATTTCAGCACCAGACAACTCAAGCAGACCTGGTGTGTGTCCTTGCTGGAGATTTTATTTCCGCATTGGCAGAGGCCCGTCGGTGAGAGGGGCCTTAGCCAGTCAAGAGAGACAAGACAAAAATCCGTCTGTGGACAGTTAAGCTCATAGAAGACGCGAGATATGCTTGAGAGTGAGAAGAGGTATTTGAATGCGGTGTACCCGTCCGCTTCCTCCTCTTATAGGAGGTGGGAGTGGCCCTGGTGGATGAACACATTTCACCATACAATCAGGAATGACAGATTGAGAAAAATCCTTCTGAGGGTTGCAGATGGGAGTGCATCCCATAGTGAGACATCTCACGAAATATTTTGAAATAGAACTACCCTTCACACTCTCGTATCACCTTTTATTGTTTAATGAAAATGGCATTTACAATGTCTTACCTGGTTGTCTGCTTCAAATTACTTGTCATTAAAGTTTATTACCATACGCTGGAAAACATACCAAGACTTTAGAGTAATGTACCGAAGTCCATCAATCAAAAATTGTTTTAAAAACAGATATTTCGAGGTATATTTCTGAAAATGTCCTATGTACTTAGAAATGACATCAACTTAATATCAGCAAGTTACAGACACATACACTAACATCGTATTAGCCTTGCCTATATTTCCAACAGCTGCTTACAATACAATAATTGCAATGTTGCCAAATCCCCACTAGGGGAAGTTGCCATTGGCCAGGGGTCGACTGGCCATCTGGCATACCGTGTATCGTTCCGAAAGGCCGTCGACCTGAAGTAGGCCAGTCAAGTATGCTACTTTTTTTGTTTGTTTTTTGACAAGCGAGTGAAGGAAGATATGGTAACAGGTGGCCAAAAATGGTCCAAAAGTGACAAAAGCGTGGCAAGAGTGAAAAAGAGACTAAAATGGACCAAGAGCAGTCAAGAGTGGCCAAAAAATGGGCAAATAAAGAAAAACCAGGTGCTGTGTAATAGCAAAGGATAGCTTAAATGGGAAAAATGTGACAATCAAAAGTGAAAAAGGGCAAAAAGTTTGGAACAAAAAGAGGCAAAATATAGGGAAAAAATTAAGCAAGTGCTATTTATTGCACAAAAGTTTTGCTATTTGGATGAAAAGTGGCCACATTAAAGAAAAGACAAAATTTGGATAAAAATGTCAAATAGAACCTGCAAAGATTGACCAAAAATCTATCTACTGGCAAAGGGTAGCTAAAGTCGGGAAAAACTGTCAGAACTTTTTGAAAAGGGGCAAAAATGGGACAAAGGAAGTGGCAAAAAGTAAATAGGTATAAAGGGGTTAAAAAAGTGTCCCTTAAGGTTTTCTGGGGGAATAATAATTAAAATTAAGACAAACAGCCACATGCTTCTATGTGGTGTTGCTGATAATGTAGTGGGCTGGTCTGGAAAGTAAATACAAGGGCTGAATTTTTGTCCCAGTCCAATCCTGCCATTGGCAGCCCCAGAAATTGCTGGGGCAATCGCCTAATATAAATATTTGATGTATTATATGTTAAGATTTAAGGTCATTTTTGCATATTTTAATCATCTTTTGTTGGCAATCAACAGTGCAGTTTAGCAATACTATGATAATCCCTCGTGTTTTCTTGCACGTCTTGCATCCACATGCCCACTGACTTACCAGCTTTTTACAATCACTAGTCACTTGGAGGCAACAGCATTCCACCATAAGAGGTAACTTTTTTGTGTTTCATTAGGAGCGTTGTCTAAACAGAGTCGCTCATAGCGGGAAGATCCCACGCTCAGATGAAAGTCACTGTGATGACTCACAGTCGGACACAGACACTGTAGGGATCTCTCAGCAGTGAGTAGCAAACAAACCATCTCAACATGTGCACTAGTAAGCAAAGCTAGCAAACGATGGCCAAACCATAACTAAGAAGTAGTGCTTGCATGTTTGGTGTACCGTAACAACAGCTACAACACCAAATGACAAGCATTTTAACTATATACAGTAAGGGGGAAAAACTATTCCAAATAAAAGGTTTTGAGTTATCAGCCATTCCTACAACAGAATCAGATGAAGAAGTGGGAATCCATCTTTTGATGACTGGTTAAAACAAAAAAATAAAAGAATAGAATACGATAAACCAGTCGTTACCCCTTTCTCTTATTTCTGAGTACCCCCCTTTGTGCGACTATAACATTTTGCACAAAATTCTACAGCATAATGATGGAATGAATGAAAAACAATTTAAAGTATCTAATTTCATAAATAGGTGGAAAGAAACAGTATTGTGTATTTTTCTCCTTATTTATTGTGTCTTAGTTGTTGTTTTGTGTGTTGCTGTTGGTAATAGGTATTTTTCTCTCTTAGTGCTTGTGTTTTTTGTTAATTTTGTTGTTGTTTGTCTGTTCTTTATAATATTCAGTATATTTTTCTCTTATTTTGTGTGTTTTTGTTGTCGTTTTGTGAGTTGCTGGTAGTATTTAGTATATTTATCATTTTTAACTAAAAATAAACATTATAAAACTGCTTTAATTTGTTAATTTTCAACTCTCTCTATTTCAAGTACAGCTTGTAGTGCCATTGTGTACCCCCATTTGAGAAACGCTTTGATAAATGACCAAAAATAGCTTATGTAACTCACTGATAAGACCATGAATAATACAACTCTCAAAAGAGAGTTAGTTGTTCACACAAGCAACACTTCCATTCATCTTCAAAACTCTTCTTACCAGACTGAAAGCTAGACAACAGGACAAAGACGTTTTTGGAAAATAAAACATGGAAACATACATACATTATTTTCATAATTTATTTATAGGAATAATCAATTTGACAATTATTCCACCTGAATAGCTCTCTGGCTTAAAGTGAGCACAGTCAGCTAATGCTGGTGTAGTGAAAAATAATCCTACGCATAAAAACCTCCTACAGGCGCATGCGCACTAATAGCATAGTAAATATTTACACATATACGTGCAATATTTTGCTACCTTAATTTTTTCCTACTATGATAAACCCCAATTATAACCCTAACCGTAAAAATTAAAGGAATAATTATAACTTTTTTCAAAATGACAGATGCGTAGTTCGCCAGGTGCAAATAAACCTACCATGAAAGTTTGACGGTAGGTTTATTCTACCCTACACCGGCAGCTTAACATCTGTTGACTTGTTGCTCCTGCCATCATCATCCCATTCATCTGTCTATCATTGTTCTGGTTACTGGTTTCATAATGCTTGCGGACCCTCTTCAATAATAAAACAACTACCACTGTGCAGGGAATGGCCTACCAGCATTTGTGTGTGTTTGTTTGTTAGTTAGCAGCTAACTCACCACCACTGTGACATCAGCACTTCCAGGTTTGCAGGAAACCAGAGGAACTAAACCAAGTCATGTAAATAGGGGTGTTTGGTGGGCTGGTGTTGGGACAAACCATTTGTACAGGGGTGTTTGTGTAATTTTTTGTTTGTTATGGATTTTTAAAACATTAGAGATGAATTAATTAACATTAATGTATTATGGATGCTTGGATAATTCATGATTTGTTGTTTTGTATGTTGTTTATGGGAATTAATTTTGTTATTGAGTAGATTGATTTTATATTGGGTTTGGTTTGTCTGTGGGAGGAGTTACAGGTATAGACTGCTTATAAATGGCAGCCCAGCCTCAGTTGGAGGGAGAATTCATTAGTGAGCAGAACTGATAAAGCGGACAGCAAAACAGAATCAGAATGTCTTAATCCCAGGTGGAAATTGCTTTTGTTCCAGCCACTTTATGAAAAATAAAATAAAACAATAAAAACGTTAACAAAGACGAAAGAAAGAATAAACATTAAATACGTGTATAATTATGTAAAAGACTGGTAAACATAAGGATCAGAGACACACACATTACAGAAGTAAAAAATAAAGTAAGATAGATTATACAAATATACAAATATGATACAGATATTTACACAAATAATACAATTATACAAATATGATACAGATATTTACAAAAATAATACAAAATATACAAATAAGATACAGATATTAAAAAAAAAGTAATACAAATATGATACAGATATTTACAAAAAGAATACAAATATACAAATATGATACACATATTTACAACAATGCAGCTATGAGTTTACAGTGATGAAATATACAGTTTGATTGTCACAGGCCGGGATGATTTCCTGTGGAGCACCGTGGTTGGATCAGCCTGGTGCTGAAGGTGCTTCTGTGACTGACCAGCATGTCATGGAGTGGGTGGGACTCATTGACCAAGATGGCCTTCACCTTGGACAGGCTCCTCCTCTCTGTCACCACTGTCAGAGAGTAGTTTCATCCCCACAACGCCACTGGCCCTGCGGATGAGTCTGTTGAGTCTGTCAGTTAAAATGTAGCCTGGCATCCCAGTGCCCTTTTCTTTTGTGTTTGCTCAGTTTTTGGTTTTACTGTTTTGGGGATTAACTGTAAATATGTTACACTAGCCAAAGAAGAAAAATAAATAAAAAAAAGTTTAAACTGAATTCTGCTCTCAAGTCTGTCTGTCCCCTCCACTGCCGGTCATCCTACCACACTGACCTAAGTTTTCAAGTGCTTTAAGATGATTCACCTCTATAACAAATTGCTTATAATAACATGTAGTTATAAAACTGCTGCTGCCGTTGCTCTAAAAAATATGACCAGGTATCCAAAAAACAAGATTAAGGATTTTGTCTCAATCCCATTAAAATTTCCAGATGACAACTAAGCAATAATCACCCTTTTTTCCCACCCCTATCATTATAAAGGCATGCTGTCTCTCCACGGATTAGAATGAAGTTAAACGGGAAAATTTAAACTACTTATCACCATGAAATTACCATGAGATAATCGTGCAGTAAAATGTCTGAGAGGAAAATGAAATCACCAACTCCAGATGTGACGTGCAGGTGTCTGTGGTGGAGTTATATGGAAGGGGAATTACGTTTTAACTGAATCACAAGGATCACCCTGGAACTACCTTATTATTATCGCCATCAATCTCACAGTGATTATTATCTCAGTGTTCTGTCTGTGTGACCCTCAGACGTGGGCGAGCTGGAGTAAACAATGCTGTCATTTTCTTAAGCCCTGCCTTTGTGAGACTAAAGAAGATAAGCCACGGGGGTTGCTTTGATCACAGACGTGTTCTCAATTTTTGGATAGTCTCCAGAACTCATTGCGATCAATAGGTAGGGCTTTTTAAAACCTGCTTTATTTGATTTTTAAAATGTATTTTAGCTGCAATATGAATAGATTTCCATAATAGCACAAAAACCAGAAACAGCACAAATGCTGCTGCACATTTGTTACAAGCAGCTGTCCTTTGATTTTTTTCTTGGAGTTGTTTTTTTCTTTTTCTCTGGTTCTTGAGAACAATAGATGCTGCAGATGACACGGCTATAATAACAAGAAGCAGCTAACATGGGCTCCAAAACCACAACTACAACCACAATATAAACTTTGCAGGGGAAGTAGGTCAGACCCATGAATCTCGGTCTATTCAAGTTACCTTAACTTATAGCATATCCTCCTGCTGTTACATTAGGGCAGGGATTACTGTAAACTACGTTTGTAGCATAGGTCGTCTCCTATTTGGCTTTTGCAGGCAGTGTACACCAAAGTTTGCAGGATACGCTAAAACACACACACCTCTGCAATGGAAATGTTAAGTTATTGACTCAACTGTGCTAAAGCACACAGAGCGGGAAGTCTTGTCCATGAAACTATAGTCTGGAAAATGTGCGGAAACTTTGAATCCTAAATCTGTCTAAAGAGCTGGAAAAAACAGCAAAGACTTAGCTACAGTATGAACTGGCTTAAAGTTAATTTATGCTAACTTAAATGAAGTGGAAATAAATGAACATGGGCAGAACAATGGCAGGTTCTTGGGCGTACAAAGATGGAAGAACACCAAGGCAACATCTAACACTCAAAATGTTTAAAGGGGACATATTATGCTATTTTTCACCCATCTCCATTTGTTCTAAGAACCCCAAAAACATAGTAATTGAGGTTTATTTTACCAAACTTGCCTGTTTTCCAGAGTTTTAGCCTCTGAAAAGTGACTCTCTGAGCAGTTCTAAAAACAAGCTTTTTAGGGGCCTATTTATGCATATTCATGAGTGGGCGTGTCTGTAGACGCTGACTTTCATGTCTCGCTTTTTTACAAGGGAAATCAGTGATTACCAAAACGATTTTATTGTGCTATCCATACATTGAACGGCACATTACAGTAAAATACATGGCTATTTGAGCGGCTATTGTTATTGTGACTCCGTCTTAGCGCTTCAGGGTCCGTGTTTATCCAATAGCAGCAGCAGCCATTCAAACTCTCACAGGAGTGTTAAGCAGCTAAGTCATTTTCTTCTCCTCCTCTCCTCTTCTAACTACAGGAATAGTGCATTTAAGGTGCCCGCTGGCTACCTGTTCGGCGCGGCTCTGGCCGTCTGCTGGGCGTGGGCCTTGGCTCCGCTGCTGGGGTCTCGGGCGGGGGGCTCTCTGGGCCCTCCCCTCGGGGGTTGGGTGCTTGGGTGTGGGTGGGTAGGGGGGTGGGATGCTGGTGGGGGGCCTTGGGGTTGGGGTCGGTGGCGGGATGCGCTGGGTGCTCGGCTGCTTGGGGCTTCCTCGGATGTGTGTGTGGGGGGTGGTGGCTGCCTCTCAGCCTGGGATCTTGGGGGTATCTGGGGGGTTGCTCGGCCTTGGGGGGGGGGGGGGCCTGGGGCTCCCTGGCCCCCACGCTTTCTGCTGGCCTGGCTGCATCTGGGTTTGCGGTAGCGGTTTTTTGCACATATGCTGGTATACGATGCACTGGCACACCTTGGGATGTGGGATAAAACTTACACTGGGCTTAACTTTAGACACGTTAATCCCAAATACCTGCTTTAGGTGCTACCATTCACTCATTCCCCCTGTCCACAGCCACCACCATTATAGCTAAGCTTCACACTTGTCACTATACTGGCTGGATTACACAACATATTAAGCACAATATATTCTACAACTTCACATCTCACCCTCACTGTAAAACAATCTATTCTTCCCCAGCCTTTTTATTTCCTACCTTGAGTCTCTCCTCCCTGCTCCCTTTCCCCTCCCCCTCCCTCTCCACTTAGGTGTAACACTGCTCTCCCTTTTTATATCCTCCCTATAATAAAAGATTTCTTACCCTTCCTTAGGGAGGGCTGGTGATGGTCACAATCAAGCAATAAAATAAATCAATTTATTTTATTGCAATAACAAAACATGCATTGCTGTCTCATAATGACTGCACTTCTTGTAGTGTTGACAGCATGTGCAGACAAGTAAAAAGAAAAAAAAAAATGCGTCTGCTCCCTGGTGCTACACTGAACCACAAGATGTGCTGGAAACCACAAGAGCGGAGTACACCTTCGCATTAAAAATTGTGCATACACTGCAGTGTACGTTCACTGTGGAGGCGCGGCACCGGCAGCAGGCTAGTTCTGTATTTCGTTTTACCGATAGCCATTGCTCCTTTGTTAGCAAGAAAAACAATGACGGACTTTGGCAAGAGTTTTCATTAGGTTGGGAGTGGAGTCCATGGGTGGAGATACCAGCGATTTTACTTGTGATGTCACAAATGTAGAAAATTTGAAACAGAGCAATTTTTGTAAGACTTAAGGCTCAAACATACTCGGGCGGACACCCGCAAATTAAGCGGAGGCGGCACAGACTCCTCACGGAGTACGCCAGGCCAATTAAATGCAAAGCTCAGATTTTACTACCACGCTTACTTCTCCACGTAGTTGGTGTCACACAAAACACTGCTCGGCATTGTATCGACCCTCAATAAATGTAACGCTGACCTGTATTTCACCCTCCTGGTGAAACAGAGCAGGAGAGATTAACACAAGCTTAGTAAATACTGGCAGACACCTTTAAAACACATCCCAGGACTACAAGGACTACAGATAAGCGCTAAGAATCCTGGGACATAGAGGATTTTTATGGAAACTACTACGCGGCAGTGCGCCCAAGTACAGTATGTAAGCGCTGAGAGTGGATAGTCCGCGCTGAGTCCGTTGTGCGCGGGCTCACGACCAAATACACAAAAATAACAGAAAATCATACAAAACGCCATAAGAGAACATGAACTGAAAATACAAGGGTCAGTTCTGGTCCCACATCAGGTGGGAGATGCCTGGAAATGATAAAAAACAATAGAATTACCTATTCAGGAGGCACTAAACATCGTTTTATTCCTAATTAAAAAATCTTTAAAATGTGTGTTATTACTCATTCAGTCCATCAACATGTTCTACAGTTGTGTTTTTTTCACAGAATTCTGAGCAAAGTCTTGTAGTTGGCCATAAGGGGGGTACTTAGATTCAAAAGTTAGAGAAAAACTGCAGAAATTCTCTCACCAACATATTCTTTCCCACTATTCACAAAGTGGAGCAAAGTCAGTTACAGTTAATGGTAATGTGGCACCATACTGGTGGGTTTCCAAAGTGGCAGCAATCTGAGTAGCTCCCTTGTTGAGTTGCGGTGGTTTTTTTTTAATACATTGAATGGCAAAACCAAAACTTCCAAACCACCAAAAAGTCAAGTCATCACCAGTCAGCTCAAATTTAGTGTTTAGAGTGGAGCGAGGCTGACGAACAACATAAAACCCATCCCTTCACCAATCTTTTTCAGAGGATCATGAGCTCACACTGTTTTATTTAGCAGCAGAGCAAAAAGGTCAAGGATAACATTTAAATAGTTTTGGCAAAAATGGTACAAATTGGCAGTTAAAAAGTGGTGTTCGACTCTCAGCCTTGACTTTCAAACATTGAATACACTACCATCATATTTGTCCGCTGTGTGCCATTCCCAGAATCATGGAAAAATGTCCGAAAAGCGTCTTAAAAAGTTAAGTTTGGGACAAAGTCATTGGAATTTTACCGGCAGTGTGGGAAGTTACTCTATGTTCTCATAAGTCACAAAAAACTGAAAATGTTCCTTTTATGTCAAGCTGTAAGAGTGTTTTATTTACCTTTCCATCCCTTTATTCACATGATCCCTCAACTGCAAATAATTCCCTCAGACTCCTGTTAGTTGTGCTTGTGGAGTCAAACTCTCAGACTGTGAAACCATGATGGTAAATGTCCCCTTACTGTTCATATGAAGATTTATCAGACCATTTAACATGAATACTTAGGTTTGCCACAGAAGGACCTGGCTTCAATAACTGTAGTTGGGTAAGGGTAAATTGATACTGTTGTCATCTTCACTATTAAAGCAGCAGGCTAAGTAGTTCTGACATGTTTTGACCGGAGCTAAAGAATGTTTGATGTCTCAAAAACGTTCATCATGTCTTCTTGTTTTTTGGCAAAAAAGGTAAAGAGCAACATCTAATCTTACACTTAATGTCTGAAACAAGAACCAAAAGACATCTAATGTTTGATGTCCTTGTCTACACATATTCAGATTCTTCTGACTACCATAAAACACAAGTCCAACAAATCTGACACTTTAGAGCAATTTGGCCCCCAGGATAAATTAATAATGACATAAAACATTAATCACTGTATCATTCAGTTGTAGATATATATATATATATATATATATATATATATATATATATATATATATATATATATATATATAATTCCCTCCAAATTAAGAAATTCAATGATACTCCATAATATTTGCAGGTGATTGCAATTTTCCCATGCCTATATCACATGACTCTAGTCATTTTTAATCACAAATTATCAAAAGAACTACTCTCAATTTCTCACTAACAATCCCCTAAATTATGCGAAAATATGTCAGAAAAGATCCTGCAGGAACCAATATCTGTGATGTATAGCTTGGATATTGTCGGTGCCTCACATACTGTACGTCATTTATACTTTGAAGTGCAAACTGTGGTACAATAATGAAGTATACAGTATGTAGCCCACTTAAGATCAAACTGCTCCTAATGTGGCCCCTGAGCACAAATTGCTTTGACACCCCTTTTCCTATTGAAAACAACACCCAAACAATATTTGATATCAAAGCACTGCTGTGTTTCAACCAACAGAGGCTGAATAAATGAAGCTCTAGCTTGTTCCGTCTGACAGACGGTAATGACGTATCAAGCTAGAGAAACGATGGTGGAAGATGAGACGGCCACCCTGAATGGATGAAAGAGGAAAACATGCAGAGCTAGGGCTTTCCTATTCTGGGATTTCTAACAGCAGTGGTGGGCTGTCAGGACCAGCAGGAACCCTCTCTGCTGACTCTGTTACTTTTAGACGGGTTTGCTGAGGTCAAACTGAAGTTGTCACTCAGCTTAGAAGGTGCTTTATGTTTTCTGCTTGGCTTCCAGTTTAAAATCTCACATCAGATTTATCCTGATCATGAGTGAGCCTTAGTCATTTTAATTTTAGGTAAGAGTACAACCTACAGGGGTGAACTGGCCATCTGGCATACCGGGCATCATCCCAGTGGGCCGGTCCAGTCTGCTACATTTTTTTTTTTTTTTTGAGGAGCGAGTGAAGGCAGATTTATCAACAAGTGAGAAAATGGTCCAAGAGTGGCAAAAATGTGGCAAGAAAAGAGTGTGAAGTGACTAAAATGGGCAAAAAGCAGGCAAGAGTGGCCAAAAAATGGGCAAGTAAAGAAGAACCAGGTGGTATATAATGGCAAAGGGTAACTTAAATGGGCAAAATGTGGCAAACAATAGTGAAAAAGGAAAAAATGTGGCAAACAATAGTGAAATGGGGCAAATGTGGCAAACAATAGTGAAAAAGGGAAAAATGTGGAACAAAAAGAGGCAAAATGTAGGGAAGAAGGGAAACAAGTGGTATTTATTGGGCCTACTGCAGACCTGCATGATGATGACACATTCAACTTATCCGTATGTGTGTTGGAGCAGTGAGCACTTTGGCACAGATTTATAACCCGAAACTATGTTGTGTCAAACATGACAGTTTCTGTATTTTTCTAAGCAAAAATTCTCATGTGTGACGCATGTGAGTTGGAAAAGGGTTGTTCCCTTCTTGGGTTTTATGTAAAACACTTAAGGTTGTTTTTCTTTGTGCAATGAAAGCAAATAATTATTCAACTGTACTTGAATATATAGAAATTGAAATTGTAAAAATGATTATATTTGTCTTCATTATTCCAAATTTGGTGGACTGCATACATTAGTAAGAATGTGTCCTGTTTAGGGAGGAAAAGAGGAGGTGGTGCAGCAGTGAACGGCAGACAGTGTTTGTCTGTGAAATCTATCAATGACTGGAACCAAATCTAAATCATCCAATTGGAATGTCCCTCCCACACAAAGTGAAGGGACCCTCCACTGTTTTTACAAGTTCGGCCTAAAAGCTTCTAAATGAACTAATTTGAAGATCTGTGCTGAAAAAAAGTCTTACATGGACAAATAATCCTTTTATTACCTTTTAAAGATAAGCTTTATTTACAATTAAAGAGCCTGAAAGGTTGATGTTGTGGTTAGGGCGAACTGCCTTGACTGGACAGTACATTAAACTGATGTGTTTGTGGCTTTGTTTGTATTAACACTGAAAATTAAAGTTACACCAAAATGTCCAGATTGTTTTTCCCATATTTTATCAACTCAGAAAATATTTCACGTTTGTTTTGTCGGGTTTGTGTCAGTAATCGTCGTACTTTTCCTCATCCAATAAGAGCTTTTTTTTAATTTCATCCACTTTATGAACATTCTCATCACTTAAAATCTGCCTTTTTTCAAAACAATGCCCGTCTTTAGTTCTCTTCTTTTTTTTTTTTTTTTTTTTTTTTTGAGGAAATACTACTTCCCATGCACGAACAATCACCAAACGTTGCACAAAGGTCCAGTTCCATGCCAGATTGCATCAAACAAAAAGAGAGCAATCGTCCTAAAGGTGGCGCTACAGCAACATTTTGAAAATTCAAAACAAATCAACCATAATCACCAAAGATTTGCTTTCACCAAAATGTAGCCCCAACACTGAAGACACTTCTGTAAACTCAGATTGATCACAAATAAATAATTCCATTATTCTGTTTTTTTTTTTCTCCTAAAAACTGTTGCCTCCCACAATTTTTGCTCAATTGCCTCCAAATTTGCGACAGTGCATCTTCAAACTGACCAACCAAAATGATCCACAAAGATTTTTGATTGATGAAAACATTGAGCCTAAAGTGCATAAAAAATGTTTGACTGTAAACTGTATTGTTAACGTAGCCTACTTTAAACTACTGCAAATTCTTGCTCAATACATTTCAAGACAAAAAGTCATGGTAGATGATGTTTAGAAAACATCAGAATTTAATCTTCAGAGCTGAATTTTTACAGCATTTTGAATTTCACTATCATATGAACAAGTAGGGTCACTGCAAAAGTCACATTTTTAAACATGAGCTTTCCACTTACGGAGCCAATAAATCCATCTTAAAAACAAATTACCAACAACATGCTGTCTAGTTGCAATAATATTTTCTTTTTTGTTTCGTTTTTTGCCTTGCAAGTGCTGTTAAACAAACAGAACTAGCAGATTGTGTTTACAATGATTGCAATGTGGTTCTATCATTAGTAAACAAACACAACTAGCTGATTCCCGTTAGAAAAAATGTTTAAGAGTGAACTAAAAGAAAAATAAATCAGTCTGTGGTCATATTTATCTATAAAACAACTGTCAGGAAGGACTGGTTAAAGTTCTGCATTGCTTTAAAAAAGGCTGATTATTTTATAAGCATAAACGCTGAGGTTGAAGCAGAACTAAGTAACTTGTGCTTAGTGCTCCCCCTTAAAGGTCTCTTTTGGTTATGTCACTGTCGTAAAAATGTTTATGTGCTGACAAAGCAGCTCTGAAAATGGATGGATGGATGGATAGATGGATAGATAGATGAATGGATATTTGTGTGTGTGCTGCCTGATGGAGCGCTGGGTTGTGCGTATGTGCGTGCCTGTTGCCGCGACAGCAGTGTGTGTGATTGCTGTATGCTGCTGCTGAGCTGTCACTGCATGGACTTTCTCCGTTCCTCGGACAAAGGTCTTTTCTGCCTTTTTTTTTTTTTTGCTGGCTCCGCCATTGAAATGAGTTTGAGAAAAGTGAATTTGTAGACAACAGTGTGGGGCTGGTCATAATCAAGCATTTGTTTGAATTGGGCTGCCGTAAAGCAGTACGTCTTGCCACCGGGTCGGAGGCAGGGAAAGTTGCAAGTGCGTTTCTCTGGCCAGAGACAGCAGGGAGAGATGAAAGACCCCCAATCACCCCATAAACACTTGTATTACCTTCACAGGGACTACAAGAAGGATTGATTAAGGTGAAAAAGTTACTAAGTTATGCTTTAAATTAAATAAAGTCTGACTCAAACCCACTAAAACAAACCTGAATTATTTCCTCAGATGATAAAACATACACATTTTTTTTTCCACTTCAACTCTCAGTTTTAATGCAAACAAAACCACAAACATATTGGTCAATGTGCTGCAGTGTAAAGTCAAGGCACTTCACCTTAACCACGTCATTAACCCATCATGCTTTGTGTGCCATTCAAGATGGCGAGGCCTTGACTCTTTAATTAAGCAATGCTGATATTTCAACCAACAGCACAACCTTTTCCTTCTTTTTTTCTTGGTTTTTGGTGACTTGCTACCAACTTGAATGGGTGCATATTGCCACCTACTGTACTGGAGTGTGTAAACGAAATTGAGTGTGATATTGTTTTTAACAGTTCTACAACCACATTTTATTAGTTAACAGTAATACATGACAAGAGATTATGATATTTTTGTTAAATTAATCATTTGGCTTCACAACCAAAAATAGTTCCACAAGTAGAGAGCACACTACCTTCACACTGCACGCAAAGACGACCCGAATCTGATCTTTTTGCTCATATGCGACCTGCATTCGATCTGTTAAAGACAGTCTGAACAGCACAAATGTGGTACTAAATCTGATACATATCCGATTTTTTGCAATGTCACTGCAGCTGGACAGCCGAGCCGCTTTCTATCCGATTCCTGCGTCATCGCCTCCAAACAGTCCATTGTAAAGATGTAGCAGCCATCACAGCAAACAGCTAGAGTGATAAACCTGGCCCTCTTGTATTCAGTCTCCTTAAAGTTATGTCGTGCTGACTTCTGTTGGAAAGTACATTTCTCAGCATGACACACAGTCCTACACTGGACGCCTCCATTTTTTGTTCCGTAAACACCGTACGTGCTTCTTCTGAGCATTCGGGTCACTTCAGGGTTGCATTCCGTTCATACTCCAAAATGATTGAAGAGACATTTAATATGAACGATCATTCACAAAAAATCTGATTTTTTCAAAAAATCCGACTTGTGCGTTAAGACCTGCAGTTTGAACGTAGTGACAGTGTACTGCAGTGTGTAGCCCATGATGTAACGGTAATTAATGGTATTTAAATCAGCTGTACAGTAAAATGTTTTGATCTATATCAGCACTCTTGAAATGTCTGTTGTCCAACCAAATTACTTGGTCGGAACTAACTGTTAACAATAACAATATTTTTTTAATCTTTTAATAACTCTATTTAGAAGCTTTTTCGGCTAAACTTTTGCACACAGTGGATGTTTCCTTTAAGTCCATGAGGCGTCACAGCTTTTCTTTTACCGCGTGGGAACAAATTGTTCATGTCACTTATAGAAGTACCATTGGAACACATTAAAGTGTGTGATGGGAGATGTTCTATCCATCATAGTGAGGTAAAGATGAACCTCTTTGTTGTATTTCATCATGGTGACAGCTTTTAAAGTCGTAGTGGAAAAAAAGGAGTCGTCGCACCAAGTCATATTATGCTTGGTGTTCTGAAACCTTACACTGACATGCTCCATCGGCTGTTTGACAATGACTTCAGCAGTGGGTTGTAAAGTTCCTCTGAATGACTTGTGAGGGAGGCATGTGGTCACAACTGCGTTTGTCATTTCTTTCTCCTCCATTGTAGTCATAACTACAGTAGAATGGCTCACATTAGATCATGTTTCCCAGTGTTAACAGCACACTGGGTCATGCTACTCAACTCTTCCAGAGTAGGTTTAGGGAAAGTAAACTAAACTTGTTTTAAAAACCTGTGGGGATGGTAGAACAGGCTGTGTCTTAGCTTCTGTTTAGGCAAAGTTGAACAAACCAAACCACAAACTTTAGCTTGAATTTGTCACTAGCTGGGTTTCTATTACAGATTTTTGCTAAAATAAAAGCAATAATTCTAAATGTCGATAAAGTACAGTAAAATTGCGCTTTGAATGTGTTTCCATTGAAAGCTGTTTTGGACGGGAGCCTCGCAACTCCCGTGAAATCTCATCCCTTGAGACTTCGTTACAGGAAGACAGATGCTCCAAACCTTGTTGTTTCATGCCTAATGTGACAGTAATATTTTTTTAAGTATAAGGCTAAGTAATGTCTGGGTCTCCTCTTCTCTCCACACGTACCGTGTCATGTTTACTCAGAGAGAAGTGGTCACGTGACCAGGTATGTCACGTTCCGTGACGTGTATTTGCGAAAAAAGTGTTTCCATAGCGCTTTTGGAACACATTTCAATATGAAAATGTCTGAAATACCTCCTCATGAAAGCGTAAAAACGTTTTTGCGATATTTGAGTGCTTTTTCGAAATTTAGGCGCTTCCATTACCAGTTTTTGTTACGCTTTTTAGATTTTGCACTTTTCCAAGGGTAATGGAAACGCAGCTACAGACATATGGTCTCCTCATACACTTAATTAGTTGATTCTAAGGCAAAACCATTAAGTGAGGTATGAATATTTTATGACCCTCAGTAGATGAATTGTCCTGAATCAAAACCCCCAACTCACTCCTTCCTCTGTAGACTGTCACCTCATGAACAAACTTAACAACCTTAAGTTTGTTCTAGGTTTTGTGGCGCCCAAATGAGAAATCTTTGCTTTAAGGGGATTCTGACCTTTAGTCTTGAGCTATAACCTTCCATCCATCTTTTTTATGATGCTTATCCAATAACAGTGTTATGGTGGCAGCAGCTTAAAAAGCACAGAACTCTACAAGGTCACACTTGATAATGAATCCCCATGGTGTGTTGTGAGGTGGACCTCTACCCAAAACAACTTAGCTCAATGGGAATATCTAGGCCAGAATCAGCCTTTTCAGAAGAACTTCATCATGTCAGAAGACAACTCATACGGAGCACATGTTTTTACACACTATGGTCACTAAAGTGCTGTCCAAGATATATTACTCTAAATATTTCCAGTGAACTGAGCTTGATAAATCCCTTTGTTTAAGCTTGCTAAGTCTTCTACTCACCAACTGCTGATTTCCCATTTCCTGATGCAGTGATGCAATCCCGCTAAATAAAGTTCCACCACCTTTATTTAGCTGGTCAGAAGTTCCTTTACAAATCCTGGTCAGCATCCAAAGTGCCAATGGTAAAACTAAGAAAACTCATTGACTCATCAGTCCTGAGTACTTGTCTCTAATTTTCAGGGGTAGTTCAGCTTGAGAGTGGCCTGTAAAGGCTGCTTCCTGTTATGCTGCTCTGAGCAGGTCAAACAAGTAAAATCTGTTTCTAATTAGCTGTGATTTAACATCGGAAACAACTGCACTGAAGGCAACTTGTAAATGAACTTTAGGGTGATTTTGGACACATTTTTTGCATTAAATATTCAGCTTCAAGGCTCAATTTAGTCATTTGACACAAGTCTGTGGATAGGCAAGCTTGCTAGCTGAAAAGTGGTTTATTTGCTTGTTTTGCCACCAATGTGGTTGTTGATGGCTATTATCACTGATATAAACTTCTCTACACAACCCATCATGTAACTTATATTAATCATATTTGAATAGCTAATTGATTAGGCTGATTCTTCATATCCAAGCTTTAATTAAAGGCCTTGAATGATACTGTTTCATTCCAGCTATTCTCTATATAGAAGCAAAGAGTATCCCAAAATATATTGTGCTTGCATAATTAAAAAAAAATCTACTGTCACCACAAACACCAAAGCTTTAGAAAAGTTGAAAAGCCTTGTCTTGATAGTCTCACAATGGATCAGGGTGTAACGTTTACAACAATGGGCGTGTCTTAACGTAAACAACAGCACTCAAAACAAGCAAACCTCCACCAAGCATCAAATATTCTCTTGGGCCAGACAATGGATTTTAATTAAAGCATCTGGATCAGTGGTCCTGATCAATCACACTTTAAAGGCTTGGAAGAAATGTCTATTCTCATTAATACAGTATGTCCAAATGTACAGTATATGTGCTGAATCACGTTGAAAAGCACAATCCAGATCTGATCTGGATGGTAATTGATAAGCATGGTAAGTTGAGGTTTTGTTTATTCAGACAAGGATTTTCAGGAAAGGTTTATCTCCTTAAACGTTTCGACTGTCAACTGCCAGTCTTCCTCAGAGGAGTTCTGCTGATCGCCTTTGATGGTTCCTTTGAAATTTTACTTGATTTTACCATGTAACAGTTCCAGCGATATTCATTTTGTCACATTAACATGCTATTGAGAAATCAACATAACATAATTGAACGATCTTTATGAAATTTTACTCAATTATGAACCAAGATATAAATTCAGAAAATTTTGCCAATTCAAACTAAATTGATAATCTGTATGTTGATCTGGATCTCCTCCAAAATTTAATGGAATCTTCCATGTTGTAAGTTGTATTTTTGTTTAAAATTTAAATAAACCCAGTTCAAGCTCCCAATTAGTGGCTGAACTAGAAGCCATGTTTAAAACTACTCATGATCTTTTTGGTGAGAGATTTATCTAAAATCCCTTTAAATCTAGTAAAAGCCACTAAAATTACATGTTTTGTTAATACAAATAGTTAGAGGGTCTTAGTACATATACCTAGTAATTCACAAATAACCAAGCCGTTCTTTGTATAATCCAAAGTAATTGTACGTTGCTTCTGTAACTATACATTTACTCTTAAATATACCTAACTGATGAGCAATTGAGTTGATTTGTAACTTTCCCTTTTTTTTCCTTCATCTGAATACAGTGTATTCATAAACATTTCCTTCTGGTCGCTTGCTTTGCAGAATCAATGAGAGTGTTTACTCATCATTTCCGAGAACAGTGTGAGGTTTCCATCCAGACGCCCCTGAGAACTTAGTCACAGAGATGGTTTCTCCTTTGGGAAGTCTCGGCGCTGACAGCTGCCGTGGCCTGGAAGGAGAACTGGAGAGGACTTTCCTGTTGTACAAAGAAGGAGTGATTCAGCACTACATCAACCCCGATATGTCTTTTTTTTCCTAATCACCCCAAGGACCTGTAAATGTAGAGACTCCTGAATTATGTGATACTGTCATCTTTGTTCTTGGCGTTAGCCTTATTATCCCTTCTGTGTGTTGTTTTCTCTGCTTGTATCCTTTTTATTTATTTTTCCCTCCATCTTTCGAGTTCTTCTTTCATTGTGAACCAGCCAAATCATTGTCTGTGTGTGGTTTCCTTTGTTGGTTCAGCCTACAGTTTTGAATTGAGCATCTCCTGGTTCTGGTTTTCATACCAGGGTTGGGGTCAATTACATTTTGAAATTACAATTACGTCTTCAATATTCCATGTTCAATTCCAGCTCAATTAAGATTACGTTGACTGGCATTTTTGTCCAATTACAATTACAATTAAAATTACAATACTTATTTTACCCTGGACAGTCAATTACCAAAGTTAAATTACAATTAATCACAATTATTGAGCCTTTAATAAATAATTGCATAAAACGTAACCTTCCTCTTGTGTTGGCTTTCTGTTAGCATCTCTTATGAAAACGGGCTGGTTTTGACCCAAATCTTAAATCAGCTGTAAAATACAGTAAACTACTATCTATCATCTAATTTGTTTTTCATCTCTTGGTTACATTGTTAGGCTTCCTTATTCATAAAAATATATGTTTTTATAATTTTGATGTGGGCGTCTGAGCCGTTTTTCTGTCACTATACCCCTCCGACTTAAATTATTTTAAGATGGTAAAATGATCCTCAAGAGAATTGACTTGACAGGAAAACTTGATATGTAACATATTCTAATAATTAATAACTATGTACTGTATGTGTATGACATGGAACTGTAACATGGTTCCCCTGGTTTACATTTAATTAAATTGTAAATGACAGAATTTCCATGCCAATTACAATTACAAAGTAAATGATCTGAACTCAGGTACACTTAAATTACAATTACAACAGCAACATTTTTTTTTTTTTACAATTAATCACCAATAACACAATTATATTTATAATAAACTCTGCTATACACCACCAATCTCTCACACTGCTCTACAGTTGGCTAAAGATTTCTGTGTTTCACCACATGGCACTGAGAATGAGAACACCCCATGTGTCACTTATTTTGCAAACATCGGCACAACGTTTTGGGAAATCGGCAAAAGACTCAACACTTGTTGACCTCAGAGTGGTGATCTTCACAGCTGTGCGCTCCCCCTTTATCAACATAGAGCTGGGAACAGGCTGGACGGACTAAACAGACTTCTAACAGCTTGCTACTTCTTGGCTGAAGCGGACTTTGTTGCAATCATTTTTGTTGTGTTATATCTGACCTGTAGACAAAATAGAACTCTGACACAATCACAAAACTGAGCCAGGAAGAGAAACACAAAGGAAGTTGTTAGATCTTCTTCTTGTCTTTAAAATTAAACAACCTTAAAAACATTCAACACAGCGTTCAACCAATCTGCAAGACACATTGGAAATAAGTCAGAGGCCAATTAAGGACACAAGGTCTTGAGTAGGAATAGTTCCTAAACAAAGCTCCATTTTTAAGAGGTCAGCTGCAAAGCTCCTCACTCTCCTCCTCCCATATTCAAAGAGAAGTTCTGCAGTACTGTTGATTCTGGCATCGCACACAGTGGAAACCCACTGTCTGAATATTTGCCCTTTGAGGAGTCAACCCCCCCTCTTCGAGCTCAAAAGCACTACTTCATTTCGTCTGTCGGTTTTGGTTGGCAAGACAAAATTCAAAGCCTCTCTATTTTATTTCAGAGTCTGTTTAAAGGAAAAGCAAGTCATGTACGTTTGTGTGATGCCTTTGAAAAGTTACTATACCAAGCCTAGCAGATCTTTTAAGATGAGATGCACCATGATACCAGGAAGAGGCCAACTTGTGGTTTCACAGAAAAATTCCACCAGTGGTGAGAACCTAGTTGTGTTTGACTGGAGAGGATTTTTGTATTTAATTTCATCAAAAATAATTAGTATAGGAATATTTACGGTGGAGAAAGATAAATAAGAAAGAATTGCCAGCATACTTTATGATCAGCTTCTCCTTTTTGTTTGGGTTTGTGACTTGGATGGAGGGATGGATGGATGAAGGAATGGATGGATGAAGAAAACATTCCTTTCTAAGTGTAAGTGTAGCCAAATTAGGGGGCTATCCACTATTTGAGCACTTTCAATAGATTTTAGGTCAGTTTTAGTGCCTGGATTTAAATAGGACAGTAAATTATAAGCTATTAGTCCTAATTGAAACCATAATTCACTGATTTCATCATTTGTCAATTCGGTATTTTAGTGTTCAATTACAACCCCAGCCCTAACATTAGCCGAATAGCCCATTATTGCTGCTATAATAACATAAGCTAGCAAGAGCCTACATTTATTTTGCTTCTGTTATTGTTTAGTTTGTAGGCTACCGTATAGATTTGCTGCTT
Organism: Gouania willdenowi; assembly: GCF_900634775.1. Lineage (NCBI taxonomy): Eukaryota > Metazoa > Chordata > Actinopteri > Blenniiformes > Gobiesocidae > Gouania > Gouania willdenowi. Next base: position 22,184,048 of record NC_041065.1, on the reverse strand, counting down.
TAATCTACATAGTAAAAATAGGTCAACATTATTACCTAACAAAAACATTTCAATTGTAGTCTTGAGGTGTGTCAGTGCTTGGATTTTCTGATCTACAGCTGTTTTGGTGTGAATGCTACAGTTATCATGCCCATGTGGTCATTGATGGTTTTGATATTGTTAACCTAGGGCTGGGCAATTTTGCCAAAAAACAAATAAATCTTTCAATTTTCCTTCAATTATCACATAATATTTCCCTTAATTAAATAGAAATTGGTCACAAAATCTAGGAAATTTAAAGTGAAGATCCTGTTGGGACTGATATCTATCACTTATTGCTTGGACATGGTCGGTTTCTTACATATTTTGTATTTCATGTACAGTATACGTACGACTGCAAACTAGGGCACAATAATGTTGAAATTATTTGTTTTTCCACATAAAATCTGTGGCCCACTTGAGATCAAACTGTTCCATATTCGGCCCCTGAACTAAAATGAATTTGACACCCCTGGCTGACCCCTCCAGGTTGCCTTCTACACACTTAGTGCCATTCTGTATCTGGAGATGATTTTAAATAATCAGTGCTATCCACTTCTCCTCATGGTTTTCACTGTATGGTTTATGGTTGCAAGTCCTTAAAGACCATATACAAACCAAACCAGCCGCACGGGTGTATTTATAATCCAAACAATGGTGACAACTGTAATATATTAGCCCAAGTTTGTGAGCTCGACTTCCTTAACTGTATTGATGTAGACGATGATAGATTAGAGCGTCCTGAAACCACTTTTTCATCCTCTAACCAGGGCACTGATTTATGAATGTGTGCTCTCTCTGTGTAAAGTTTACATTGTAATGATCCATGTACCGTTCTGCAGGCTACTTTATGAGCACAGCTAGAACATGTTTTCATTTTTAAAATGAAGTTTCCATATGTGTCTTCACTTGAATCCCACAAAATCTCATGCTGGTGTTTTCATAGCAGTCCTTAAATTCTCATAAAGTCCTGACTTTCAATGAGTTAAGATCACTTTTTCGATACCACTCTCGTTTGTTTCATTAGCGGTTGAGTGGCCATGCATGGCTTCATTTTGATGCTAATAAACATCTGTGATTTAAGACATGATGTGAATTGTTAACATGTTTAACAAAGAGGCAAGAGAAATGTCAAAGTGTTTTTTTACAAGTCCCCCCCCCCCCCCCCCCCCCCCCCCCCCCCCCCCCCCGCAGTAAATCAAAAACTGGTGCTGTGGTGAGTTGTTTCCTTTGAACCTTCGTCTGTTTTGACATGCCAGCGCTGATATCACAAGGTTGATAGGAATCTGCAGGTGCCGTACTCAAAGTGTGGGGAGGATCATAGGGGAACTTCAGAACCTTTGGCCCTGTGACACAGCTTCAAAGCATTTTAAAATTACAACAAATCTACATTATGTCATGGTTTTAGTAAGAGTTAGCGTCACCGTATCTGGTCCGTCACTCGCCCTTTACACTAATACGTGACATTATTCACTTTCTGCTCCTCATTAGTTCAAATGCAAAGATTGCTTTTGAAACTGTCCCCTTTGTGGAAAACTGTTGATCTCCTTGTAAGATTCATATATTGACCAGTCTCTTTATTAAGTTACATGTATTATGAGCACACCAACAAACTTAAAATATTTATGCAAGGAGGCATCGGTACTTAAAATGTTGTGCTGTTCAGATAATAATGTTCAGATAGATAGATAGATAGATAGATAGATAGATAGATAGATAGATAGATAGATAGATAGATAGATAGATAGATAGATAGATAGATAGATAGATCTTGTATATGAACTGTAAGTATATTAAATAAACAAATGTGCTTCATATATCCATTTATGTTTTAATTTAGGCTGTATAAAATTTAAGAATTAGGGTTGGGTAATATATCGAGATTCAAGATGTATTGAGTTTTCTATTTTGGCGATATAGAAAACTTCAATATTGCATATATTGATATATATTGTATTTTGTTTAAAAATACTTGTTTTAGGAGTCACAGCTTTTACTTCTCAGAACAGAATGTAAAGCACAGTCAGATGGATCCTAACCCAGACCTGTAGTCGTTTGTTAATAAATGTGCCTGTGTGGCATTTTGCATCAGTAAATTTAACCCAGAATTCTCCTTCTGGTTAGACTTCATTTGAAATAAAATTATCTAGATTTATATTGTATATCACCCTTTTGAGAAAATATATTGAGATATGAGTTTTGGTCCATATCGCCCAGTCCTAGTAGGAATGTTCACAGCATCAACAAAGGTCGGCCTTCCAGATTCTAATCACCTAATTGTATTTAGTAAGCTGTTAAGTGGCTATTTTAGATTTCCTGTAAACTTGTCTTAAAATATAAGGGATACTGGAGCTTGGTTGGGGTGGTGGGTCAGCTCGGAGCAGGAGCCAGAAAATTTCCCTTATTTTCAAACCCAGAACTTGACAGGTATGGTATGATACCAATCTCCATTTGTTCTAAGAACCCCAACAACATAGTATTTGAGGTTTATTTCCCCAAACTCGCCTGTTTTTAAGAGTTTTAGCTTCTGAAAAATCACTTTCTGAGTAGTTCTGAAAACGGGCTGTTTTGGGGCCTACTTACGCATATTCATGAGTAGGCGTGTCTGTAGACACTAGCCACACGCAACTGCTGATCACTAGCGATTTTCTTTGAAAGTCTAATTGTACGGTTGCCGTACGGACAACCCCCGGTGCTATTGTTATGGTTACCGAAGTACAAGTACATAGCGTCTTAGGGTTAAGGTTAGGTTAGGTTATAACCCAATATCGCAACAATTTTTAGGGTTATGGTTAGGTTTACATTTATTATTGATTCATTTATTTGCTTCTGCCTGTTGGACTGTTTATTATCCAAATATATGCAAGCTTTAAACTACAGAATGTGTGGAAACGCCACACATTGATTCCAGAGCTCATTGGTTTGTTTTTAGTGATTTGCTTCCTTTGATTCATCCTGAGGAGATACTTTGATGTTCAGTTGCTCGTCTCTCACTGTGTGAATATCTCACTAGTATATAAACTAATAACTAGTTATGCAGATGATGTTTTCTGATAAATATTAAATACACACAATATCATTAAAGACAGTGTTTTGACCCTTTTTTTTTTGTCCTTAATTTCAACTGTTCTGGAAAAACCTTGTGTAACAGACTAGTCAACAAGGAAAACAGCCAGCTAGCAACGTCCCTAATTTCTACCTACTTATTAATGTGCAGTTAGTTACAGACAGCATATTGTTGACTCGACAGTTTGTGCTACTGTATATTTCCTTACAAACCAAGTTCTTTATGATGTGGTAACATGGTTTGTTGAACAGACTAGTAGACTTCACACATTACATTTAAAACAGATGATTATTATGAGTATGAGTTATTACTATGAAGGATGTCACCATCAGCATCTATACAGGATGTATTTACAATATTCCTCTTTATTCTTCTCAATGATAGCTGCATTCCTACACTTATAATTTAATGTGGAAGTAATCCAAGTAATCAGATTACAGTACTCAGATAAAGTAACATAAGGGATTACATTACAAATTACATTTTTGGGCATGTAATCTGTAACTGATTACATTTTTAAGTAACCTTCCCAACACTGTTCATTGGTTATTTTGTTGGTAGGTAGGTAGGTTGGTAGGTTGGTTGGTTGGTTGGTTGGTAGGTAGGTTGGTTGATTGATTGATTACCTAATTTACCAACTACAATATTTATGACATCAACACACCACTGGCCATAACTGTTGTAGCTAGCTGGCTAATCAACATGTGTTCTTATTTTTTATCACTTTTGTTAATTTAGCCACCCGATGTTACATTATTAACCTGATTTTATTGTAAGATAATTTCCTATAAATTTGATGTATTAATAGCAACCAAAAATAAGATGAACATGGGCTATGAGTGAATATGGGTCTTTTTTGTCTTTGATTAAGAATGAGCAATAATTTGTGTTACTTGTGATACTGAATGTCATGGTTAGGTACCTTTTCTAATGTACAAGTTCAAGTAATACTAATTCTCTAACAGTTTAGCAAAGTGACAAATAGGAATGCCATACATTTTGAAGTAGCATTAGGGGATGTTTCCATTTGAAGAAAGCTGGGTTAGCATTTAGCCAAGTAGAACATCCTAGCATCTATACACATTTTGGGTATTATTAGAGTGTTCAAAGGTACCAAAATGCGAAAAAGATTATTACTGCAACAAATCATGTAAAAGTAATCTCTTTAAAGAAAGACCAGAAGAAGATGATAATTATTTGTCGGTACATTGAGCTATGCTAATCGCATATTCAATAACAAATAACCTTGTAACCCAAAAAAACATGAGCTTCAAGCCCTTATCATGGATAACGCCTGCTAGGTCTTTAAGAGAGATACATAGTCCAACCAACTGCTTTCTTTCTGCATATTTTGTGAGAAACTACTATGAATTCAACAAAAGTAAAAGCCACATACTTGGGATTGTGGTCATTACTGAAAGAATGGGATCTGGTTTTAATATCTTGAGAGGAAATGGTGCTAAAGATTGGTTTCTAAGATTGATTTTACCTCGAAGAACGTATCTGTTTTCAAATGTGATGACTCACACCATAGTTGTGGATCTTCCAGCTTTATCCCATATATACATTCATGTTCCCTTAAAACATGTATAACATACCATTGAGCAGTGCACAATTTTCCATGTAGTCCCCATTTCGTCTGCAAAATACTTTGACACTTGGGTTTTCGCCTCCTCTTGACTAACGTGGAGCAGCTGTTCCCACCCTAAGATGTCTTTTGCTTTTAAAAATGTCTCCATCTTTTTCGGAGAGCACAACAGTTTATAATATTTTCCAGGCACATTTTATGAATTGCACATGAGAATAGGAGTCAAAAATTAAAAGGTTTGTTACTTTTCTTCACATCTGCTGAATGCTGTCATCTCGACATCGATACTTTACCCCCTGAAGTCATTATCGCTGGCATCTGAGCAGAATTCCTCCACCGTAGTTTCACAACAAAACTGCGACGGTAACTTTTTAACAGACCTATGTCTTTTTTTACTTTGACATAACACTGATATGACATCGGCACCAGCCCAATTGCATTTTTAGTTGATGAGCTAAAAACTAAGAGGTCGTACTTGTACTTTGGTGAGCCAGTTCACACAGTGGGATATTGGAATTTTAACTCTGAAATGATATCTTCACTTGTCATAATTAGGGATTTTTCTTAAGGCCAGTCACGAACAACACATTTTGCCAAATGCAAAGCCAATGACTTATAAAATGGGAGGGTGCACCCCAGATAGATTACCAGTCCATCACTAAACAATGCAAAAAACCAAGTCGGTGGTGCTGTTATGGAACTGTTGAGGTAACGTTAATGGTTTTACTTATTTTGCTTTTTACACATTGTATTTTCAATTTCAAAACCACAAAACTGAGAAATGGGATGGGGCGTTTTACCAAATTTAGCATATCAACAAACGTTACAACCAATGCAGGCAAGTTTGCTTCCTCTTTTGTTTGTAACGTAATGAGTCACTATAATTATGCACATTAGGAGGCAAACAGTTTACGCTTATGTTTATTTTAAAGCATGTGTTAAACTCAACGCCCGGGTTGGGTAACCACTTTAACAGAGACAACATTCATCATTGTGTAAATTACCAAATAATTCAGTTATAGATAACCCAGTCCCTCCAAACTCACAAATCCAAGAAGACTTCATGATATTTGCAGGTGCTTGCAATTTTCCTGGATCTAGATCACATGACTGTAACCATTTTTAATCATAAACTGTGGAAAGAACTCAATTGTTGTTCAAAAGTCCTGCAATTTTCAAACCATCCCACAAAAGTTCCGGATTTACAGAACAAAATGTCACAAAATCAAGGAATTTTAAGTTGAAGATCCTGCAGGGAGTGACATCAATCATTTACTGCTTACTGTGTATATCATTTATATCTGAAAGAGGAAACTATGGAACAATATTGTTGAAATTACTCTTTTTCCCCATCTAAAATCTGTGGCCCACTTAATATCAAACTGCTCCATTTTTGGACCCAAATTAAGTTGGACACCTTAGCCCTTAAGTCTCATTAAATTGGTTTCAAATTGGTTTGAGATTGTGAGAGGGAACTAGAGATTCTTCAGTTAACCTAGCATTTCTAAACACCATCTCATCCAATCCTCATAGAGATAAGATCTGGGTAGACAGCAATATAATGTGTTAGTGTGAGAATTAAGGAGGAAAAAAAAACGAGCCACAAAAAAGCAACATTTTCAGTAGTTTTATTGAAAAATGCCTCTTTTGTTTGAAATAAATAAGAAAATAAGGCTGTGTAGAATTCACAAAATGTGCAGTTAAAACAGGACAAAAAAGCAATCCTATGCATATAGTCTTGCAATCAAATTCAAACTGCATTTATAGAAAGTGAAAACTATATTCTGACTTGAAAATTTCCTGTTAAATCTACAACACAGTCATGCAAATCCACCTTTGGCAAGAAAGAAAACCCAATTAATTTAGTTGTTAAAATAAGTCATTTTATCATTAACTTTACAGGTTTAAAAAACAAAACAACATAGAGCTGTGGGATTGACTTTTCCTATTGGGTTTATCTGAAATGGCTTTAAATACTGACGTAACAAAAACAACAGTCTGAAAGTGTTCAAAAACATACATACGGTACTTCTTTGGACATACTTTTAGCTGGTTTTCGCTTGATTAGTGCATTACACATCGGTCTGATAAACAACTGCAGATATTTTACAAGCAGACAGGGGAAAAGAAACACTTAGCAAGCACACAGGTTTGTAACATGTTGATTTGAATTTATCTTGCTAAACTTTCTCATGTCTACAAAAAAAACAAAACATAAATGCTCAATGTAGCCAGGGGTATCAAACCCATATATGTTGCTTAAATATTCCACTTTTCTGAGCACTCCTTAGTGTAGCTATGATGCTAGTGTTTCTGTATTGTCTTGTGGTAGTGATCGCTTTCCTCGCTGGTTTGGTGAGTAATCGGGTGATTGTATTGTCTCAAACGCTCCAGCTGGCTCCACAGGTAAAGATGCTACAGCAGTGTCAGGCTGGTAGCGGTTAGCTAGAAAATCATTTGGAGTAGCCAATCAAACAAAGTTTGCGTCAATGACAAAATTGACAAAAATTTATATTACTCTACAGACTAGAAATACAAAAAAAAAAAAAAAGCCTTATGTCAAAGTTATGCTTCCAACGTAACAAAAATAACCTTAAAAACATTCATCACAAGCTAAGATAAGATGTAGTTAAATACTCTGCTGCTACACATAGCAAATGACAACATGTATCACTGGTTTGGGCAATGTATACAAAGAAGTAAGAGCTGAACATGCTACAGTCCGGACTTGAGCGGCTTTGGTTATGCTGGTGGTCAGTAAGCAGAGGGTTATTATGAGGCAAGAGCTTAATACAGATGTTAACTTGATTTTTTTTTTTTTTGTGTGTGTGTGAAATGTCCTGGTTCATACAATCATTTACAAGGCACAAAATTAGTTTTATTTACACATGTCACCTCTGCATCAACACGGCTTAGCTTTCAGTCATGGAAATCCTCTTTGTTAGTAGTGCCGGTGGTGTTTTTGTACATGCTCCTTTTCTTCGTAGAAATGCTCAGTCTCAGTTTTTTTTTTTTCTAGCTCCCAACTGTTTGTGGTTCAAGATGCAAACAGGCCAGCAGGTTGCCATCACTGCAGTTTGTAGCTGTGAGACGATGTTAGTGCCAGTCCACTTCGTTCAGCTTTGTTTTTTTTTTGGGGGGGGGGGGTTTGGCGATGGGTGGGTGGGGGGGTGGGGCTTTTGTATCATTTGCTTTAGCGCTCAATGACTATGTCCATGGTGATTATCCTTACGTGCCCCATAGCATGTGGGCAAACATCTCAGAAAAAGGACTTCAAAGAGTAAGCGGCACAGATGACTGAGAAAGTTTACTATGCCAAACCTGAAAATAGTTCAAAGATGGTGTGAGTTTTTTGTTTTGTTTTTTTCCTTCTGTGGAACAAGGTTATAAGCATCTGTTTTGATGTTATGTAAGTTTTCATACATGGCTAGAATGCTTTACATGCCAGTTTTAAAATGTCAAGATCAAATGTATGGAGGTATTGAAATGTAGAAGCTCCCACGGTAGAATATCAATGTTAAGAGATTGTTTGCTGGCTACATTTGCTCCAAGCTTTGGATACATGCACATGACAATGTACCAAAAAGTTAAAACTATTGTGATGTATTGCGTTCAAGTCTTCCCAGAAAAGCTAATAAATACATCAGCATCATTAAGCTGTAGCCTTCTCTGTTTACACTGTTGCAGCTGGAAAAACTACTCTTGACGTCATTAATATTTGAAAAAAAAAAAAAAAAAAAAAAAAAAAACAATTGTTTCCCTCAGTGTTAGTTTATAGAATCGAGAACAAAGGTTCTCAAACTTTTTTGGCTGAAGTATCCGCTTTCTTTTGTTTCTAAATCCAAGTCCCCCCTTTGTCCAACTATAGAGCATAATGATGGAATGAATGAGTGATAACACACATTTTAAAGAATCTCATTTTGTAAATAAGTGGAAAGAAATTTCTGGCAATCCAATTTATAAAAAGACTATTCGGGAAGAAAAAAGAGATTTTATTGGGGAAAGATCGATTTAACTGCCAACATGCCAGTTTAATATGCATGCTTGATTTATGGCAAGTTTTATACACTGTATTGTCTTAGTTGAGAAGGTTTTTTTTCGGCTTTGGAAGGACTTTAATCCAGGTGAGATTAGGCAAAATGGCTCCCTAGAGAGTAAAGGTTGCAGACCCCTGAACTAGATTAATATTTCACAAAGGGAACGTATAGAAATACAGTTGTTCATAATGCCGTTATTTTTCAAATAAAAAAAAAAACATAAAATAGAATGTATACAAAAAAACTTAATCTTTCTATTTTCTTGGTGTCAAATGTTCCATGGACTGATCCCGGTCTGCAGCCCAGGGGTTGTGGACCACTCCCTTGACTAACTTGGATTAAAACAGTAGGACTGACTGAGAAATTGTAGATTAGAAGCAAATTATTGGATTTTAAGAGAGAAATATTCGTCAATCAATTTAGATTGCCAATCAACCCTGATTCTGAAACAATAATAGGGGAATCTCCATTTAAACCTCCATACATCATCAATACGGTGGTGCAATGAGTGGTCATTATAATTAGTTAGCATACGTAGTAGCATGCAGGGCCGAGGCAGGGTGGAGCGTACCTGTGTATCCTTGTCCGTTGTAAGGGATCCCAACGCACTGAGAGGAGTCGCAGTATCCAGGGGGGCCTGGGGGTCCCCTCACCCCTGGTGTACCCTGACGACCTGGAGGGCCACGAGGCCCAGCAGAGCCAGTGGAGCCTGGGGGTCCCGTTCTCGACTCTCCCGGTGGCCCTGCAACAAAAGGAGGAGGGGTGATGTGTTTCTGGAATTCCCAAAAACGAAACAATGACATCACCCAAAAATGTCCGCCGTTGGTGGTTGGGCTATTGCAAGGCCGTAATTTCAATTTTTCAGCGGTTCAATTAAAAATGGTGTCCAGGGGGGTGGGGGGGAAAGGGGGAGAGATATGTAGACTGGAGCTGTGTGGCGTTACCCCTGGCCCCGTCTGTCTAGACGCTAGAAACTCAGGATGGAATTTTCCCCTCTTTTTCTTTCGTTAAGTGAGCCCATGTGTTGTCAATGAAGCCACCAAAGAAAACTCATTGTACAGCAACACACACGCACGCACACACACACACACACACACACACACACAAAGTTAACCTCAGGAGGGGAATAAGAGGGAATCTCTTATTCATAATATTTATTTATTTATTTATTAGAAAGGATTTTCAGATACATTGACCTAACAGTGGATAAAGCATTCTGGGCACTAAAGAGAGATATTCTTCTTTGCTGTGTCTGTACTGTGTGTAAATGTTGATGCTCTACAGCTGCCCATATGTAAGTGTTTGTGGCTCCCATAGCCTGAAGCTACAGAAAAGCTACTGGCTGGAATGTATCATTTTAATTGGACTAATAGGAGTGCTGGGGAAAAAAAGGTCAAACATATATAAGACACCTGACAGTACACATGTGCTCCATGGAGCAACTATTATGTGAAATGGAAAACTTGAATATAATTTTTCTTCTTTTGTTTTTCTCAAACTAGGGTTATGCATCGCCCCAAGGCTGTGTGAAGCCATGAGAAATGCTTTAAAAACATATAAATGTCAAATTTGCACAATTCCAAAATACTATAAAGAAAAATCATATAAAATACACGTACATTATTACTTTTTTCTATTATTTGTGAAGTGATTTTTAAAATTAATTTGTCAAATTATGTTTTAAACCAATACCACTGTGTGAAGTTATAGGATGATTGAAGGTACTTAAAAAAAAAAAAGAAGCTTCTACTGTTGATCATTACAGCGTTATAGGATTGAACTCGTTCTGCAAAAGCAAAGTAAATAGTTGGCAGTGTTACCTGGTGGCCCAGTAACGCCTCTTTGTCCTCTGACACCAATTCCTGAACTTCCTCTTTCTCCTTTCTCTCCTGGCAAACCTGCACCAGGAAAAGTGTATCGACATTATTTGTAATATACAGAAAGATCTTGAAATTGCGAAAACATATAAAAACAGAATGCGAAACTGGACTCAGTATCAATGCTTTGTTTTTCATCTATTAATGTTATATTACACAAATGTTTGGCTTCCCTCTACATGCTGACACTAAAGCTTTTCCTCTGTCTGCGGCTCTGAAACGCCTGTAATCTGTAATAAATGTAACGTTAAGGTACCTCTCTCTCCTTGATTCCCAGGTAGACCAGGGTTTCCGGGGAAACCAGTTCGACCAGGCTGACCGGGTTCTCCGCGAGAACCTTGATTTCCAGGGGGGCCAGCAGGACCGGGGGGCCCTGGAGAGTTGCTCGCATATCCAGAAGGAATTCGGTTAAGAACCATGTCAATGCGGCTCATCTGACCTGGAAACAACAATGAAACGGGACAAATGAGATCACATTTAAACTTGAACAAATATTAAACTCCCTTATTTACGTAGTACGTGTTGTTTTTTTGTTTATGTTTTTGTTGTCATTTTTTGCTTTGAAAGTGATCTTTGTGTGTTTTTCCGTGTCATTTTTTCTCTCACTTTTCTCATTCTCAGTTGTGTGTTTTTTGTCATTGCGCGTCGAGAAAAAATGTTGTTTTCTCTTTAAAACTCCTAAAAGTGTTTACGAAAAGTTTGCTTACTGTTCACAAGCTGCTCACAAACTTGTCTAGCAATGGAGCGCATCATGTTCTGGGACGCAAAGTCTCCCTGAAAGACAAACAGATTTAGTAAGAGATTGTCATTCCTAATAACAGCAAAGGTTAGCATGATATGCACCTTCTCTCCTTTCTCTCCTTTAATGCCAGCAGGTCCCTGTTAACAAAAGGAACATCGTGCTTACCAAAACAACAGAACTATGCCATATATTTGTATTTTTTTTGTAATAAACATAAATATATGTACTGGGTTTCCGGACTCTCCTGGTTTCCCTGGTTTTCCAGTAATTCCTGGTACACCTGGATTTCCAGGGCTTCCCTAGAGAAAAAGAAAAATACCAAAAAGTGTTTTTTATTTCAAATTACCGCTCAGTAAACGTAATTAGCGCATTTGACTCCTGCTCCCTGTTAACAAGCTTTAAGATGAGCTCCATGCATTGACATCTGCAGACGGGTAGAAAAGATGGAATCACACACACACACACACACACACGTGCATAATGACATCACAGACAGGATGCATTCACACCAGCCAACAGGCACCGCTAATGGTTGGTATATAGTACATGTGAATTCTGCGCTGGCTCGTTGCCTGTTGGCGTGATGGCTGCATTAAGTAGATTCAGACTTGGACAAACCACAGAAAAACAAAACAAGATGCGACAGCGGAGGAGACTGGAGACGATGGTTTGTGTTTTATGTGCTGTTCCAGTAGGGTGCACGTGTGGAGCCAGAAAAGGAGGAGGAATTGTTGCCGATATATTAGGAAACAAATGCACTACTAAAAGCATTTATTTGGCTGTCGTCTGCACAATACAAACACATACACACTCACCATAGGCCCTGGTGGGCCTCTGGGTCCAGATGGTCCCTCCTTTCCTGGTAGCCCCTAAATTGTAACAACATACAATCACACGTGCGTTACAACACACTGGGGACCCTGTTTGTGCAATACATCAGTGCCATTGCCATATATTGGCTTCAGCGCTGACTGTGTCTTTGTGAATTACGCTGACATGTAGTGGCTCAACTGGTAAAAGCTGACCTAACAGATGACAAGTGGTGCAACAGTAAAAAACCAAAGCCACAATATGTGTTGTTTACTTTAGTGTGAGCTTGTGTATAAAACATATACTTGAGCAATTTCTGGTTATTTTTTGGGGTTTTGAACAGTATTAGTATTCAGGACGGGAAGTTAAACGTACCCGTACTCCGCTTGGTCCGACGGGGCCCAGAGGACCGCGTGGCCCTGGAGAACCCTGGAGGGGGAAAAAACACATACTCAATCAAATCATAATGATGATAGACACCATATTTCTACAGCTCCATATTTCCTGTTGGCTTAAAATGTACAGAAAAACAAATAAAAGATGATACATTTTTTTCAAGAAAAAAGCCTGAAAATTGTCCCTTGACATGTCACTTAGAAATGTGTATAGTCAGCACTATTATAACAAGCTGTGCTATGTCTTGTAATCAATACACTGGAGTAAATAATTCTGATTCCGAGCCTAGAATAACACAGGGTAAAGTGCTCCCAGATTCAGTAGTTGAAGCATCTCAGACTAATGAATGAAAGGATGCGCAGCCAAGATTAGGCTTCACCACAGCAAAATTACCCCTTTGTGCAAAATAATCCCACATTATGTAAAAACACTTCAGTTTGTTATTCATAATTAGTACTTTATCATTCATTTCGCACGGAAACATCAATAGTGTGAGGAACGCTAATCCATTTATGGCAAAGTGGCTAAATGTAAGCAACAACATCCTAGTCCAACGACTTCAATATGTGAACAAAAAAAGGTTTGTATGCTGACTGTGATTCTATTTGACTTTTCATTTCACCGAGGATGACTTGAATCATAGGATGTTCAAACCCGAGTCAATCAGCGAGACTCTGTAAAGTCACATTTAGTTACGAAATTTGAGAAAACATGTTCCATTCCCACTTTCCTCTCTGGCAACATGAGTGCATAACGCTCTAGCTGCATCCCTGGCTGGTCTTCTCCCAGCTCTCGATCAACTGGCTGATTTGAGAGTGTGGAACTCCCTGAGGACAGTGTGGTAAACCTTCTGCTCTGAATGTGGTTTCAATCTGAATCTATGCTCCTGTAGCACCATTGCTCTCGGAGGAAAGTCTGCTGTTGGAGAACTACGAGCGCAGCTCTTACTTGTAAGCCAGGCAGTCCTGGATTTCCAGCATCTCCTTTAGGTCCCTGACGACCCTGGGAAAGAAGGAAGAAGGCAAAGGTTTGAGGTCAGAGTTGGTCTGTTGTTTTCTCTAACTGGCCAGTGATTGATGGCACAATTCAACATGACAATCTTCAGGTACTCAAACGGTAAAGTAGGCTTTAACAAATATTGACACGATGTATAAATCCCACTTAATGGTAGATCCAAAAGGTTGAGAAAGGTATTGTAGTTCAATACGACATAGTCTAGGGCTGGGAAATATATTGTGATTCAAGATATATCGAGTTTTCTATTTTGGTGATATAGAAAATGACAATATTGCAATATTGAAATTGTTTTTAGTCATACATTCACACAGTACAAATCATATCATACAATTATCTTATATTATTCATAGAGTCCAGTGAAACAGTGGCCTTCTTTAGAATTTGAACATGTTTTTGAAATATATATTTTATAGCTTATTTTGTATTAAAATACTCGTTTTAGGAGTCTCTGCTTTTGTTACTTTTAAGAACAGCATGAAAATCACAGTTAGATAGATTACTGAGTGCTTCCTAACCCACACCTTCCCCTAAACAAGCCACACTATAGAACTCACTCACACATACTGTCCCATAAAGGAGAAAAAAGACTAAAGTGGCGCATATTGTGCAACTGTTTGCTAATAAATGTGCTTCTGTGGCATTTTTCATCAGCAAATTTTCTTTTCTGATAAGACTTTATTGATTAATATTGAGATTAAATTGGATATCGGCAATTCGAGAACAAATATTGAGATTTGAGCTTTAGGCTATATCGTCCAGCCCTAACGCAGTCATTGTATTTGCTTCTTGTATCATCATATTTACAGTATGAGGCAGATGCTGTCTCTTTGAGGTTTAGGTGAACTTACAGGTTCTCCAGGTAGAGACAGTCCGTTGGGGCCTTGTGGACCTGGTGGCCCCATGGTACCTGGAAGACCCGGCTCACCACGGGGACCCATTGAACCCTTTAGCAAACATACAACAAGAGGTTTCAAAGCATTGATCAAGTTGCTGATCAGATGTGAGCAATGTGTTGGCCACGCAGTATTAGCTTCAAAAACACCCAAGAGCTTTCTTTCTCTGTAAAAGAATATTAGGTTGCTAATTATTACATTAAGTGCTGTAAGAAATGCCGAGTCAAACTCACAGGGTTGCCGGTTTGTCCTCTATCTCCACGACTCCCTTTAGATCCAGGGCTGCCCTGAAAATGTGAGAAGGCAGCAACACAGAATGAATCCAACAACAGGGGAATATTCCAAAAGTCGTAAACACTCAAGGCATCCCAAATCTTTCCTCGGAGGTTTAGTGAGGTTACCCAGCACACATACTGCAGACCTCCCCTCCAGACTGTTTCATTGTTGCTTTTCCAATATGCATTTATCTTATGACACTTCGACAAAAACCCACAGGTTTTTTGCACACCACAGCTCTCATCTTCAGCTACTTTTTCCAGAGCAAAAGGAAAAAAAACATGGACCGTGCAGGAACGGATACGAAACAATACACCAGGCTGACATAAAGGGGTATAACAGGTATGGGTGTATCATCACTGTCTGTCATAGGATAGACTCAAGGAACAGATCTATACAGGGGAAGACACCATGAGGATGGGTTTGGGGACAGATGGTAAAGACAGACATGGATAGGAAGAGAATGGAAGTAGTTTCAGTACCTGATGTCCTGGAGGACCCTGGGGTCCAATGCTGTCCTGTGTGCATGTGCAGGAGTGGGGGAGGGAGGGACACTTGGCCTCATCTCTCTGAAGACGGAAAAAAGATAATGCAACAAAATACAGTTTAAACTTGTTTTGGAGTGGAACAAAAGGACTTCTGTTGGTTTTGATTGTTTGTCTAAAGCTGCCAATTACACAATCACAATATCAAACTGATATTTAGTCCCTCAATGTATGAAGAACATCTTGATTTAACTATCAGTACTGGTTGGAACACACTCCTACATCAGAAGTAAAACCTTGATTTTATGTCACAATCATGACAAACTCTAATTTTAATTTAGGTGCAAGTCAAAGAGTATATGAATCATATTGCTCAAGTCATGAAGTGCTTGCAGTGTTGTCAGATTGGGTAGTATTCCACCTTTTGTGAGTAATTATTACGCAACATTTTGTAGGAAACATTTACATCAAGGCAGGTAATAAATACCATTGACGTGTTTTCAGTAAAAGCCCGACTTTGGCAGTTTTCCGAGTATTTTCATGGTTACTTTAAAGTTTCAGGCAGGAAATCCTCAGCTTTATCTGGCAAAACTAGCAGCTGGCTAAACATTGACCACAGGAACATTTTATAAACTGAAGCTCAAGCACAGTTTTGTCTGTTTCTGAAAATAGGTGCTCATATGAGTCACCAGACACTGATCTTATTGATGCTTTGGATGAATATCCAGATGAATATCTGATGCAAATTAGGAAAGAATTACCTCTAATTTCACTATAAGTGCTCACATCCGGTAATTCACTGAACTGAATTCTAATGAACGTGATTTACAGCCTGTTTTTCAGGACAGAGCCTTGCTTTTTTTGACTGGTAACCGTCCAATTAGCACAATTACACAGAATACAAAGCCTTGTTCAGTTCAACTCACGCACATTCATTTAAAACTGAGGCTTAGTTATCAGCATTGGATCTTGAATACCGACTACCCACGAGCACACACTCCACTCAGCCCTTAAACTCAGAATACCTCTGGGAAATGATGAGATCTTTAGTACATAAATCATTCCTGCTTGAATATTCCTTCATGCATCTTTTTGTCTTATTTGCTAGAAACTCGGCATAAATGTTTGTTCTTACAGTGGCAGGAAGGTCGCAGCATCTGTCTCGACTGATCCAGCTCAAGCTGCAGACAATATCGAACATTTGGAGCTGGAACTGGACAGAAAAAGACAAGCAAACAAAAGAGAAGCGGTATTACAAATGGATGCTAATGATATGGCACATGGTTAAAAACAAGGCCTCCCTTAGAGGAATTTAAATGAGTAGCCTTTCCTTCTTCCAGTCATCACTGGGAGCAATTCAAAATTTAATTACCCATTCGGAATACACACAAGATGTTTTGGATTTTCATTCCTTGGAAAGATGTGAGATGATCTTGGAGTTGCATTTTTCCTTGCATTTGCTGTTTTTTTCTTTGAATTTTAGCAGGTTAGTGATCGTTTTCACTTACTGTAGCAGACTGTTTTCGTCCACTTCCAGATTTGACCGTTTTGCCAAGAACTTCATAGCCGTCCAGTGTGATGTTGTTGGCTTCCTTGATAGGCTTCTCTGCCACCTCTTGGCAGTCCACGTTGAGCTTGACTCTCTCTGGAGAGACGCTGATGTGGAGCTATGGCACGGAAACAATGCAGAAAAGGCACCATTAACAAAAGAATATTTATTCAGTTTGGCTCAATTGTCTGTAATTAAAACGATCCAGAGTTGAGCTTTTGAAGTGAAAATTTCAGAAAGTTGAAAAATACAGTATAAAACTGCCTCTGGGAATATTTTTTAAACCAAGCTATGTGAAGTTTACAAAAACATCAATACCATTTTACATGACTGCAGAAATGTTTAGTCTTTGCCATCTACAGTTAATTATACTGTAGATTATGATATTACCCCAGAGTGGTTACTGAATTGGCAAGAGGCAACGATTTGTTTCCTAGACTGATGAATTGACTGTAGGAAAGGAGAAGTGGTGAGTGATTGTATAGCAACACAAAAATGAAAAAGTACCAGAAGTTTCCTGTCCAGAGACCCAAATTGAACATATTGAAGCAATATCATCTGTGGTGTGCCATCAGGGGTCCTATGGTGCAATTTTTTCCTGCCGTCCACAGTCAGAAAAGGCAAGTTTGCATTTCTTTCAATGGTATTACGTTGTTGTTTTTTGCCGACTGATCGCAAAATTACCTTGGCAACAAAACAAACTGGGTAGACTTAAAAGAAGAGAGATGTTTATTTTGGCATGGATACAATCCACCATGATGTTCTTGCGGGCTTACAAACAGGATTGGCACACTGGAATGGGCCAGTAATAGGCATGTACACATTACCTCACTGACCATTGAGCAAACACATAAGTTAGGGAAAAACCACAAGCTGCTTCTTCAGTTGCCGGTTCTTGGGTTTAGTAATCCCAACCAAATGCAAATAGGTGCTGACAGATGAACTACTTTCATTCATCAGTTGTTCACACTGAGGTTTTCTTGTGTTTTGTTGTGTCAACAAACACAATCAAGAGGATACGCAGTACGATGTGAGGGTCACACTTCCATGATTTCAATCAGATTCGATTTTATTGTTCTTGGCTCTGATTGCAGCGCTCTGTTATTTTCTTTTCAATATGGACCGTGAAATGCCCACGTTCTTAATGTCAAGTTTGTTTTAATGAGGATTAAAGTAAAATATGCACACACTGCTCCTGAATCTGCAAACTGAGACGATTTTTTTTTTTTTAGGATTTAGGCGTGCAAAAAGGAAAGTTTCTACAGTCAGGTTTGTTATCTGATATAGACAAGTCATTCTAGACTTCTGTCGTGAGACAAGTTCATATGTGAAGAAATCTTTTCCGATAAGTAAATACTCGTAACACCAACAAAGAACTAAGAGTCACTTCCATTTCATGCTGCCTTACATTCCAGCCCAAATGAGTTGAAACCCTTGTGTTTATTTTCCAGTATGAGCACAAATATGACTGACACACAGTGTTGGTCACTGTTACTGATGGAGATAACCGTAAAACTCCACCTACAGCCTCCCACCACTGGGAATGTAGGAAGGAAGTCCCCTGTGGATTAGGACGTGGATAGCATCTGCTATGGTCATTTGCAAGAGCTTTCCCACATGCTCAACCGGTATTAGACCACAATATTTCAGGCTTGAGTTACTATTTCTAAACTGTAGTGCGTCTTTTTCTTGAAAATATTTTAATGTTTGAAGCCCTCGCTGACCGAATATGGAGAAAACCAACTCATGAAGTGAAATGTAGGAGATGGTAGTGAATAGTTACAGGATCCGAGTATCAGAGGTTTGTATTTTAGAATGGATCCTAAGGCTGGGAACAATAAATCGTGATTCAAGATATATTGAGTTTTCTATTTTGGCGATATAAAAAATGACAATATCACATACAGTATATCGAGATATTTATATTTTTTAACGTGTTTTTACTTTTTCTTTTTACAATTACACAGTCCAAATCCCATCTTACAAGTATTTAATATCATTAAGTACAGTCAAACAGTGTCCTTCTTTACAACTTTTCCATATTTCTGAGATATATATTCTATTGCTTATTTTGTATTAAAATACTTCTAGAAACTAAGAATATTTTTTAACAATTTTAGCCTATTTTTGCTTATTTTTACCATTGTTCTGCGACTATACCAAACTTGTCATAGTTTAACCTATTTTCATCACTTTATCTTGCCATATTTTTGCTTCTTTTAATGCATTTCTGCTATATTACTCCCATTTCTGCCAATTCTCCATCAAATTTCAATGCTTTTTCTGCAAGTTTTTTTTTTCACTTTGAAGAGACTTTGAAGGCAGAGTAAAATTTCCACCACTTTTCCCACCTAACGTGGCTTAATTTAGGAGTGGCTGCTTTTGTTACTTCCCAGAACAGTATAAAAAGCAGTTCGATGGATTGCTGAGTGGGTCTTGACCGAGACCTTCACCTAAACAAGCCACACTACAGATCTCACTTACACATGCTGTCCCATAGAGGAGAAAAAAGACTAAAGTGGCACATATTGTGCAGCTGTTACTTAATGAATGTGCCTGTGTGGCATTTTTCATCGGCAAATGTAACCCAGAATTGTCTTTCTGGTAAGACTGTATTGAGTTAAAAAATTTCGAGATCGTTATTGTATATCGCGATTTTGAGAAAAAATATCAAGATATGAGTTTTGGTCCATATTGCTCCGCCCTAATGGATACTACAGTATGTTTAGACCAGGTGTCACCAACCTTTCTGAAAGGGCTAACGGTTTGATATACAATTCTTAAATACATTTTCACAGTTTGACTTCAATGAAATGATAAAATAATTAAAAAAAAAAAACTAGCAGTAACCTAAAAAGGTAAGAAATGTTTCAACATGGAATGCTTTTTTTTCTACTAATTCATGCCATTGTTTCCCTTTCATTACATTTCAGAGGAAAACTTTAAGTTCCCATTAACTAGCCACTAACTAACAACTTTCTAACTAATCATAAAACATGTAAATTAAAAAAAAAAATTAACAATTTTGTAATATTTTAGAAAAATCCACTTCGCATCTTTAAAAAAACACAATCTGCAGATTCTTTGACAAAATCCTATCTGCAACAAGAGGCCTGAGGGCACCATGTTGGTGACCCCTGGTCTAGACTAATGTACAGAAATTGTTATGAATTGTGTCAGTTTTATCTATGTTTTCGTTAAAACAAACCAAACACTGAATACTTAGTTTAACTAAAATCCATGACACACATAGACACACATTGAGGCAAGTTGGTAATAACCACAGACAAAGTAGAGGTAAACCACAAACAGCATGTAAACACACGCTGCCACTGCAGCGGTGCTTGCAATGCAGACCAGCAAATAAGTAGCTAGGTCGACCGCTGAGGACTCGCCAGCTCATGAAACAGCAACTCCATCACCACAAAGTAGCCACCGCTGTGCAAACTCAGACCATCGTCTCCACGTCGGCCTCAGAGGAGCTGGAGTTGCACTGACCAAGATCAGGCTGCTGGCCAACTGGACCAGCAGTGATGGAATTCTGTGTCCAGTTCAACAGTTTGGGCAAAGGGTGACTTGCAGTTTCTTGCAGGGTTGGGGTCAATTACATTTTTCAATTACAGTGATGTCTTTCATTATCCATGTTCAATCGCAAGTCAATTAAGATTATGTTGACTGGCATTTTTTCCCAATTAAAATTAAAATTATTATTTCTTTCCCCCTGAAAGTCAATTACAAATACATTCTCAATTACTAAAGTTCAATTACAATTAATCACAATTACTGAGCCTTTAATAAATAAACCCTTAAAATGTAACCTTCTCTTGTGTTTCTGTTAGTATCTCTTATGATAACAAGTCAGTTTGACCCAGCTATAAAATACACTAAAAACTATTGTCTATCATCCAATTTGTTTCTCATCCCTTGGTTGCCCTGTTAGGCTTCCTAATCAATTAAAAATATTGGTATTAACACAACATAAACACAATATGCACAACTACTGTATAACGTCACATTTCACGCCCACCTTAAAACAGTCGACTCTTCCTCGCCCCTTCCATTTTCCTACCCTGACTCCCTCCTCCCTGTTCCCTTCGCCCTCACCTAAGTGTAACACTGCCCTCTCTTTTTATATTCTCCCTTCAATAAAGTTTTTCCTACCCTTCCTTAGCGAGGCCTGGTGATGGTCACAATTATGCAATCAAATAAATTAAATGGTTTAATTGCAATAACAAAACATGCATTGCTGTTCTCAAAAGACTGCACTTCATGTATTGTTGACCTTCAACAGCATGTGCAGACAAAGTGAAAAAAAAAAAAGAAAAATTGATATTAATATTTTTGGTGTGGGTGTCTGAGCCTTTTTTTTCAGTCAGTGTACCCCTAGATTTCTATGTCATTTTTCAATATTAAAATAATCCTGAAAAGAAGTGACAGGTAGTGGGAAAAGTTGATATGAAACATATTTTAATAATTGTTAACTATGTGTGTGTGAGACACAGAACTGTGTCATGTTTTACACATTACAGTGTACACACCATTGTTTTCTTAACAAAAATACATTAAAGTTGGACAAGTTAGATTTTTCCAAAAAACAAAATCATTATTTTAAATACCCATCTGTGCAGTAAATATGGGGCCCATTGTCTTAAATGCAAGTGGATGTGATATAGAGTACACAAGAACCAGTCGTTTTTTCCTCAGGCAGAAGAAATTTGAATTTCTTTTCACTCTCGAATGTCATGGAAAAAAAGATCCCCATTGTTCTGATTTCTACACTCTCTTCAGATGAAATTGTAACTGTGAATGTTTCAGATTCTGGCTTCGTCTGCATCGCATTCTAACAGACACAGATCAGTTGTGAGCCGAGCATGTGGGGCTAATCTACTCATTACATCACTGAAGATAAACAGAGTCTGCTGAACAACACAATCATTGTGGTTGCTTATCAGATGAGACGCTACAACTGTTTGGTTTAAAAAGGAATGAGTTTGCTCATCAAATCTATCACTAAGTGCTCGCTGAGGGAGAAAGAACTGACATAGACTTTTAGTCCACCATCTGCAAAACTTTATGTTCCTCATCTGTTTTGCTCTTTTTCTTTGATCCAACAAAGCATTTCTTCATCCATCATCTACAGTACATCTTTCTTGTCACTGTAAAGATTGACGTCTGCTCATTAGGGCTGGGATAAATGACTATTTTTTAAACAATTAATCTAGCGATTTTTTTTTTCAACTCATTGATTAATCTAACGATTAATTTTTCCAGTTTGATTCGATTATCGATTATCTCCCCATTAATTGACTAAAAGTAATATATACATGTTAATTTACATATCTAAAATGAAAAGAAAAAAAAACAACACATGAATTCCTTAACATTGCAATATATGTCTGTTTCTCTTCAACTCAAAATTCCAAAGTTCAGTAAGAATATAAAAGTACAAAATAATGCATTCAGAGTCAGAGGAAACATTCATTCAAAAATAAAAAGGCAGTGGGAGCCGGCACCCTGTCATGGTGTCCTTCTTCAACCAACAGAAGAGTGAATCAACAACTTAACATTTTTCTTAAACTCAAAATTCCAAATGCTAATACAGATAATGCTTTACCAACAAAAAATAAGACGCACATTTTGCGTCAACGTCATCGATTACATTAACGCGTTGACCCTCCTGCTCATCAATATCTGGGAAATTAGTTTGACTTTGCTCATAAATCTTATGGCGCGTTCACACCAAATGCATTTCGGGCGTTAAAATCGTGCCTCACACCCCGAGTTGGACACTTGTGCTCATTGAATCAGACGCTTGTCACCACCATTGAAGAGTGCGTGCACTGTGATTTTAGAGGGTTATAGAGAAGTGTGGTGAATGGAGAATAAAGTTTGGAGTTCCTTGCAGAACACGCCGCCTCCGACCCCCGTTCATCGGGTCTACATTATCAAGAGAGTGGCTTGGCTTTATTTGATAAATAAAACCAGACAACGTCATCGAAGAGCGCCTCGGCACCGTTTCTAAATTCACCAGAGCTGCACTCGGAAGAGAGTCGCTTTCAGCGTTACTTCCTGCTGACCCGCATCGGCGCTCGCATCTCCTACTAGGACACCAACTACAGGCGCTCTATTCCAGCTGAAGAGTGCATGTCCATCTATCTCCGGTTAGTGTTTTTGTTTTTAAATGATTCTGAATTTTCACGGTTGGGGAAAGCGCCTGATTTGTCAATGTGCCCAAAAGTTCAACAATCCAAACTCTAGCGTCGGCCACGGTGGAGGGACCGGGGTTGGGGTTCTTAGAACAAATGGAGATGGGTGAAAAATAGCAAAATAGCGGACCTTTAATGCAATTTCCAAGAATTAGCTTCAGAATCCAATTCCCAACTTGAGTGTGGTATTCAGTCTTTTTGTTGTCAAGTTTTTAGTATTAACTGGTAACACATGCGTTGTAAATTCAACCGAACCCTTTCAAAATATATGTATATAGGAGGCCATTCCCAAAGCTTTATGTCTCGTGATAAAAGGCAAAGACCTCGTTGACAGCAGACTAATACAAGATAGATAGCAAGAGCCTCTTTAACAGGTAAAACCACAATGGAGCTTTACATTAGAGACAAATATAGCTGCACTGAATGAGGCTTTGAAAAACACACAAAGCTGGAAAGGAAATAGATAGACCCAGATAAAACAAAGACTAAATAAAAAGACCAAAAGCGAACACAGGACAACAAATCTTGTCGGCTCTTTGTGGTGCTTTTCTCTTTAAGAATGGTAATGCTGTGTTTACCTTGTGGAAGCTCCCATGGAAAATCCGCTTCAGAGCCGCCTCATTAAAGGTGGCTTTCTGGATCTCTCCTCGGGTATCCTTGTTGTAGAAGGTGAGTGTCTTGCTTGAAGCTGGAAAAAAAAAAAGACGAAAGGCTTTAATGAATGCCTGACAGTGTTATGATGCAGAGGCACGCAAAGCACATGCAGAACTATAGAGACCACATGCTTTTAGGACAAAGAGTGGACTAGAAGGGATTAGGACCATTCTACCATGTGTGGAGGAGCGTATTTATAAAAGACACAGGAGACAACTCAGCAAAGGAGCGACTTATTTTTGTTCTTTGCTAAAGATGGCAAAATATTAAGGGTGTAACAATTCATCCATTAGATCGGTGAATTGATTTATATTCCTACAATCCAACTCCATAGATCTGTGCTTTGCAATTTGGCCTTCCTGATGACATTAATCAATCTAAAATCATTTAATAAGGTAATCCATCAATTTCATTGATACAAGGAAACAGAGCATTGGATTTAAGCATGATAGACATTATATGGATGAGATTTAAAAGCACTTTTAATATTAACGACATTACGGCCGAATCCGTTGGCCGTCTGCGACGTCAACAAACAAAACAGAGAAGCCAGCGAGCGAGAAATGGATCAATCTACCATTGGGGTCCAATGTGTGGAAACACTTTCAACACGGACGGAGATATTCTAAAGGAGTCGCTCGCTATGTCGATCACCAGTGTTCACTGCAGCAGCAGCGGTGGTAACGTTAGCTCGTTAGCATTAGCTCTACAGAAAGCCTCAGGATCACCATCAAGGTAAAAGGAAAAGTATCAGGTTCAACCACTGCTCATTTAACCTGAACAGATCTTTGTTGCACTTAATTTTTTTAATATTAATATTGTATTATTTTGATGTGAAAAACAAGCAGATGAGTCAGGTAAACCTTTGTTGAAAACGTATTGAGTATTGAAAATGAGAGCAGAAAAGTTAACATTCTGTAAATTTAAACTAAAGTGTTGGTTGAATACATATGCAAATACTGTTTACTTGTTTGTTTAGGTCCATAATAAATGTATAGACGATTCCCTTACAAGAAACATCAGGAATCTATGAAACCTCACCTGTACTGTACAGTACAGTTTCAAATCACAGAATCGTTTTGGTTCGCATCGTTCTAAATGAACCAATATTGTCCTTCAATCGAATCGGCAACAGCAAATCGGGATTCAAATCGAATCGTTGCTAAAACCTATTGTTACACCCCTAGAAAATATAATTTAAGATTCAATCTACATGTGTGTATAAACGTTGGCTTGATGATGAGTAGACGACTTACGGTTGAGAGTGATCCCGACCTCAGGGTTGCTGTTTTTGTCTGAAATCTGCCAGATATCAAAAGGTTCATTAGGCGTATCGGGAAGAAGGCGGAACAGCAGGATGATGGTGTAAGCTGAGGGAAGCCCCTCTGGATGGATTTCCCTGTCAAGAGGTAAAAAACAGACTTTAAAAGTACAAACTGACTTGCCATCACTGTCAGACCTTCACAAAGCAACAACTTTAATCTAAACCGGAAGGATGTGATTATTTTGTCGTCCGCGCTGTAGAACCTGTTAATAATTTTGGTTGCGTTCCCTGGTTTGGCCTAAATTGCACACACATTGAAAATATTTACAGCTGAAGATTGAAGTGTTTCCATTTGTGTGCCTTAGGTCCACTCACAATAAGTTGGAATCATTACAACAAGATTAACAAGATATCCTAACAAGGCATGATTACCCTGGTTGTTCTGCAGTTGCATACCACAACATACATGACACCAGAAATTCAAATATTTAGTTGGAACCATGAGTGATTTGTTATTTCCTGCATGAACGAGGTCGAAGAAGACCCTGGTCTGATTTTTAAATTCTGTAACTAAAAGGTTCCAGAAAGAGAAGTGGGAATGCGTGTTGGCCTGTTATGACCATCATTAAAAATAAAGACCATGGGTCAGAGGCGATTTTTCAAAAGATGGAGGCTAAAAAAGTTCAACTTTGAGGCAAAGTCTTACTTGGTGGGCTGGCTCAGGAAGGAGTCTTTGTGCAGCCTGTAGGCGATGTAGCTGTTGAAGGAACCTGGCTCCATGGAAACACCGTTCATGGCCGCGAAAGTCTTGTCTGTGATGTTGAACGCCTCCAGCATCCTGAAGCCTGGATGTAACAAAGTAATGAAACTATTTACAGTCTGGTAAAAAGTGCATTGATACCTCTGCAGTAACACTTTATAACAACTATCCGCTATAAGTAGTTAATGAAACATTAATAAACTGTTAGTTAATAAGTTATAAATTGTTTGTTAAATATTTGCTAACAGTTTGTTAATGATTTATAACCATGCCGTATAAATAGCCAATAGCTGTTGGTTAACAATTTATAAATGACATGTTAACTGTATGTTAATAATTTATAACTATACCTTACATTAGTAATAGATCATGAATAAGCCACTACTACTACTTACTAATGACTTGTTTAGTATCAGTTAAAACTTTATACACGTTATTGGGACGTTATTCTAAAGTTGCAACTATTTCTCATTTACTAACTCAACTAAGGCTCAAGAAATATTACAAATAAAAAGAATAAACACGAAAAAAAATGGAAGAAAAAAGAAAGATAAAGAAAAACTTACATAATTAAGTAAAAAACTGTTAATTAAAAACAAATAAGTTATTTATCTAAGTTATCTATTCGCTATCTATATAGCACAGTTATAAATCATAAACAAACTGTTAGCAAATATTCAACAAGCAATGTATAACTCATTAACTAACAGTTTATTAATGATCTATTAACTACTTATAACAGATAGTTATTATAAAGTGTTACCCTTCTGCATGTGGCGTAAAAACTCGGTGTGCTTACCCGGGGTGGTGAATCCATTGATGTAGATCAGAGGACAAGCTGGAAAAAAGTTGCAAAAACAAGTCAACTTTTAAGGAATGTGTTTTGAGCTCCTTTATAACATTCCTCCTGGAGCGTATCATTAGAAGCACAAGTTGTGAGTTTCCTCTCTACCTCCTCAGGTGCCTGAATTATTGCTTTGGCTGGAACGTAACAACAATGATGAAATTTGCTAAGTAATAACAAGTTTTCTTCTGGCCTGGCACTAATACAGGATTGTAATCTCAACAATACTCTCAGTCTTACTGGAAGTGGCCGTCTCGCAGATGAAGGTGATCAGGTTGTCCTGGATTTTGGCGAAAGCGTCGTAGTCATCAACCACGAACACATGCCTCTCGCTGGGCTTACTGCCGATAGTTCTCAGCTCAGTGTGATCCACATCAGCCACTCCAACAACAAACACGCTGTAACCTGTGGAGCCAACGCACAAACAAGCCAAACAAAGGCTATGATTGAGCTTCCAATAACCACAGGGGGCTCCATCAGGGAAGGGAAAACTCTCATTAAATCAGCCTCAAACTCCAGCTTTGAGTAATCTATTGTACACCGTGTCAGCTGATTATTTCCTCACTTACCCGAATGCTGCAGTTTTTCGGCGTTCTTCTTCACTTCATCTTGGGAGCGGCCATCTGTGACAACCACCAGCACCTTTGGAACGTTCCTCCTCATGCCACTATCTGAAGTGAACACCTTTTCGTAGACATGCTTAAGAGCGACGCCTTAACGAAATGAGAAAAAATCACAATGGCCACATTTACATGGGAGGTTTAATTCCTCTTTAATTCAGAATAAAAGTTAAATCCTCTTTAAACTGCCCTTGTAAACACTTAATTCCTAATGCAAATTCAATTCCGAATTAAACTTAAATCTGAATTAGGTGGCTCGTTAATTCCGAATTAAATCATCCTTATTTCTTGCAAACACTTCATTTCGCTTAAAGTTAATTCCGGTCTTTCTGTGTATGCGCGACTTGCCGTGATGACACGCTGGTGACGACATAGTCCAGGATGGCCGCCCGGACTCCAGCCGAGACTATTTATTTAAAAAAAAGCCTTAAAAGACATTGATATAATGAAAAGAGTGGATGGACGGAAGCATAAACATGCGGACATGTTCACACGGACTTCACGGGCATGAAGCACCAGAGCTTCACTAAAGATCATGTCAAGTTCA
Source organism: Gouania willdenowi (assembly GCF_900634775.1). Lineage (NCBI taxonomy): Eukaryota > Metazoa > Chordata > Actinopteri > Blenniiformes > Gobiesocidae > Gouania > Gouania willdenowi. The sequence goes on along the minus strand of NC_041065.1, from coordinate 22,156,398 downwards.
TTTTTCACTTGACATCCTGTATAGTGGAGGTAGAACAGCTGTAACATTAACCGCTGGCTTTGATTGACCAAAGTACGGTCTTCTATCTCCCTTCTCCTGCTCTGCGGATCAAAGTGAAACCATATGTTACTGTCCAGCAGCTGCTTCAAAATCAAAATACAAGTGAAAACGGTTCTCATTTGGTCTGAAAAGAAAAGGTGCGTTGTGTTGTTTTTTCCCAATAAACGCGAATACATTATGTTCTTCCCCTGTCCAATCAGAGCCCTTCCCAAATCCCAGATCAAAAGCGGAATTGAATAAAGCCGAATAAATCGGTTTTCCATGTAAACTTCAATTCAGAATTACTATTTCCATGTAAACACAAAGCAAAACACTTTAATTCCGAATAATCTAATTTAGAATTAAAAAACATGACGTAACCGTGGCCAATGACTTTGAAGATCCAGTCATTTTTGGTCAGTTTTCTGATCTCTACCTGTCTTGGTGTTGCCTCCTCTGTAGCGTACAGTCTGCAAAGCTGACAATACTATTCCTTTGTCATGGTAAGTGTTCAGTTTGAACTCTGTCTTGGCATCGTCGCTGTACTGCACAAATGAAACCTGTTCAAAAGAAATGTAAAAATTCAGTTGGGGTGAGGCATTAAAACAGAGAACACTCAACATGTATTAAAATCACATCATGTTCCCACCTGCATGCCACTTGGACTGATGACATCAAAGGCTGCGGTCATACTCGTCACAAACTGGATAACCTTGTTAAAGCTCTCATCTCCGATACTCCAGGAACCGTCAATGAGGAAGACCAAGTCTGCTTTGGCACCCTTGCAAACTTTATTAAAGATAAAAAAAAAATGAGTGGATCTTTAAACAGGAAAGAAAACCAGGTGTATGGATTTAAATGCTGAGCTTTCCTCACCATCCAGTGCAGGAGGGACTGTTACAGGAGGAGGAGGAGGGGGCGGCTCAGTTGGCACCTCCGTTGGCTTCACCACTGTGGTAATAAATCAAAATAAAAAAATAAAAAAAATCCCATTTGCAGATTTCAATAGAGAAAAGAAAGAAACCAAAAAATCACGTAGCCTCAAGATAATTGTTTCCTTACATGTCCGCTCTTTGACACTGATTCCTGGTCCTTCTAAGTTGTGGGTTTGGGTAAACACAGTAGCATTGTACAAAGTATCGGGAGTCAATCCATCAAAGCAGTAGCTACTGTCTGAACCCCTGACAGTGATTTCCTGGGCTCCGCTCTTGGAGGCTTGAAAAAGTAAGAGAAAATCATCAAAGATTACTCAAACACAAAGGACAGAAAGTTTTTTTTGTTTTTTTTTAAAGGGGTTGATCCAAATCAAGACTTCAGTTTCAGTGCATTTTATTTGTTTGTTTTAGTCTAACAAAGAAATATTCAAACATAAATTACAATTATATATATATACACACAACATTTCACAAAAAAACACAAACATATTTCTATTACTTCATATAACGCTCTCTATATTTTGTGACATTTTCTTTTTGAAATAAAATAGTGTCACTCATTTGGATTTCTTTATCAACAGTATTCCACAAATTAATCCCTAGAACAAAAAGGCATCTTCATTTAACTTCTAATCTTTCTTTTGGTAAAAAAAAAAAAAAAACATACAGTAAATTGATCTCTTTGGCTGTATTTGCTGCTCTGTAGTGAGAAGTATTTCTGAATGCCCTCTGGAATAATATTTATTTTTGCTTTGAACATTATCTGTGTTATTTTATCATAAAGAATATCTTTAAATGTCATAGGTTTTGATTTAACAAATAATGGATGTGTGTGGTCATGATATCCTGCTTTGTTTATCAATTGTACAGCCCTTTTTTTTGTAATAAAACAATATCATTTATTATGGTTTTAAAAGTGGTTCCCCAGAGTTCTACACAATATGCAATATATGGCAGCATCAAAGTACAATAAATTGTAAACAAGGAGTGGTAATTAAGTATATATTTTGTTTTATAGTCAATTATGACTCCCAAGAACTTGGTGTCAAAGACACACTCAATTATATCTCAGTTTATTTCAATTTTAATTTCTTCAAATAACTAATTTTTGGTTCCAAAAATCATAAATTTTGCAATGTTAAGTGATATTTTATTCAAATCAAACCAGCTTTTAAGCACTGTGATTTCTTTTTCTATTTTTTACCAAAGGTTCATTTGATTTTTTTTATCCCAGAACTAATTATGGTTGTATCATCTGCAAACATAAAACATTTGACTCACTATCAAAAGGGTTGACTTTGAGTCTGTAAGATGTGGCTGCTCTGTGAGGGGCCCAGCGGAGGCAGAAAGACTCATACCCAACATTGTAAGTGGTCAAGTCTGTCACGTTGAGGTACACTAAAAAAGAAAGCACACAAAAGCAGCTTCAGTATACATACATATTTTACTCTGCTGTCCTCCTGACAAACTCTTTTCAATCTGATGCACTCATGCCTGACAGGCAACAGATAATTATCCCATCATGTACTCACAAGTAGTCCCCTGGCCAACCAGAGGCCCGCTGACGCCAGTGTTGTACAACGCCAGCACCTTCAGGTCATAGGTGGTTCCTGGTTTTAAATTGTGCAGCTGATAGGAGGTGACGTCTCCCACTGCCACGTCTAAGGATTCATCAGAGCCTGTTCGAGACGAATCATAGTTACACGCATATCTTTGACCGAAGACCTCCGTAGTCTAACAACTTGATGGACAGCTCCTACCCTCTGGCTGGTAGATAAGTCTGTATCCATTAACCCTGGAGGGGGCAGGGTCCCAGGACACCCTAAAGCGGGTGTACCACTCGTCTGAGACCCGGAGGTTCCTGGGGCCAAGCATTCCAACTGTACAAAACAAGACGGAACAACACAGTCCACACAAGCCAAGATTTAGAGAGATGTGATCCAGAAACTTTTGAATTTTCAGTGTTATGATCAAACATCAGCAGTAATAAAACACTCGTTGATCATCTGACTTTTAAATTAAGACTGAAAGAGCAGAGCAGTGGAATGGTAAAATCCACCACATCAAAACATACGAAACATCGTGAAAATTATAAGCTGCCTCGAGGAATGAAGGAGCATAGCAAGCAAGTTTGATTTAGAGGTTAAGTTATATAAGTTTTTGAATAAGACTATTAGCTCCACGTCATATTCTAGAAACACAGGCAGCCACTGATTTCCTGACTTGTTCCAGTAAACAGTTTCCCTTATTCCAAACTTACTTGAAAATTGCATTTCTGAGCTAATTAGACACATTTTCTACCTTTCAATAATTTTTACAAGGAGCTTTGAATCGTGGTGAAATAAGAGAACAGTTCGTACTTGTGCGCCCGTTTCCATCCAGCTCTCCCCCTGGACCATCAGCGTAGAAGGCCGTAACTTTGATGTTATAGGGCGTGTCCGCGTCCAAGTTTGGAAGGATAACGTTGTTCACATTTCCTGGAACTGTCGTCTGTGAAATAAAAGGATAAACAATATTGAGAGAGAAGGGGGACAAGCGTTTTTTTTTTTTTTTTTTTAAAGTCACAAAAACAATATTCTCACATATTCCTCGATGGGATCTCCAACAGTCGGAGAGTAGGTGATGCGATATTGCTGGACAGGACCTTCTGCATGTTCCCAGCTAACAGAAAGCGTACTGGTGGTAGGATCATACACACGCATGTTCCTCGGTCCATTACGTGGCCCTGGACATGAAGGACATGAAAATAAAAGGTGAGACATTTTGGGCTTCATCCTGGGGAGGACTGGGACAATAATTCAGGCCTGGCATTTTCTGTCCAGACCAGCCCACTACATTATCAGTGACATCATGTAGAAGCTGTATTTTAAGTCAGTAATGCTCAACATGTGGCTCGTTATGTCCTAATTTAAATTATTATTCCCCCAGAAAACCTTAAAAGGGGGAAATTTTTTAACCTTTTTTAACCTATTTCCTTTGGCCATGTTGCAACTTATTCTGTCCCATTTTTGCCCCAACGCTTTTTTCAGACTTTAGCTACCTTTTGTCAATAAATAAACCTTTTTTCCTATTTTTGTCGAAGTTCTTTTTGACTCGTTTATCCAAATTTTGTCCTTTCTGTAAACTTCTTTTGGTCACTTTTCATCCAGATAAGGTAACTTTTGCCCAATAAATACCACTTGTTTCCTTTAAACCCTACATTCTACTTTTTGTTCCACATTTTTGCCCTTTTGCACTATTGATTGCCACATTTTGCTCATTAAAGCTACCCTTTGCCATTACATACCACCTGGTTCCTCTTTATTTGCCCATTCTTGACTGACTTTGGCCCATTTTAGTCATTTTACACTGTTTTCTTGCCATGTTTTTGGCACTTTTGGACCATTTGTGGCCACTTGTTACCATAGCGGACCGGCCCACTTTGGATCGACGACCCACTGGGACGATGCACAGTATGCCAGATGGCCAGTCCACCTCTGGCTTCATCTCTATTTCATACAGACCCACAATGAGCCACTTACGTGTCTTTCCAGCATCACTGGCTGGGGGACCTTCGCCATCACTGTACAGGGCAACAACTCCAACATTGTAGTCGGTGTCTGGTATCAGCTGTTGCAGCAGTGCTGTGTTGGTAGTTCCTGGTACCAAAATCTACACAGAGACACCAACGCAGGAGGCCGTTATTTATTTTTGGAGTGAACTTCTGCAATTTAACATGACACTTTAAGTACACTGGCATAGTTCAACTCAAGCAAAGAATGCAAACCAACCTTTAACCTGACACTTAAAAGGACAAAGACCTTTTCGCGTATCTTCTGACAGCTGCTCGTGTCTTGCACTACCTCTCACACCCATGTTTTACAGAATAAACATATTTGCTGTCAGCGCTGAGTGAAAGCGAGAGTCAAGGAACCCCTTTGATGTGTGGAGATGTTTAGAAGGTGGTGGTTTAGAGGCTCCTCAAGGTCACCCTGACTTAGAACACAGCTGATTGCAATCACCCTGGCTGTCTGTCTCAGCAAGGTGAGGCCAAAATTCCTTCAGGGCTCCAGCCTGCTGATAACCTCTCTGAGAGCAGCAGATTACGACAAAGTATGCCTAGGAGGGTTTTGTGAGTAGTATGTTAAATAGAACACTGTCTGTGTTTAATCCTCTAGTGGAAATACACTGCTTCATTACACCAATTATTGTACACGGTTTACCTCAAGGGACAGTGGGTTAGACCTGTAAAATAATGACTCATAAACAAACAGAACTCTGTATTCATATATATGTATATATATAAATAAGTATTGATGATTATCAAAATGTTGAACTATTCATTTACAACGCATCTTATAAAAAACTAAAATTTGAAAAAAAAAACAAAAAAACTGCAATTTCAACAAAATTAAGCCTCATTATATTTACAATCGGCATTACAATTTACAGACCACTTTTACATTTTATATATATATAAAAAACTAAAAATGTAAATAATAGATAAATGGCAGTGCCTGCACAACAAAATTTTACCAGACCAAAACCTTTTTATTGAACATGTTAACTGGTAATACTGCATATTGCACAATGTTATATAATCTTTGACCAAAGATGATTAAAACTCTTGTAACTCATCCGGGTTGATTTTTTAATTTTTCACAGATAATGAAAGTGTAAATTCCAATCAATAAAATGGTGTAACATACATCAAAATATGAGAAAACCTCTCAAAGTTATACTCATCTGAATATTACCTTTTGAAACTTAGAGTTCAGGATCCATACTGGACCAGTCAGTGACCATTGTTCAGAATCAGGTATGGGTACATTGATGTTAAGTATGTTATTAGGGGGTTACTGATGTCTCATTAGGGTGTTATGGGTTGTAGGTACCTGATGAATCTTTGTGTCCTAGTTAGTTCCTTCCTCTGGTTAATGTTAGGATTAACACAACAACAGCTAAGACCCAAGCGTCTAAAGTAATCAATGGTAATAATCGGTACAAACATCCACATGCAATCATTCAAGCTTATTTATTGAATTTGGATATAAAAAGAAAACCTGATGTCAACGCTGAATGATTACAGTACATTGCAGCGACCCTTCCCCAGAGAAGGATTTTTTTAGGGCCAAAGTCACTGGTGACTTTGGCCCTAAAAAAACACCCTACGTATCAACACTTTTAAAGCTAACATTTGAACCATGTGTGTGAAGACCCGATAACTGTGCCATCTTTACAGCAGAAGTTTAAAGAAGGTTAATGATTTTACATGTAAAGCAAAGCTTTATAAGATGTTTTTAATAGATTCTTTAAACAAACCATTTGCAAAGATGTGGTCTTTCTGCTGCCAGATGGCACACTATGAGTAAAGAGCACAGGAGATGCCATTAAAGATGAACATTTTTTGGTAAAAAAAAAAAACATTTATAGCCACCAAGAGGAATTTGAAGGGCACTAACTACAAACATGGAGACATTTAAATGTGTTCGCAATATCCATTCCGTAATCACATGAAGAGCCTGGTTGTGCTTTTTCTTGTGCATTTGGATTTAAAATGCTACTTTTTGTTTCCATATGTGCTACATATCAGATTTTCACGCACCGTAGATGGCAACTCACCGATTGAGAAGTGCCTGCTCCAGTGAGAGGAGCGTAGACCACTCGGTACTGCTGAACGGGGCCTGTGGCAGGTTCCCAGCGAACGTTCAAAGTGTTGGTGGTGGGGTTGAAAACCTGGATGTTCCTAGCGGGGCTGCGTTCCACTACTGAGATACGAAAGACGTTGAATGAAAGGTAGAGGCAGAAAAAAGGAAGTCAGGGCGAGAAAAAAAAAGTGGACAAAAGAATGATTTGAGGACGATATTAAAGGCCAGAAATATAAGCAGTATTACAGGAAAAGGATTAAAATAGGTGGAAATGTAACAGACACACATAAGTGACAGAAGTCTGCCAAACATTTATTCATACAAAACATAATCTGTGTCTTATTCATCTTGTCAAGGGGTAATTTGTCAAAGTACAAACGTGTACCTAACTCGATACCTATCCACAACAAGACAATACCACCTGAGAAACTTTCCATAAAACGCCAACAAAACCTCCCACAAAGAAACAAAGATGTTTAAGATGTTATTTCACAATAGTGTGATCAACAGGACACTTCCTGTCAGCACCCTAAAGGTTCATGGAAAGGGTATAAAAGTGAGAAACCTTGCGTAAAGAAAGCTCTCCTTCCAGAAAACCAAAGCAGATGTTTGAAAAAGCTTTTGCTGATTACAACCCCAATGAATGCATGGTGGAAAAAACGTAGTGGGCAAAAGTCTCAGTGAGAGAGCTTCCGTTTGTTAAAGGCTTCACAGAGCGGAGCAGATTGTGATAAAAGCTGCTTTGAATTTTAAGACGCTGTAAAAGTGCAGAATTCCAAGTTTAGCCTAAAAACCAAGTGCAGGTTCTTTCCTTAATCGAGAGCCATTAAGGAAGATTTTGAATATTCCCAAGTGGGTGGACAGAATTTTTACAAAGGCTGTGTGGATACAAAAGTCTTTGCGTTCACGCAGGCTAGCATACTGTACATACTGTAGGAGGTTGGTTGACTGTTGTGGGAAAATGAAACCCGCTAAACAGAAGAGCTTTTGCAACATCGGGGAAAATAGAGCTAGCAGTGGTAGGCATGGAGCATGACCTTGGCCAAGTGAGCTGAGAGCCATAAAAAAATATAATGCTCTCCATTCATTTCTAACCCCCTGTTTCTTTTTTTCCTGAAGAGGCGCCAAATATTCAGTACCCCTTCCCCCATTCCCCAGCCCCACCATTATCCTGACCACTGCCCCCTATTCCAACCTATAAATGGATAATATTCCGGTAAAGAAAAAGGAGACACCATTATAACGCTGCCAGCATGGAGGAATTCCTTCCTACGCAATCACCCCACAAAATGCTGACTCACTCCCGTGGTTTAACTGTGGGAGAAACTGGAAGGTCCAAGTTCTTTGATGATGTTCAAGCTAAGCAGACCGAGCTTTACGCTGTCACTACAGGCAGTGTTTTATGTCCGAGATTACATTTAAGGAGAGGGTTTAATATGTTAATACACATTCAACGTAACGAATGGTTTAGAGAGGATTTTGGGGGCCACTTAGAAACACGTCAATAAGGCTGATGTACCGCAAAGTTAAATCGTTTCATTGAGGACAACCAGGATAAACTCCTTCACGCAGTGTCATTATACAGGAGCCATCGTAATCTGGTGGGTTTATTTTCCACATCATGCCCAACTATTATAATTAATAGTTTCTAAATATGTGCAACGCTTACATGTTTTGCCGTTCTCCGACAGACGCTGTCCCTCCCCGGCAGAATAAACAGGAGCCACGGTGACCTTGTAGACTGTATCGGAATCCAAGTTCTTCAGCGTGGTGCTGGAAGTGCTGCCTGGGACCTGAACCTTGAACAAAGACGAGACAAAGTGCGTCAGAGTGGGGAATGGATGTAGCCAAGGTTTGAAAAATGTGCTGGAGCAGCACATTTTCATACCATCTGTTCTTCTCCTCCAGCAGCGGGGACGTAGAAAACCCGGTACTGACGCACGTTACCGTCCGCAGGCTGCCACTGCACGTTAAGAGTGCTGGTAGACGGGTCAGTTACACGCAGGTTTCTAACACCACCCAATGGCTCTGGCAAAAACACAATACAGTCAATTCCTCATGAAGTGCAATATTTATAAATGGGAAACAAGTTTATTGTGACAATTTGACACAAATGTAGTAAAGCAGAACAACATGAACAAGCTGCTGAAGGACGGTTCACTCACTTGTCGTTCCGAGTCCATTGAGCTCCTTGCTAACCCCACTAGGGTAGACTGCCACCACACTGATGGAGTATTCGGTGTTAGGGGTCAGCTTTGGAAGCAAGACATTTGACTTCTTTCCTCCAACCTGGGTCTGATTGAGGAGATAACAGTTAGACAAATATATATTTATCTTATCAGCGGCTTATTATCGCTGGGGAAGTTTAAGTAAACTCAAATTTTGATGATTCTGAAGTATAAGTAGCCAATTGATTGAAAAAAACTCATTTCATGGCTTTCAAGCAACCACTTTTGGAGCAGTGGAAAAATCTTTAATTTGTTTTTTAAGGAATAAAGAATTCTCATTGGATTTCTCAAACTGATCTCCCAATGGAAAGAATTCTAACTGAAGGTACTGAGGCCGTCAAACTTTCAGAAAAGGAATGTTTTTAGTGTTTTGGGACATGGTTAGCACAGAGGACAAGAGCCAATATAAATCTGCATCCTGATGGTTAAAACAGTCAGACGCCTTATAGGAACACTTGATTAGTTTATTGCACTGCCTTCGGCTCAAAAGAGAAAAAAAAAGAAATCTGAGACAGCGTCCTAGCATTGATTTATGAGTGCAAGCTGAATTTAGTGTGGATTTGTTGTATCAGCAATACAGTTAATTGAATTTAATCATTAGCAAAAGAAACAGGTTTGAAGGATTATCTGGTGCAATATTACATTATTACAACACAAGAGCAAAATGGGCTTCAGGCACTTCAAAAGAATCCCGTTATTGTTTAAGACCCAAAAACCTTTTGGCTTGTGCCATCACGACTGAGATCTTGACAGAAAAAAAAATGTTAAAGTGCTAGCTTTAGCTGCCAGTATCTGATTAGCGTTTCAGCGTCTTATCACGCAGACAATCATTTGGCGAGAACTTAGCACATTATTAAAAAAGAAAAACATTCCTTGTGAAGGAATTCCAAGTGAAGCAAATGTTCAACAGGTGAGCGACATAAAACCACTTGCCACGTGCACACTGACAAGGCAAATTACAAGGAAAGAAAGTCCAACTGTACGTTTAGCCACATTCTCCAGAATGACAAATGTTGTTGAACATAAACTGTTTAAAATATGACTACATTAGTATCGCACTCTTTCATTACATGAACACCGACCTGACTGAGTGAGTTCTTTACATTTTTAACAAACACACTCTCACATCCATATTTTATGGACCTTTAACCACATGAATTTGACCATTTCTATAAATGACAGTAAACCAGCTTCTTTGAGATACTGTGAAATTGAACTGGTTAAACAACCAACACGTGGAGGAAATGGTAATTCAATGCTGTTAAAAAGGGAAGTTTTTAGATTTACACTTTGGACACGTTATCCCCTAAAGGACTTAATGAAGACTTGGAATTCAGGCCTTATTTGTGATTTCTTGATTTTTTTTCTGATTGTTAGATGTTTTTCTATGTGTGGATGTCTGTCTCTCATTGTATAGTATGTATTAAAACAAACACATTTTGTGAGAAAGGTATTTATGTTAAGATACACATACATATTATACACATACATAAATATTTATATATTTCTGAAATTCTCTGGCTTTGTTCAAAGTAGGTTTCCTTCCTTTTGTTTAATTTTCATGGTTGTGTGTGAGACTAAATAAACATCAGTATTGTTGCTTTTGGATTTAAAAATAATATGTTATTTAATTTCTTATACATTTTTTGTGTAATCTTGTGATTCTATATACATGAATTTAACAATATGAGTTATATATTATGTCTTGCAGTGTGTTTATCTTTGTCACATGACCACTCAGGTGTTGTTGGTTACATTACCTGTATAAGGAAGTATATTCATCGTTCGTGCTATGTCTGATGAAGGGCGTGAGCCCGAAACGTTAGCTTTTTTTGATTAAAGCTGTTTTTTGGAGCGATACCTGTTGTACGGACTGACTTTTGCTCTTTATGTAAACTAGTGAAAATCTCTATCTCCTTTTAATTCCTGCCTATCAAATAAATGAGAAACATCAGCTGAAGCAATGGATCTGAAAAGGAGATAACAAATGACTAAGTTTGCAGTGTTAAGCTAGCAGGATTTTGTTTGTCCTAATGCTGCCATATTTAAAACCTCTAGCAGAAAACAGTATTTGAATTAGAGTTAAAAAAAAAACTCATTTCAGTAGCAGATATGCACTTATGGACCTTGGAGGCAGCAATAAATCTCTAACAGAGTTTAAAGAGCCAGAAATATCAGTCTGTCTATCCAAACATTTTAAGATTGTACGTAGCTGCTATTCCCAAGGCTGTCGCTGCTACTTAAAAACAAGGGATTAGCCAAGACGGTGTTTAATAGATCAGAAGTAATACATATAAGACATCCAGCTTGTTATTTTTCCTCTCAAGGGCTCTTTAACATGCCTAACAACCACAGTAGCTCTGCTTTGGAGCTGGATCTATGGTGATTAGACTTCAGGCCTGTTGTGTGACTTACAGTTTGACTCCTGCCTCCAGCTGTTGGAACGTAAGTGATCCTGTAGTTCTGGACTCGATCTGGAGGTGGAGTCCATCTGGCGTTGAGAGTGGTGGTGGTTTCGTTGTACACGACTAAGTTGGTGGGAGCTGCGTAGGGTGCTGTAAAGCGCACACGGTCGCACATATATCACAGTTACAACCAGGTCATGATGCACATTCTCCTTTACGATTTCTTTGGAAAGTTGCTCTTTAAAGACACAGTCCTGAAAGGTTTTGGTAGTGTTAGATCTATAGTTTTCATTATTTAATAATTAATAATATCCATAAGGATATAAATGTATTTCATAATTGGCAAAAGCAGCATTTAAATAACCCCGACTTAGAAACAGGGACTGCAGCTTTAAAGTAGAAAAGACAAATTTCCTAATAAGGACTGTCTTTTCTAAAGCAGGAACAGTTTCTTGAACAGCATTGTGATCATTAGGAAATTAATGGTATTGATGATGATGATGATGATGATGATGATGATGATGATTATCACAATCACGATGATGATGATTATGATGATGATAAATGGATTAACAGTTGATGGTTGATAGAATCTGCTTCAAAAACGAGATTAAAATCCTTGTTTTGCCAAGCATGCATGATGGGATGGAAATCCAAACTCAGTCATTTAATAGACTGCGATGGAACATTCTCATTAACAAGGAGAAGCCGATAGGCTATAGACAGTCATGGACAAACAAACACACAATGAAACCATTGGAGAGGGGGGATGGGTTAAAGGTCTGACTTGATGAATGAAATGAACTGATGACTGATGACATGCAGTCACTGCTTAAGAGAAAAAAGGTATCCCTTTGCTTTTCCCGCGAACATACTTACATGGGGTGTCACCCCGCCCAGACACTATAGAGCAGAGATAAAAGAAACGTGAAGGGAAAACTATTGACTGAACAAGTAGCATATTTCTAAAGGGAACAATAGAAGTGTTGTTCATTGTGTCAAGTGTTGGAGCAAGGTTCAACAAGCAGCTAACTCAAAATGCAGGGGGGTGTTTCTTACATGTTCTCTCAGTTCCAAACAGGTCTTCGCTCTCTGATTCATCAGGATAAATGGCTGTAACAGACACATCATAGGGCGTGTCGGGGTCCAGGTTCTCCAAGACGTGCGATGTCTCGTCATTGTTCAGAATGGCCTGATGACAAAGCAGACACAGGTCAGGAGAACTGGTGCTTGTGGTTTCCACAACACAATAAAAATGAAAATGTAAACAAGTACATATGCTTTTTACGTACATATTGGAAGTTGCCTTCTCCCTTCTTTGTCCAACCGATGCGGTACAAGGCCACATCAGGGGCTCCATGTTCCCAGGTAGCTCTGAAGCTGGTCATGGTGACTTCAGAGAACCGCAGATTCTTTGGTGCAGGAACAACATCTGGAGGTGTAAAGAAAGGAACATAATGAGACCTGCACAATTAGAGCCTTACGTACTGTCAGGGTTGATGTCAATTACTTTTTTCAGTTACAATTACGTTTTGAATTACCCATGTTTAATTCCAATTCAATTACAATTACGGTGACCAGTATTTTTTCCAATTACAATAAAATTACAACTATTTTGTATCCTCAGGAAGTCAATTTCAATTATGTTCTTAATCAATAAAGTTCAATTACAATTAATTACAATTACTGAGCCTGAAATAAATAACCTAATAAAAGTTAACCGTCCTCTTGTGTTAGCTTTCTGTTAGCATCTCTTGTGATAACAGGTCCTAAATCAACTGTAAAATACACAAAAAACAAACATCTATCATCTAATTTCTTTCCTATCTATTGGTTACCTTGTTAGGCTTCCTAATCAATGAAAATATAGATTTTAATGTTTTCTGTTGTGGGTGTCTGAGCCTTTTTTGTGCCATTTTATATGGTAAAATGTGGGAAAGCTTGATATTAATAATATATTAATAATTGTTAACTACGTATGTGTAAAACTGTACATAGAACTGTAACATGTTTCCCCAGTTTTTGCTTTAAATTATAATTGACAACTTTTTATAGAATTTTCATGGCAATTACAATTACGAAGTCAATTATCTAAACTTAATTTAAATTTAATTACCATTACAACAGAAACAGATTTTTAAAATTCCAACTATAAATACGCCATAATTGTAATTATTTATCAGTTACACGATCAATTACATCTTTGGGAAAGGAAGCCAAAAAAATACATTACACCAACATTATTTGCTATCAATTGAGTTTTCATTCTAACCTGTGATGGCCTCTCCCAACATGGGCTGCCCAGTTCCCTCATCATAGATCGGAGTCACAGCTAAACTGTACTCAGTCTGGGAACTCAGGTTATCAAGTTGTTTCGTCGTCACACTTCCTCCCACTTCGAGCTGTAAAACAAAAAAGTGGAATATGTCTTAAGACAGACTGTTAAAGTACTTTGTTCTGCATGCAGTACAAGCCCCCAAGCTAAAACATTTGCTCCAATAATGATAAATTATTTCTTTCAAGTTCTTTAAAGTCAATGAGAGTCAGTCAATTGTAATGAGGGGCACGTTTAACCTGGGACTGTAAAGCACAAATATTCAGATTAGAAGGAAAATGTTATAAAAACACACATTTCAGGGGATTTATGCAGGTATGCAAACCATCAAGTCCGTTCACAATATGAGCGCTTTTGGGATTAGCTGTGGAGTTAATGGCCAACTAATAAATGTGGTTAGAAATGTAACCAGAAGTTATTAAAAAAATGGTAACAAACAAGACAGAATACATTTGACTAAACAGTTTAATAGCTTACAGAAGGCAAAATCAAAATGGAACTGCATTTTGTATAGTTAAATTTTATTAGGTGGGGATTGAGAAATTGAACCTTAGGGCTGGTTTCTGTGCCTATTACCATTTGCAGTGTAACTTTTGACAGAGTTGTGAGTTTCACAGTATTTATCCCATAAATAATAAAGCAACACCAAAAGGGTTCCCATTGGAGTGAGTTGCCTTGGCGTTGTGAGTGGTGAGCTACATGCTGTCACTGGGTTCTATCACACATGTGGTTCCACCCCAGGAGCTTTGAGGATCACCTCCACCTGATTTACAGCTCTGTTAGGGGTTAGCGAGACTGCAGAGTTTCCTGCTTTAGCCCACGAACTCCCAAAAGCCTTTATCCAATCCCGGCCTCCACAAAGATTATTTAAGGCCAGCAAATTGTGTCCTTCTTTACAACAGTGCTGAACAGTCCCAGGAATAAATCCTGCTAACAATTACAGTCAACCAAAAAAAAAAAAAAAAAAACAACTGGTTAGAATCAGAGAAAGCCCAACGCACCTCTTTAGGATCTCCATCCTCAGGCTTGTATGTGATCAGGTACTTGCGGACAAGGCCAGGAGCAGCATCCCAGTTAAGCCACATTGTGCTGTGAGTGACATCGCGCACCCTCAGTTCTCCTGCAGGTGGCATGGGTACTAAAACACAAAGTTTAGATGACTTTCAGCACAGTGTTACAGGAGCAAACTGAGATAAATGTGTAGTCGAGCAACAACGTACAGGTGACTCCCTGCTGAGTTAGCGGCTCACTCGCTGATTCTCCATAAAGGGCAAACAGGGACAGAGTGTACGCTGTGTTGGGGAGTAACTTCACCAGCTGGACATCTGTCGTGTCTCCTCTGACTCTCATCTGGGACAACACAAAGCAAACAAACAACACCGTCATGACATGCATTGGACTGATTTTGGCCAGTTTTAAACACAAAATGATCCTTTGACTAACGTTGCTCCCCTGTGTTTTCAATTTTTGCTTTGCCAGCTAAACAAAACACTGCAGCCTTTGTAAAATGTTTATCCAATGTGAAACACATGTGTTGGGTCAAAAGACTGGTGATGCTGTGGTATTTCATTTCACCTTGGCTGTGTAAAAAAAAGGCTTGTGTAAGCGTGAGTTCTGTTTGTGTATAGATTTCTGTCATACCCACTGCTGGTCGTTTGTGTCTCACCTCCTGCTCAGTGGTGGGCTGGGTGGCGTTGATGGCGCTGTACAGCAGCATGTAGCCTGTAGCTCCCGGTGCCTCCTCCCATCTTACTCGCATGGTGGTCGTATGCTCATCATAGATGTTCATCCTCCTCACAGCAGACAAGGGCACTGAACAACCAAAGCAGAAACTGTTGATTGGCAATTCTTACATTCTTCCCTACTTTCACTCAGCATGTAGTTTCCATTTCTTTTGTATTGACTATACAGCATATTTGTGTCTATGAAGTTTTAAATGAACAATATCAAAGAAAAGTGTAGTAGTAGTAGTGTAGTGTGTAGTTAAATTTCAGCATAGTTATCCAAATTGCCTTTGATATTGTGTACGTCTTTAGGATCTACAATTAATATCTCTCTTGTCACGTGTGGGTTTTTATAAAGAACACCAGCATTTTCTTAATGGAGACCACACAGAAATCAGAGCCAGTGAGTGCTTAAAGTCCATGTTATGCATGGCAGGAACTTGCTGATGCCGGCTAAATAAAAGAGAGGCATCTCATGAAAATAATGGCTGAAGAAAGAGAGTGCGTAGGAGCCTCTTTAAATTTTCCCATAAAACCTCTTTCTTCATCTGCTTTTCCAAATGTAACAAGTCTTAAAGATTCATTGTAAATATAACATTTTTGGTTGATTTTTGTCCTGTTTTTGTAGCATGTTATGTATGGTTGTGTGATGAATTGCCAATATGAGCTCCATATCAATATCCTTTTACAATCTCTACAAATCAAAGTCAAGAATAATAGTTTAAAAAAAAACTCAATCAAAACATACGTGTGGTCTCTTTTCCTTTCAGAGGATCACTGCTCTCCTCCCCCAGCACAGCATAGACGTTGACCAGGTACTCTGTCAGGGGGTTCAGCTTCTGCAGAACCACTGTGTTCTCAGTCCCATCCACTAACACCTAGTGTCAGAAACAAGATGTTTTAACGTACTGCTTCATGAGATCTATCCACAAACAGAATATCTTTAAAAAAAACAACTTTTACAAGACAAAGTAATTTCATATGTTTACATTAATTACTTTATCTGTTTATGTGTGATTTTAGGAATTTGTAAAGCTGGCTAAAGAGCGATCATGGGATTATTTTGTTTTTAAGAACAATCAAACAAAGCATAGACTTCAATTTCAAACATAAACAAAAACGAAAACTCATTTACAATGATCATTATTAAACAAACTCAAGGGTTCTGGACAAAAACAAACATCTCCCAAATGTAATTACATTCAGACGCTGAAGAAGCTTGCTCTCAGCCAAGAAGCCATGGCTTATTTCATCTACCATAAAATGAGAGTTTCAGTGAACTCACACTGTGGTGAACTGTAATTCAATCAGACACTAAAACAGCAACAACCTCAAACAGGAAGATCAAAATAGAGCCTTGAGGGGAGTTTACCATTTGTGTTTGAAACAGTTGGAACAGAAATTGACCGATCCCATTAAAGCCTGGACCGGGAATGCAAATGTTGGATCTCATGTGATTTGACGTTGTGGTCGTATTAAACGTGTGGTTGAGTTTGATAGATAACACTACCTCAAGCGGGCGTCCTGATGCAGTCATGTACACCACCCGGTACTTCTCCACTGGGCCATCAGGAGCCGTCCAGGTCGCTCTGAAGGATTGATGAGTCACCTCTGATGTCACTAGATTAGTCGGTGCACCAGGAGCTCCTCCTGTAATAATAATAATAACAATAATAATGCATCAATTTTATATAGCGCTTTTTTGGACACTCAAAGTTGCTTTACAGAATTAAGGGATTATTCTTTCACTCCACACTTAGTGGTGGTAAGCTACTATTGCCTGACAGAGGCAAGGCTGCCAAAGTGCGCCATCTGCCCCTCCGACCAATATCAACACTCACTCACACACTGCATTCATACTCGGCAACTTGGGTGAAGTGTTTTGCCCAAGGACACAATGACAGATACCACTGGAGTGACTGTCCCCCACTGTGGCACCTGGAATTCTCAGTGATCTCCCATCCAACTACTAACCAAGCCCAGACCTGCTTAGCTTCCGAGATTTAACGGGATCGGGCAATGACAGGCTGGTATGGTCCACATATACTGTATTAATGTATTGAAAGGAAGGTATTATCTACTGTTGTGCTGTGGAATAATGCTCACCTTTTAATGTGTGTTGGTTGATCTAGTGTTTGTTGCTGTTACTGTTTCCCAAAATCCTAACAAAGGTCACCTTGGGGTGACTGTTTTTCATGTTCATAATTCACCCAGTAAATGGTCCGTTGCGGGGGAACTTATTGTGTTGAGAAGGGTGTTTCCAGGGGGAAGTATTTTGTGTGTTGCTCATGCTGTTTTCTTTCGTGCTAGAGAGGTGAAGAAGAGTCTGATTAAATGGCAAACAAAGATTGGAGTTCTGTGCTGAATACTCCACCTCTGACTCTTTTTCTTCGGCTGCACAACCTTGTTAACGTGTTTATATATGAAGATTGTTTTTTTAGAAAAGACATTTGGCCATGGATTACTTCACTGCAAATATTTGAACATAACAAGTTTAGACAGAAGCTACAAATAAGAGCATTAAGGGTGTAGAATTATGAGGTCTTTAGTTTAAACAAGAAGGGGATAATTCGCTTTACTGGGAAGTAGAGTTTAGATCAGGCACAAAAAATCCAGCACCAACCCATTAACTTAAATTGTAGGCCCGAGCCCGAAGCCAACCCGATGTAAATTATTTTATTGAACGTATTGCTGCCGGTAGATTAATACCGCGGGGGGGGGGCGCACACACTCTCGAAAAGGTATTGTAATGAAGTGACTCAAGCGTTATCACAGTTTTACAGGCTTTAATGGAGGTCGTAGTAACATGCCAAAAATAAAAAATCAGACACACAAAGAACCGTCTTACACTGTCATACACTCCACGTCCATGGGAACAGAATTGTTCACTAGTCTTTTCCCCGCTTACGCCTACCCTTTCCTCAGCCTCCCAGCCAATCAACACTCAGAACACATGTAAACAAAGACACACAATGGCAGAGAAATGCACGTAACCATGACGCCTTCTCGACCATGGGAAATCTCAGCATCAGTTAACCACTGAATACACACAAGTGGAGCATAACCAGAACATAGAACCCAGTCCGTTACAGCATTGCAGACCTGACCGGGGGCCAGTGCAGCAAGTGAGGAATGAGCAAAATCAGCAAATAATATTCAGTGAACGTTAACCCTGAGCAACTAAACACAACACAACACCATCAATATCCTGTCCCACTACTAGCAGAAATCATTTTAGAAATGATGCCACAACAATATAGAAGCGTTTGTGTTTACTGAAAGATAAAAAATTAATGTAATTGAGATTAGAAAAAAAGAAAGAAAAAAAGTTTTTAAAAAAAAGTTAAAAATTAAGCCCTGTGCCCGGCCCGGCCCGAGAGCTGAGCAGGAAAATGAATCTAAACTCTACTGGGAAGGCAGGAAGAATATTGAAAAGAGGTTTCATTCTCTATGAATGTGTGTATATATTTTTCCATATTTCATGGATCAAAGAGTGCTTCTTATTTTTGCTGTTCTCCATACAAAATAACTCGTACCATCTCCTTTGACACTGTTGCAGAGATTATCTGTAACTCTGTCCACAATGTCCAACAGGAAGGAGAAGTCAGCCACGTTGTACATGTGGATTTCATCCGGGTCAGAGGCAATAGACCTCAACTCATTCTCGTCTGCGTTTTTCACACCTGCAACGAACAAAGTGACGATATTTAGGCTATTTAATGACTCTGTGTCAGCCAACAGAGTAATGTTTCCTCACCAATGGCGTAAAGCTCGATGCCTTGATCACGCAAGTTTTTCGAGTTGACAATGACGTCATCTTGGGATTTGCCGTCAGTGATCAGAACTCCGATTTTTCGAGCTTTTGGCCGCATCCCCACATTCTCCTTGAAATTGTTCTGGAGCAGGTAGTTTAAAGCCAGACCTGCAATAAAGACATCACAATATTTTGTCATCAAAATCAGAAAATATAAGACAAAAACAAACACTAAGAAAGTAGTTGTGTCTTTACAGTTATACTGTAAATGTGAATGGAAGAAAAATGACATTTGAAATACCTGTCAGAGTGTTTCCACCTTTGTAGGGCAGATTAGCCACAGCCTCCAAAAGTGATTCCCGATTAGAATGGGCATTCAAATGCCATTCAGTTTTTGGGTCCCCACTGTACTGAGCAAGTCCTGAATGCAATAATAACTCTTGGTTATTTAAAAAAAACCTTTAACATCTTGACTTTAGGCGATTACTGATTTTAATTGACCCACCAATCTGAACCCGGTCAGGACCGATATCAAAGACTCCCACCATTCGTGCAATGAACGCACGGATGGTCTTGAAGTTAAGACGTCCGATACTCCAGGAGCCATCGACCAGCAAAACAATGTCAGCCTGCGCTTTGGTCTGACACGAGATATCTGAGAAAGCAGGGATGTATGTGTCATGATGGAACAGTAGTAAAAGCTTTAAATGAGATGTCACTTGACTGAGAAACACAAATGGTGACAAGATTGATGAATTGTATTTGTATGAGAAATGGAAAAAGTATTATGAGCGGAAGGAAAGAAGGAAGGAGAAATGCATGTCATCAACACAGCTTCATCAACAAACATCTCCATGTGCAGGAAGAAAGGCATTTTCTTCATATTCGTGATCTTTTTCTGGAAGTGATTCACACAACTTTTATTTTCCAGGTGCAATAATTATCATCTTTGTGTCTTTTCAGCATGTTGAGGCAGTATCTCCTTGAGATTTTTCGTTATGGTTCCATTAGTTGTTCCCAGGTGCAGACGAGGAAAACATGTGATGCTACGAAACATATCAAAGGCTTCGGAGAGATTACTACGCCCTTTGGAGCAGCGATGTAATATCTACATCCTGTCTTCAAACACCTGTTTGATGACAAGGTGGGTATTCGATGCTGCGGACCTACAAAGAGCATGCGGATGTGCAGTGCCAAATTGTCTGCAAGAGACAACAGTTTAATTAATACTCGAAAATGTCTGAGTTGGTAACAAAACCTCAGCATGACGCATATAAAAGCAGGAACTGTTCCAGAAGGTAAAAAGGTAATCGTCTTTGCTTGTCCTGAATGAGTAATGGCTTCTGTTGGCATCAACACACATTTTTAATTTGTAAAACCTGTGAATTATTAATTACATAGTTAGTGTACCTTTCCCTTCCTTTTCCAAACACATCTTTGATTAATCTTTTAGCACAAAATCAGCAACTGTATCACTGATTTTGGACTGTAATATGCTTTAACAGTGCACTTATGTATTTAGTTATTTTCTATACAGGGAAAAAAAGAGGTAGACAGAATGGGGCGAACCAGATGGAAGGGACATTATGTCTGTCATTTTGTAATAAAATTATCTCTGAGGAAAAGACTTCAGCGAAAAGCTGAAGCTCTTATGAAGCATGAAACTGAAGTGATTTTTTTTTTCAAGGCAAAGATTTACTATGTGACCCAGCCGCCAATGTTTGTCTGTGGCTGCAGAGATTCTGGAGAAACTGTCTACTTATGGAAGGCCACAGACTTTGTTCCAAGGAACTACAATCATTGGTGTCCTACACAGATTGTGCTGTTGTTATAGCAATATTAATAATTCATATTTGTATTTTCTCTGAGAATATTCAGGAACTTTACTTGGGTCAACATAAAGTGGCACATCAGGTGCATCTGAGTAGGTGGTATACTCCTCTCCAGCTAGCGGCATGCTCTCTCCACCATCAAATATACCAAATACATTCACAGTGTACTTGGTAGCAGCTCTGTAGAGGAACAAAACATACAATGTTCATTACAATAAGTAACCTTTTTTTTACATTTTAAATGTAAAATGAATCATACCTCAGCTCCTCCAACACCACAGTGTTATCATAGGGACCAACCAGAAGTTGTCCCAGGTCAATATCTTCTCCAACAGGGTGGAAAGTGACTTTGTAGCCCTTGACTTCACCAGGAGCATGGTCCCAAGTAACACGGAAACTGGTCTTAGTGGGCTCAGATGTCTGGAGGTTTCGTGGACCTTTGTAAGGTGACACTGGAGAAAATGGTAGAGCAAAGAGTAACCACACAGGACAACAAAAGTAGGTAGATGTTCAGTTAAAAATTGGAGCCTCATAATATCACAAAAGAAGAAATCCTGAGGAAATGCAAGTGATCTTACACAAACGTAAAGGAATAATCAACAAAAATGAGGTTGTGACCAAAATATAAACCTACATGTTGTTCCTTCTCCTTGCCTTGCCTTGCCCTCTCCAGAACGATAAACTGGCACAACAGTGATTTCATAGGTGGTGAGTGGAGTTAGGCGTCTTAGCACAGTGGTGGTATTGCCACCGGGTACTTTGGCTGCTAGCTGGCGACCTCCTGCCTGCGGTTTGTACGTAACGCGATAGTTGAGCACTTTTCCAGGTGCTGGCTGCCATGTCACCCTCATGCTTTTCTCTGTTTCCTCTGAGACGACAATTCTTCTGCCAGCGGCCGAGACTGCAAAGAAGGTAAAAGAGGAACTAAGCTTAAAAGAGGAGAAATGAAGAATGAATTACATGAGACAAAATCTAGATTTTAAGTCTTATTCTGTCAAGAATGTGTCTAAAAAGAAATGCTCCTGACTTCCTATGTTTCAAATTTAAACTTGGATATTTCAACAGATTGACATTCCTGCTGGTAAGCAAACAAAACAGTGACACACTCAAGAAGCTATCCAGCTTTTATCTCTACATCTGCTTTGTTTCCATAAAAATGTGAATACAGCCAAGTACACATTAAACACGCACTCACAATGAATAGGTGATTGTGTTTGGTGGGTGATTGGAGACAAAATGCTTCGAAGAATTTATAATCTTTCCATTCTGTGTGTCTGGCTTGTTTTTCTACTATCAGAGCAGGAGTGGCAAGTGTGAATTCTTAAACAGGCTGAGTAAAATATTCCGACTGCTCTACTTCTTTGAGAAGATTCATGGAAAAATCGGTGCACATAAGTGAGCAGTGTGTGTGTGTGTGATTTATGCAAGAACAAAAAGTAGGTCGTGGCAGGTGTGAAGAAAGAAGGAAATAAACAAAGTGAAATTGTGTAACTGGGCAGCTGACCTGTGATCCAATCAGTGTGTGCTACCAATCGAGTTTGCCAGAACCAATAAACATCCTTGACGCTTGGAGATATTTTTCCATTTTAACTTACTAGTGAACCATAACCCTCACAAAGCATACAAGTTTCCATTGAACGTGCTAAACTCATCTAAGCATAAAGCTGCTTTTGCATAGTCTTAACAAAGGGAGAGGCCAGCGTCTATCTGGTCTACATCTCCTATTAAAACTGTCTGCAGGTGCACTGAACATTACATCACCACTGTGCATACGTATGTACCCTTGATTTGCGGTCTCTATAATGTAGGTAAGCTACTTTTCATTGTAACTTTATTAAATAATAGACATGAACTGTTAATGCAGACAGCAATCTTAATTTTCTTTTGTTTTTTGTGCATTCAAAATGTCTTAATTTAGTTTAAAAAGTCTTATTTTAAAAACCAGAACATGCATTGCACAAACTCCCTACGATTGTATTGACACAAATTGACAGTTTCTTGGATTGAACTAATAAAGTGCCAAAGGCCAGAACTGCAGCACATCAGTCCCAGGTGGGATTAAAGTTGGATTTCCAGACTAAACTGTTTTGCAGTGAGTAAAGTGCCCTGTGCCACTGACATCTATGTATAACAATGCCCTCAATTGTATTTGCAGCTTAAGAACAAATAAAGCATTATTGTTCAAACTGTGTTACTAATAAAGCTGTCAGGAGTTGCATTCTCAGGTTTTAAATTGGTTTTGACTGTTTCAATAAATAAGGAAACGGTGCAGCTGTTGTCACAAGGCTTTTAGGCTTTAATGGTCATAAAACATCACTTGTGCTTAGTCTCAGAGTTTTGAGTTAAGCTCATATTGATTCGTTTAACAACATCAAATGTTTAAAAGAGAATAAATAAGGAAAACGATGCCAAGAAAGAAAAACAAAAACACAATGTTTATGAACAGAAAATTCAAAGTTACTTACTATCCGTGGTTTCCTCTCCAACCAGTGGCTGACCTTCACCATGACCATAGCCAGCAAACACAGACACCTGATAGCGTGTTTCTGGGGTGAGACCATCTAAAACTGTGGAAGTGGTATCTCCTGGAATGGTCTTCTCTCCGGATTCGTCACTGTACAAAGACTTCCATGTGACCCTGTACTGGCGAACATTACCCGGTGCAGCGGTCCAAGACACAACAAAACTGGTGTCGGTGACATCGTTGGTCACCAAGTCTCTGGGTGAGCCAAGTTCTGCAGGGAACATAAAAAAGAGGAGCTTAACAGAGTGATGGGGTAACAGTAAAGAACTAAAGAAATGCCAGTTAACTTTCACATCAAGACTTTCTCTGCTTAAACTGATTAGTAACTTTTCTCATTTAATTGGTGAAAAATGTAGGTCTTGTAAAAGCTTGGGAGCCTTCCAGCCCCAGTGATGATTTGGTCCAGATGGTGTTGATTTATAATACATCTACACCGATTTGAGGAAGTGAGCGAGACTCAAAAAAGGTCAAGACAAACCACCCCCAGTGATAAACCACTAACAATCGTTCATCTGTCTCCGCTTTAACCCCTCAGGATCTGTCGGAGTGACTTGATTTTCTCCCTTTCCTAACACAAGGCCGATGGAAAAAATTCTGCAAAACTAATCACACATCACATGTCCTCAGCACCTCTCCTAAAAACACTTTAATTTTCCATTTAACCAAAGGAAACCAGAACCACAAGAGTGTGCGTGCTATTATTGCAGATGTTGGGTTCTCGACTTTCTATGGTTTGCTCACTTTCCATGGGGGACCATTGTGAATGGAGAGAGAGAGACACGGAATGGCAGTGGAGAGAATTTAGTGGCTGTGTTTTGTGATGAGTTGCCAGCAAATGCTTGGCTAACACAGATAACCATATTAAGGTCTCGCCGCTCTGGCTGCCGTGGAGAAGACCTGGTTCCACCACATTAGGATGGGCTGCTGCACACACATGCTCGGGGATTCTGAGCCTCACGCAATCCCCTAACCCTCTACATACCAGCGGCTATGTAGAGGCTATATAATCAGAGGTACAGTAGAACCATTCAACTGGGTGGTCTTTTTCAAAACCCTTATTCATCAAACCTCACTAAATGAGGACATGGGGAACTTCGACACATATTCACTGTAGATAAATTGCCACTAAACAGCTACCATAAATTCCATTTAACAAAGTATCAATCATGATTGAGGTGGAAACAGATCAGAAATGGGAAAAGCTGTGCAAAAAAAGAGTAATCGACACCTTGAGGCTAATTACTGTATATAACAGAAAAGATCTTGACTGCTCATCAATGAAGAGTTCCAGCTTTTTTGAGCAACAAAAACAGACCATCAGTTAATCCCACATCCATTCCATCAAAAAAGCCTCTCTGCCAAGCACAAAGTAGCGGATGAACTTGACTGACTTTTCCGGCTGTGCAAGTGAACCAAGGGCGACTGGATCTCAAGGTAATGACTTCTGCAGACATCGGCTCACTTTTCATCTGCACTCACAGACGAGCAGAAAGAGAAGGGGCCTCACTGTGAACCACAGTGCACACAAAACACAAGGAAAACACTTTTACCTTAAAGTACCTTAAAAACATTTCAGGAAAGCAGTCTTCAAATCATGCTGAACAGCCTGGAATAGGCTAAAAGAACCAGAAAGCATCAGCTTTAAATGAATCTGCCAAACTTTCTCAGGGGTCCTGTTGTTCTGAAGTAAAATCACAATTCCTGTGCGACATGTGTGAGCATTTAAGGTGTCATTAAAGTGTTTAACAATTTGAAAATCGAGCATGAGTGCTGCTTAAGGGGTTTGAACACCTGACCTCGTTGTTCTGGGAATATCCTTTTATCCTCAAAGACACCCAGAGGCCTTTTGAACCTTATTGTGAGGAGTCCTTTGTCTTTCTCTTCTCTTTCTGTCTCTGCCTGTCCACTGCCCCACCCTTAGGGGAAATGAACAAACAGTTCTTCCCAAGTCCAGACAGACAGCTAAACCCGCTTTTAAGGTGTTTTAGGTAACACCTTCCACATGCTGAGCGTGGCTGTGTTTCCATGTAAACAATTTTCTGAAGTCTGCCTGTACTATCCACAGTGTGCTACAGAGTGTTCATCTGTAAAATCTTTGTCAGACCTAAACTGAGTCATAAAAAATTTTCTAATTGTTTTTCTAAGCCTCTTGTATTAACTATCACAGTTGGTGAAATGGAAAACTTCTGTCCAGACACACAACTTAGGTTATCAAAAACTGGGTCACTCAAGAAGAATAGCACTGAAAAACTACCAGCTCACATTTGGGAATCCTCACATCAGTGCATCTTGGTATGTGCAGCTAAAACAAAGTGCCAAAGTGCTTTTTACTGTGGAAGCGTGGGACTGATGACAGCATAGACTTAACTAGTCAAACAAACAGTGTGATCAAAGTAAAGCTCTTTGGTCAACATGGGAACAGTGAAAAAAAAAAGGACCAAACATTGGCTGTTGCACTCAACAAGATGTAAAGAGATATGCGGGGTTTAATTTACTTTGAGTTTAGAATAAAGTTTGAATCAATTCAATGAAAGGTCCCATTAAAATACATTCACCAGAGAACATTTTATAACCAGGCAAATCATAATTCCACTCCAATGGTTCTAATTCATTTGTGGGTTTATGCTCATTTCGGAAGGGAGCCCCAATCAAGTATTGCATAGTTTAGACAATACTATAGACAGCCAGAAGGCCAATTTTATCTCAACACTAAAAATGATTAATTAAGAATAACCTCCCTTTTTATAGTTTGAAGTAATGCATAAAACAGCCAGAATTCATAACTAAAAACAGCCTGAATGTTTATGCTTTGTCCACTTTCAAAATGCCATTCACCAAAGACATAACCCAAAACTTAAAGCTGCTACCCCCAATATGTTTTTATTACCGGCAAAATCATAGCATACTGTAGATCAATGAATTCCAAATTATTTACTCCAAATAGAAAGAAAAAAGGTATCATCTCCACTGTAAACATGTTTGTTGACATTTTTGAGTATTGCATTGTGGGATGTCGAGTCCCGTAAACGGATGCTTAGAAGTGTTCTAACTTTTTTATTACCGTGACTTCTTGATTTTCTTCGCCAGGGAGAGGGACAGTGATTCTTATGAGACACTATATCCCACAATGTAATGCGCGAAAATTTCAACAACAGAGTGTTTATTGTTGAGATGAAAACAAACTTTCAAGTGGTCCTTTCTTTTAAGAGTAAACGATGTTTGATTTATTGTTCTTTGATGCATACACTGTGATTTTATCTAATAAAATATTTTTGGGGTAGCAGCTTCAAATCAAGTAAATATTTGAAATGGATATCAGGATTTAAAAAGTAACATATGAAGCTATTACCGGTACTAACATTACATGCCTGTCCAACCTGCTGCATTCGCTGCCGCTGTCATTTTCTATAACAAATACAGCTGCAGATTACTGAACACAAATTCTAAAGAAGCAAAGCTGACAAATCTTGAAGTGATGCCCTACTTTAGTTTCGCAACAAAATGTGCCCCATGTGACTTATATATCACTGTAACATAGTAAATCATACCGGCTCAGACAGGCCGAGATGTAAGGGTTTTACCAGGAAAGCATATGGCTCTCAAACTCAGCTCCAAGTGATTCCATAAGTTTTCCAGGTTTACAAGCATTCCCCACCCATTTCCATCCTACTGCCTTCATGGGCGGCTGAGCCACCCCAACTTACACCCTGTGCCAAATAAATTACATCAAGTGCCACATTCCCTTTTTTCCTCAGAAACCACAACTCATATATTCAATCATCCCTGCAAAGTTAAAGAAACTTCCTTATTTCTGATACAGCTGCCAGTAGAAAGTGCCAGATGCTAAATTATGGAGCAACTTTGACAGAAAAGACAAAAATTGCAGTGTTTTAGCCCAGTATGTCTCTGAAAAGCTTGAAAATTTCCACACTGAAACCTTAAGAAACAAAGAGGTTTCTTAAAAGTACCACAATTACTTTTTTGTTATGGCAAAAATGTACATTCTGTCTTACCTTCCAAGGTGGTTCCTGTGCCCAGAAGAGGATCACCCATTCCAGAGGAATAGCGAGCACTAACAAACAATTCATATTCAGTGGCTGGTTGGAGGTTCTTTAGCAAAGCTTGGGTGGAATCTCCTTTTACAGATATTTCCTTTCTTTCTCCCCCTTCAGCAGGTTTAAAGGCAATGCGGTACTGAATGACTTTTCCTGGAGCAGCCTGCCATGATAGCTTCATTGTAGAGATAGTCTCATTAAAGACACGGAGGTTACGAGGAGAACCGCGAGCTGAAACCAGAAATGCATGGGGGAAAACTTTTAACTAGGCCCAAAAAACACAAATTGATGTACTTTGATAAATAATTGGTTATTTGATTCACCTTCTCTGGTGGTACCATCCACTTGCATCTTGTCCCCCATACCAGTGGTATATTCAGGGGAAACAGATACACGGTAGGTGGTAATGGGGAATAGCTCCTGCAGCACTATGGTAGTCTCTGGTCCAATGGTCTGAGCCTCCAGTGTCTCTCCAGTGCCACTTACTGGGACATAGGTCAGATGATACCTGACCACTGAACCAGGGGCAGCTTGCCATGACACCCTAAAGCTATTGGTAGTCTCCTCTGAAACTTGCAGATTTCGAACCGTGCCTTGTTCTAAAAAGATTGAAAAAAGAATAGCAAAGGTGATGAATATTATGCTCTATTGACCTAAAGGACTCGTCATTCTTAAAAAAAAACATCTCTTACCTTCGAGTGTGGTCTCCTCGCCGGTCAATGGGAAGCTATCTCCTTTTTCATACTGAGCAAAGACGTTGACTTCATAGGTGGTGACAGGATATAGGTTAGGGAGAACAGCTGTTGTGGTGTCCCCAGGAACCGCTAGTGAAATATAGTCTTCGGTCACATCTTCTGCCTTGCGGAAACGAACGAGGTAAGACATGACATTAGCTGCAGAAGCTGTCCAGGTAGCACGGAAACTTCGAGAGGTAATCTCTGAGAATTGTAAGTCCCTGGGTGGCAGCAAACCTGAAAATCAAAGAAATGGCAAGATTAACTTTGGTAACAGGTACAAACATTATATGGTAAATAACATTGTATAATTGTCAAATTTATGAGGCTGATGCTGCTGCTTGTGTTCTGGAGCTTGGAATGCTACTCTAACTAACTCTAGGTATTTGGGGGCTTCACACTTCACAATGTGAAAGCACAGAATGATGTGTGAGGTATTTTCACTGATGTGTGAACACACATTAAATTCCTTTCTATAATGAACCCAAGGTTGTCTTTTGAATCAAATGAACTTCAAATTTTAGTGTTGTGGTTCTGTTGTTTGACTGTAGGTGATTATAATGCGTGTGAAAGATCTCATTTTAAAAGAATGTGGCTTTGTGGTGTGTTTATTGGCTGGCCACACTATTCAGGGTTGGTTAAATTCATCCTCTGCCATGTCAGAAAGCAATTTACTTAGTATTAAATAGCATGTTTTTTGCCATTTCTAAAAGGTTTTTGCAGTTAACAATTGTATAACACCCAGAAAATGAGCACTATAAGGATATAAAAACATATCTGCAAGCATAAAGGTTTCACCACCTACCAGAGAGTTAATGTGATATACATTGGCTGTACCACAAGGGCAAAAAAATAATACATCATGTATTTCTCCTTACTTCTCTTTTTAATGTTGAGTAGTTCCTGCTCAATCCTCAGACATATAGACTGAGTGAGCTCCTTGGAGATCCTCTGAAAAGCATCAAAGTCCTCCACCTCATAGACATGAGTGTCAGATGGTTCATTGGCAATGGCTTCCAGCTCTGACCTGACTGCGTCCTTCACGCCAACAGCAAAGATCTCCACGTCAGTATTCCTTAATTTGGTGGCAGCGTCTTTGAAAGAGTCTGAAGACTTTCCATCTGTGATCAGGACCATGACACGGGGTACATTTGATCTTGCGCCACGGGCTTGTGTGAAGATTTTCTCTCTGACATATGTCATGGCCCTGCCAGTATTGGTGGAACCACCACGGTAGGGAAAGGAGCGCACAGCTTTGACAACCGCGTCGATGTCATTGTGAGTGTTGAGGGCAAATTCAGTGTGTGGATCACGGCTGTACTGGACCAAGCTGATCTGGACCTTGGTGGGTCCAATATCAAAATAATTGACCAGAACCTCCAGGAAGGCACGGACTTTGGCAAAGTTTTGTAATCCAATACTGTATGATCCATCAACCAACAGGACCACATCGGCCTGCACATCCACTCCCAGGGAGCATTCTAAGATAAAAAAAGGAGATATTTAGTTAAATTGTAAAGAGACAGCACAACACTCAAGTACCAGAGGAATAAACTATGGATCTTTCAACTCTAAGCTCATGAAATCCATAGGAATTAAACCAATTTACCAGTTGAGACCTTAACAGGCTGTGTTTTCTCCATTGCCATTATGGGTTCACTGGGAGTAAGGCCTTTGAGAGCATAAAGGGTGATCTCATACTCGGTTTCGGGGGAAAGATCTCGGACATTAATGGATGTCTGTGTTGCTCCAATGTAGAGTTCTTGGCGTTTCATCCCGGGTAGCATAGGGACCAGTGTAAGTTTGTAGCCAGAGACGTCCCCTAATGATGAATCCCATGTCACCCGCATGGACTTTGAAGCTATTTCTGTGACTTGTAGGTTTGAGGCTGCTTCCACCACTGAGGAATGGATTTAACAGAAGAAAAAGAATTTAGATTGGCTTTGCAGGCAAATCTATAGAGCTTAATGTACTTGTGCAATTAAAGCACAACTCACCTTCTTCTCCACTAACAAGTGAAGTGAGCTGATCATCAACCCCAGAGCAAACTTCTGAGACAATTTTGTTGGTCACTTCTTTGATATAGTCAAAGTTTGGCACATTATAGACATGTTTGTTATGAGGCATGGAGGCCATTTCCTTGAGCTCATCCTCATCTGCTCCTTTAACACCTGAGAAAGCAAAATTTCCAACAAAACAGGTGAGTCATTCATTTGTACTGCTTGCTCCTCAGCTGTGATAGAGCGCTGACAGGTTTAGGGTTTTGTTTTCACTAAAAAGGGGAAAAAACAATTTTTGACTTCTTTTTTGCACACTCGATAAATACTTTGTGGAAAATGAGATAGTTTCCAAGAATAGGCAAGGACCAAAACATCTAGTGATACTTTGAATATTAAATATTACCTAGAACAAAAGTTTCCACTCCAATGTTTCTAAGTCTTTTAGCATGCTCATCCACTGAGTCTTGGGATTTTCCATCAGTGATGATCATGGCTACCTTGGGAAAAGCTTTCCTGGATCCAGCAGCCTCCGTGAAGATGTTCTGTACCAAGTATTGAATGGCCTCGCCTGAAAAGAAGAACGAGAATAAATTAATTCATACATAAATCCATTCAAAAGACTGGCACTCTTTTCTCAAAGAGTGTCTTACCTGTCATTGTATTTCCTCCTTTGTAAGGCAGTGAATTAATGGCTTGGAGCAGGTCTCCTCTTCTATTATAACGAGTAAAGGGAAACTCTGTTCGCGTGTCTGTGCTGTACTGAACCACTGCCACCCTGGTTTTGTCGTTGCCAATGTCAAAAGCCCCAGCCACAGCAGCAATAAAACTACGAATATGTTTAAAATTTTCCCTGCCTACACTCCATGATCCATCCACCAAAAACGCCAAGTCTGCAATTGCGCTGACTGAGCACTCTGGTGATAGAAAGGGGGGGACACAGTCATTAAAAAGAAAATTCTCTACAAATTATGTAACATGTTGTGATTGTCACATGGAGGCCATGAAAACATACTCACTGATTGCATCTGATGGTGGCCTCCTGACTCTTTCACTGGTGTTACTGGACTGAACTAAAACACAGGAAACATGAGGTTAGTTAGCACCACAGCGAACCACCCTCTGGTCCTATGTGTCAGTTTACACAAAGCAAAAAATGTCAACACATTACAGAAATATAATCATCTCACTTGATTTTAATGGTTCTAATAAAAATTGTAATGTTTTAACAGCATTCATTCATAATGTAAGCGTTTGGATGAAAATGAAAACGTCCATCTACTCCAAAAAACTGTATAAACTCACTAGTAAGCTGTCCAAAGATAGGGATGCTCTCCTCTGATCCATAAAACGAGTTTATTGACACCGAATAATCCAAATCAGGGGTTAGATCAGTAATCGAGGTTGAAGTGGTGTATTCATCAAAAGTAAAGTCCCTGCTTGGTTCATCTGGAAAAAGATCAAATCATCTGTTTCAAGCTTTTTGAGACACAGTGCATGGACTAGATATCAAATATTAACCTTAGTGATTTCAGACCACAAGTAAGTACCTACCAGCATCTGAAGTGACTTGAATTCTGAAGCCCTCTATCGGTGATGAGGGTCTTCTCCATGACATTTCCACTGTGTTCTCATTTAGAATTTTAAATTTCAAGTCTGATGGGGGTTCCACTGCAAATTAGAGATAAAACAGCATTAAACCCCAATCCATTTGAAAACTTGTATAGAAAAGTTTGTATTTTTGATCAAATAAATGGCAAATTTCAATTAAGCATTCATCTGAATCCCAACACAAACACTTCAAGACTGAAGTGGCTCTGTTTGTTGTTGGGTGCACACACACACACACACACACACACACACACACACACACACACACACACACACACACACACAGAGCATCAACACTGACTGGTGAGACTGACAGGTAAGGAACACAACGATATCGGGGAAAATGTGAGAAGCCATTTTTGGGAACAAAATTTAATGATCTCACTTGATTTTAAAAGGGGGGGGGGAGTCATTCAAAAGTACAAATTCTCCACAGATTATGTAACATATTTGAATCCATCCAAATTACAACTGGTTTCAGTTTCATTAACAGTTAATGATGTGAGATGAAATCTGCATTGTAGGGGAAAAAACACATTTAATAAGTCAAATTAAAACTGTGTTTAAACTCAATGAAAGTATAGCAATAACAATGCGATACTGGAAAAAAACTTTTTATCGCCTGTCAAAAAAAAAAAATCTACCCCTGACATTTTGCTGGATTGCTGAGAGATCTCTATTCTGACATCAAAGGAAACATCATGTCATGCCAAACAGCGGGGTGGTGGAGTTATTCCAGCAGACAGAGGCAAATATGTGCCGCTTTAGACTAAACATTAGGCAAAGGTTCCACCAACACAGTTGACTTTTAAATCCTCTGGCTTTTACTTTGGAAATGACAGTTTTCAGGAGATATTTAACAAGACTGTTTATTTCAGATGGTCAACTCTGATCTGAGGGCAGAATAATCAGAATTCCTGTCAGCGTTTAGATTAATGTCCCATCTAAACATTAATACTGGAAGGAACAAAATGTTTTGTCTACTTTAGTTATTGTTTTGTGTGTTTTTTTTAAAGTCATTTTGTCTGTTTTTGGTTATTTATATGTATGATGTCATTTTGTATGTTTTCTTTTTGTTCTGTCTGTTTGGGGAGCCTGTTTGGTTATTTTTGTTGTTGTTTTGTGTCTTCACGGAATCAATTCGTAAATCTAAGTTGTCGTTTTCTGTGCTTTGGGAGTCATTTTGTAGGTTTCATAGTCATTCTGGGGGGGGGGGGGGGGTTTAAAGGGGACATTTGGCCAACAAGGCATCACTTGCCCATGTCTGATTTGAATAATTAGATCGAGTTACACAGATAGGCAATAATCTTCAGCTGGGGTTGTTTATTCTTTTGAAAATGTATCCAATTCTGCAGTTCTCTTTTGTTCCCGAATGTCTGGACTAGTCTTTTGAGCAAGACTAGTCAAAAATTTGTTTAACAGAGGAAGTTTCTGAAAATATCCAACTGTAATCTGAGTTTCCGATCATCAGGTTCAAAGGAATAATGGTTTGTTTTATTTTCATTCATCACAAATAAGTTGTGACATATGCACCAATCATTGTGACAATTGTGACTGAGAGCTGCCTCTTGTTGACTTTACAGCCACAAAACTAACCTCATGGTGTCAAAATATAACAAGTTTTTTTTTTCTTCTTTATGATTCAACATGTTTTGATTAAAATTAATGAACCTGTGCCTTCCCAATCACTGTTCAAGTGATTCCAGCCAAAGCAGCATGCCTAACAGATGGTAAAAAGGTAGGACTGAGTGACTACATCATTCCATGAGGAAATAATGTTATGGTGGCAGCCACAAAGTGGAAAAAAATCCATAAAGAAAAATAGGGATTGTCACACGAAGGCCCTGAAAACATACTCACTGATTGTATCTGATGGTGACCTCCTGACTCTTTCACTGGTTTTACTGGACTGAACTAAAACACAGGAAACATGAGGTTAGTTAGCACCACAGCGAACCACCCTCTGGTCCTATGTGTCAGTTTACACAAAGCAAAAATTGTCAACACATTACAGAAATATAATCATCTCACTTGATTTGAATGGTTCTAAAAAAACATAATGTTTTAGCAGCATTCATTCATAATGTAAAAAATTGCCATCTTGTCATTTTATTGCCATATGATGGCACTAAATGCTGTATATGTGGCAATAATTCTGTACTAAGAACAGTTTACTATTAATTCTGTGGATTCAAACTATAACGTTTTGGCCTTTTTCTTGATTCAATAATGGCATCGGGTGCCAAAGCCACACCAGTTGAACACCACTGCTGTATACCATTTGTTATATACTCATATTGTATATAAAAAAACATATATCTAAAACATGTATTTGGTTTAAATTAACTGAGAGATGCACAAGACCTTTTTAAACATATACAGTATGTCACCACTGATAACAAGACACAAACATGACTGCTTTAGTCAATCAAATGTCAACAACTCACCTTCTTCTCCACTAACAAGTGAAGTGAGCTGATCATCAACCCCAGAGCAAACTTCTGAGACAATTTTGTTGGTCACTTCTTTGATATAGTCAAAGTTTGGCACATTATAGACATGTTTGTTATGAGGCATGGAGGCCATTTTCTTGAGCTCATCCTCATCTGCTCCTTTAACACCTGAGAAAGCAAAATTTCCAACAAAACAGGTGAGTCATTCATTTGTACTGCTTGCTCCTCAGCTGTGATAGAGCGCTGACAGGTTTAGGGTTTTGTTTTCACTAAAAAGGGGAAAAAACAATTTTTGACTTCTTTTTTGCACACTCGATAAATACTTTGTGGAAAATGAGATAGTTTCCAAGAATAGGCAAGGACCAAAACATCTAGTGATACTTTGAATATTAAATATTACCTAGAACAAAAGTTTCCACTCCAATGTTTCTAAGTCTTTTAGCATGCTCATCCACTGAGTCTTGGGATTTTCCATCAGTGATGATCATGGCTATCTTTGGAAAAGCTTTCCTGGATCCAGCAGCCTCCGTGAAGATGTTCTGTACCAAGTATTGAATGGCCTCGCCTGAAAAGAAGAACGAGAATAAAATAATTCATACATAAATCCATTTAAAAGACTGGCACTGTTTTCTCAAAGAGTGTCTTACCTGTCATTGTATTTCCTCCTTTGTAAGGCAGTGAATTAATGGCTTGGAGCAGGTCTCCTCTTCTATTATAACGAGTAAAGGGAAACTCTGTTCGCGTGTCTGTGCTGTACTGAACCACTGCCACCCTGGTTTTGTCGTTGCCAATGTCAAAGGCCCCAGCCACAGCAGCAATAAAACTACGGATATGTTCAAAATCGTCCGTGCCTACACTCCATGATCCATCCACCAAAAACGCCAAGTCTGCATTTGCGCTGACTGAGCACTCTGGTGAAAGAAAGAGGGGGGGGGCGGGGGGGAGTCATTCAAAAGTACAAATTCTCCACAAATTATGTAACATATTTGAATCCATCCAAATTATAACTGGTTTCAGTTTCATTAACAGTTAATGATGTGAGATGAAATCTGCATTGTAGGGGAAAAAACACATTTAATAAGTCAAATTAAAACTGTGGTTAAACTCAATGACAGTATAGCAGTAACAATGCGATACTGGAAAAAAACTTTATCACCTGTCAAAAAAAAAAAAAAATCTACCCCTGACAGTTTGCTGGATTGCTGAGAGATCTCTATTCTGACATCAAAGGAAACATCATGTCATGCCAAACAGCGGGGTGGTGGAGTTATTCCAGCAGACAGAGGCAAATATGTGCCGCTTTAGACTAAACATTAGGCAAAGGTTCCACCAACACAGTTGACTTTTAAATCCTCTGGCTTTTACTTTGGAAATGACAGTTTTCAGGAGATATTTAACAAGACTGTTTATTTCAGATGGTCAACTCTGATCTGAGGGCAGAATAATCAGAATTCCTGTCAGCGTTTAGATTAATGTCCCATCTAAACATTAATACTAGAATTAACAAAATGTTTTGTCTACTTTAGTTATTGTTTTGTGTGTTTTTTTTAAAGTCATTTTGTCTGTTTTTGGTTATTTATATGTATGATGTCATTTTGTATGTTTTCTTTTTGTTCTGTCTGTTTGGGGAGCCTGTTTGGTTATTTTTGTTGTTGTTTTGTGTCTTCACGGAATCAATTCGTAAATCTAAGTTGTCGTTTTCTGTGCTTTGGGAGTCATTTTGTAGATTTCATAGTCATTCTGGGGGGGGATGTTTTTTAAAGGGGACATTTGGCCAACAAGGCATCACTTGCCCATGTCTGATTTGAATAATTAGATCGAGTTACACAGATAGGCAATAATCTTCAGCTGGGGTTGTTTATTCTTTTTAAAATGTATCCAATTCTGCAGTTCTCTTTTGTTCCCGAATGTCTGGACTAGTCTTTTGAGCAAGACTAGTCAAAAATTTGTTTAACAGAGGAAGTTTCTGAAAATATCCAACTGTAATCTGAGTTTCCGATCATCAGGTTCAAAGGAATAATGGTTTGTTTTATTTTCATTCATCACAAATAAGTTGTGACATATGCACCAATCATTGTGACAATTGTGACTGAGAGCTGCCTCTTGTTGACTTTACAGCCACAAAACTAACCTCATGGTGTCAAAATATAACAAGTTTTTTTTTCTTCTTTGTGATTCAACATGTTTTGATTAAAATTAATGAACCTGTGCCTTCCCAATCACTGTTCAAGTGATTCCAGCCAAAGCAACATGCCTAACAGATGGCAAAAAGGTAGGACTGAGTGACTACATCATTCCATGAGGAAATAATGTTATGGTGGCAGCCACAAAGTGGAAAAAAATCCATTAAGAAAAAAAGGGATTGTCACATGGAGGCCCTGAAAACATACTCACTGATTGCATCTGATGGTGGCCTCCTGACTCTTTCACTGGTTTTACTGGACTGAACTAAAACACAGGAAACATGAGGTTAGTTAGCACCACAGCAAACCACCCTCTGGTTCTATGTGTCAGTTTACACAAAGCAAAAATTGTCAACACATTACAGAAATATAATCATCTCACTTGATTTTAATGGTTCTAATAAAAATTGTAATGTTTTAACAGCATTCATTCATAATGTAAGCCTTTGGATGAAAATGAAAACGTCCATCTACTCCAACAAACTGTATATACTCACTAGTAAGCTGTCCAAAGATAGGGATGCTCTCCTCTGATCCATGAAAGGAGTGTATTAACACCAAATAATCCAAATCAGGGGTTAGATCAGTAATCGAGGTTGAAGTGGTGTTAGCATCAAGAGTAAAGTCCCTGCTTGGTTCATCTGGAAAAAGATCAAATCATCTGTTTCAAGCTTTTTGAGACACAGTGCATGGACTAGATATCAAATATTAACCTTAGTGATTTCAGACCACAAGTAAGTACCTACCAGCATCTGAAGTGACTTGAATTCTGAAGCCCTCTATCTGTGATGAGGGTCTTCTCCATGACATTTCCACTGTGTTCTCATTTAGAATTTTAAATTTCAAGTCTGATGGGGGTTCCACTGCAAATTAGAGATAAAACGGCGTTAAACCCCAACCCATTTGAAAACTTGTATAGAAAAGTTTGTATTTTTGATCAAATAAATGGCAAATTTCAATCAAGCATTCATCTGAATCCCAACACAAACACTTCAAGACTGAAGTGGCTCTGTTTGTTGTTGGGTGCACACACACGCACACGCACACGCACACACACACACACACACACACACACACACACACACACACACACACACACACACACACACACACACACACACACACACTGACTGGTGAGACTGACAGGTAAGGAACACATAACGATATCAGGGAAAATGTGAGAAGCCATTTTTGGGAACAAAATGGCACTTGTTTGAGTTGTCCAACCGTGATGGCCAGCAACTCAAGCACTGGCATACACATCATGTGCACAATTCCACACAGACTCCATTTAAGTGCAAACACTAAGTGAACCATTCCACACATGCTAGGTGCAGTCATCACAACGCATGCCTCGACCTTACACGTCATCGCTCTGACGACTGAAATATCTAATCAATTTTCTTTGTTAGTATTAATACAACTGGCAATCTGAGATATTTATATCTCTCTTACTGTACTGTTATACTTTAGAGGTTCTCAGCTCGTGGGTCGGGACTCAAAAGTGGGTGACAAAATCACAAAAAAATTGGCATCTTGTCATTTTATTGCCATATGATGGCACTAAATGCTGTATATGTGGTAATAATTCTGTACTAAGAACAGTTTCCTATTAATTCTGTGGATTCAAACTATAACGTTTTGGCCTTTTTCTTGATTCAAGAATGGCATTGGGTGCCAAAGCCACACCAGTTGAGAACCACTACTGTATACCATTTGTTATATACTCATATTGTATATAAAAAAACATATATCTAAAACATGTATTTGGTTTAAAATAACTGAGAGATGCACAAGACCATTTTAGACATATACAGTATGTCACCACTGATAACAAGACATAAACATGACTACTTTAGTCAATCAAATGTACTTAAAAAAGAGAAAGTATGTACATTTCTAAAACAAACAGAGAGAAAAACATAAACCGTGTGACAAGTTTAAACCCCTTCATATCCAGGTGACTCGATCATAGCATCATGCAGCATGTACATGAGAAAGTTGTTTGACTCAACAACTTCGATGGACTGGACAGTAGTTTTCCATGTACAGTTGGGACTACACAGACAAAGATGACAAGATATATTTTAAAATGATATTCGTTTCTTACATCTAGGCTGCAAGAAGGAAACACGTGTTATTTGTGAGTATTAGGTGTCAGGTAGTATGAGTAATTATCATGCGTTTAGGAAACAAAAGTACAAGTTATTGTAAAATACATTAATAAATAAGTGCACTAGTTAAGTATTTTTATATATTTGTTGGTAGTTTGAGTGAAATGTTGGTCCTGCATGCAGTTTCATTGCATAGTAAGTTAGTTGACAAATGTATTTAAGACATCCAAAGACAACAGAAAGATATGAATACATGTAATTAATAAATCCGATAATGGATATCAGTTTGATATTAGCAAAAAAAAAAAAAAAAGAATCTGATTAAATCGGACTGCTTCTAAAAATCGGATATTAAATAAATTGCTTTTATAAATAAAGGGTCTTCTAATTTATTTTCTATTCATTTCATTCAATTGTAGAATAGTCTTATGTTTAAGGTTAAAATGTATGCAACCTTTTCTGTCCAGGGACTACAGATGAAAAATAGCCGTCTGGCTAAATCTGGTACATTTTCTGTATTACTATTAATGTACCCTGTCCCTGCTAAATAAAACAATAAAATAAAAATAAAATAAAATAAACCCACTGGTTAATAATAAATTGATGTGTTTTTCTTGTACCTACTGTTGCTGACTATTGTTCTCTATTTGAGTAATATGAAGCTAACATTCAAAACTGCAAAATAAGTAATAAAAATGCATGATTCCTAATTGATATTGATATCTGCCAAAAATCAAGGTTGCAATATCGGTATTGTAACGGAAGTGAAAAAGTTGTATCAGGACATCCATAGTTATCAAATCTGTGAGAAAGTTAAAAGGTGAGAAAATTAACAAGACAAGACAAGTTCTACATACAGTAAGTGTGAAGTCCTCTTGATAAACTATAAATCTATTGGTTTAGAAGTAATGTCAATGAGCATGCAAGCAAGAACAAGAACAGGCAAACAGAACTAAACAATCCAGATCCATGTTGGGTTTTAACATGGATTACACAGGAGCCAAGAATATCATCCAAAAATATACAATGAGGACGAAGTGCCAGAGCTTTGGGACATACGGAGTGCACAGGCAGATGACGAACAGGAACCCAGTAGATACTTGAGAACTGGGATTGGAGGATCACCAACCTGGCATATCAACGCAAGGAGCCCCGATGGGCCGAGTTTTCCTTCATTGCTCCAAGCGTCTCCAGCACAAAATGGTAAAAGGATGAGAAGGGGTGTGTGTGTGTGTGTGTGTGTGTGTGTGTGTGTGTGTGTGTGTGTGTGTGTGTGTGCTGGTGTTTGGGTGAGAGTGGGTGTATGAAGGGCATGACGCACGAAAACGTTTCAGAAAACAATTCTCCGGCCAATCATATCTGTGTACGGTAAAATAATCTAAGCAAATGCTTTGTTACACAATGTACAAATCAATGTGATTCTGGCTGTAAAATATAAACAATAAATTAAAGAGTTTCGCAGTAATCATTTCTGCTGTTCTATTTAGATGCTATGGTCGTGATAAAGACACATTCCCATTCGTTCCTGATTACAGACACTTCTGATCACAGAGTTTGGCTTCTGGCTCCAACTTCAGTCTTCAGCCAATCAGCCAAGCCAGAAACGAAGCTGTCGCCAAACGGGGAGACCATGAAGAGGAAAAGAGAGCACCAGCTCTCCCCAAAGAGGCCGGACAGATGCCAAAGTAATTCCACAACATGTGCTGACATTAAACATAACTGCATATTAACTTTCCATATGTCTTGCAACTCAGCAATTTTGCCACTGCCCGCAGAAAGCCAAAGAGTGAGTCTTTGTCTTCGAGCCCGGAGGAGTTATTTTGCTGTTCCTTTAATTTAATCTTTTTCAGTTTGTCTTTTGATTGCGCTGACTCTTCCCACTGTTCAAATCCTACACATCTAAATATTATTACGCAAATATGTGCCCTTTTTTTTAGACTTTACTGCGTACATTAAGTCTATTTCTATCAAACATTCTGCTTTAATGACGCTCTTTCGTGTCCTGGGTCTTTATTTGAATTAGCAAAAAATAAATGAACTTCCTCTAAATAGTTTCTTTTTCCTTTAACTCAGCTCACAAACTCACATCACTCCCATTCTATCAATTAAAGCAAAGTAAGTACCTCAAAACCAACACTTTACTGTCTCTACACTTAGGACAAATGCTTTAGTTAATGTGAGTTTAAACCTAATTGCTTGTTAAAAGGCTAAATTCTTCCTCGTAAACTGTAAACTGCATTTTTTTTTTTTTTTTTTTTTACTGGTGCACTTGATGCTAACCCATTGCAGACAAATGTTAATAGTTCTTGCAACATTTAAGTATGGTACATAAAGAAGAAAATCTCCCACAGAGAAACGACCTGCAGGCTGAAACAGCAAGTAAAAAAAAAAAAAACATTATTGGGAAATTTAAAAATCCCACTTTTTATGTACTTCCCTAGATTAAAACTGAATTAAATGTTAGTATATTCAGTTACTGGTATATGCTACACTAAAATGTCAAACGCAGTCCCAAATTATTAGATCAAATCATTTTAATAACAGCTTTATTTCAATTAATCGAGACCTACCATTAAATTTGACATTTAAGCCTGTACTTATTCGGGACTGATGGATCTGACAAATATGCTTCAAACCAGGTTAAAGAAAAACCATATGAGTCATCAAACAGGCAGTTACATAGTCAGATATCATTCACAGAAAAACAGAGTTGACTTTATTCATTATAACAGTACAAACAGTACAATTTCTACACAGTTTCCTTAGAATAAAAGGGACTAGTTAGCATTTTTGGAAGTGAAGTCATATGAGATACTTGTTTGTGATTCAAAACTGCTTGAATTGATGTAATGATAAATTAAAACGTTGCACAAAGTGGTCAATATCCAATTCCTCAGGATGATCAAAGCACACATCAGTGTACATTTGTGATTTTCTTTAGAAAAGCACTCTTCTCTAAAGTCTAGACAAGTTCCTTATACATCTTCACTTCTAGAAATACCAACTATCCTATTAAAGTCAATGGATAATCCCTGTAACATAATAAAACCAGAAGGGGGGAAAAAAAGTAGTAGGGAAAAGAAGAGGAGGTGAAAAGAGGAAGCAGGAGAGTATTAGTGGAGTGGAGCCAGGTGGTTTCATTTACCTTGAGCATCTATGGAGACGAACAAGGCTGCCAGAATGGCAGCTGTGGCCAGCGACAACTTCATGTTGGCTGTAAATATTCAGCAGGACATCAAACAGTCTAAGGACGGAAAAAGGAAAGGTGGTAAATGTGCAGATCTAGATTCTTGCTGACAGGGCGGTGGAATGAATTATAGACAGTTAGTGAATTACAACTAATGAGCTGGAAAGTGCTGCTTTTACTTTGCATTGAATTATGCAACTGGTACTTGTCTGCACAGTATGAGCACGAAATCCCTGTCTGAGATGTGACACCTTCTTATGTGAATCCAGACTGACAGCACCAATCATTGAATCACAAAAGAGCCCATCTGGAGGACTTTACTCAACATGTGCCACACCTTGCTGCCTTCTTCTGACACGCATACCCCGAGGTTCATATTTAGCACTGACTGACTGACAGGCTGTGTGTACTTAGCTATGGGCAAATTAGAAAATAGGAGGAACGAAAAACACACACTCAAGGGGAAAAAAAACCATTAGACACAAAAGCATCTGGGTGGATTTTCATTCGCTGGCACGAACGACTCCAAAACATTCCGGCTGATAAAGATGTTCAATGTGATTGAGATTAAGGAAAGATAAAGATTTTTTAAAAATGATTATATGTTACAGGTGACATTGCAACTTTCAAACTAAATCAAGACATGCTTTTGCAGCTGTTTTACCAAAGCCTTGCAGCCTCTTTTTAAAGGGTTGGATTGAGATTAAGGGTGGGAAGCTGGTTTAAAACCACTCTATCTTCAATTATCACTCAGTTAAACAGTTCAATACTCATTTAAATACACATTTTAATTGGTTTGTTTACAGTCTACCATGTGTAACTAAAAAATTGGGTCATATTTTCACTTTATTTCATATACAGTGTTAAACAGGCTGTGCACCCCGCCTGGTGCACAAACAGGAACACTGCAGCATTTAGGGCCCAAAAAAATCCAGGCCGACCCATAAACTTAAATTGCAGACAAACAACCGTCTACCACCGCTATACACTCACACTACCGTGAGAACAGAATTGTTCGCTCGTCTTTCGCCAGCCTCCCAGCCAATCAACACTCAGAACACATGTAAACGAAGACACACATTGGCAGAGAAAGCTCTGCGTAACCATGATGCCTTCTGGGCCATGGGAAATCTCAGCATCAGTTAACCACTGAATACACACAAGTGGAGCATAACCAGAACATAGAACCCAGTCCGTTACAGCATTGCAGACCTGACTGAAGCACGCAGTCATATTTGTTCCCTGCGCCCCAGCAGCAAGTGAGGAATGAGCAAAATCAGCAAATAATATTCAGTGAATGTGAACGCTGAACATTAAACGCAACACAACACCGTCAATATCCCGTCCCACTACTAGCAGAAATCACTTTAGAAATGATACCACAACAATATAGAAATTTGTTTGTGTTTATTAAAAAATGATATTAATGTAACAGAGATAAAAAAAATTAAAAAAAAGTTAAGAAAAAAAATAGTTTCAAATTAAGCCCGCCGAGCCCGCCAGCTGAGCGGGAAAATGAGGCCCGAGCCCGGCCCGAACTCGGGTCGGACTCGGGTTCGGGCCAAGAATCTAAACTCTAATTCACATGCAGAAAGGCTTTATATAATAACTACAAAAATATATACAATTAATCCATAATAATGCATAACCTACCTTACATTGCTACCAATCGCAATTCAAGTATGGATTTCAATGGGAATTAGCCTAGCATTTGGTTTCAATTGGTTTAAACTTTACTGAGTTTATCACAAAAATTTGTAAAATAATTTTACTATTAAAAAGATTATCTGGTCATTTTATAAATAGGCTACTTATAATGTAGGCTTTAAAAAAAACATTGGAAAAACTACACCTAAAGTTATTTTAAAAAAATCTTAAAAATCTAATGATATAGAGTGATTTGTGCTGAGTTTAAACTGAAGTCTAAAAATTTGGTAAAGTTGAGCTTAGTTTGGTAGCAGAGAAACTATTGGGAAAAACTACACAAAAAGTTTTCATTATTTAAAAAAAAAAAAAAAAAAAACTTGTGATATAGAATGATTTGTGCTGAGATTAAACTAAAGTCTTAAAATTAGGTAAAGTTGAGCTTTGTTTGTTGCCAGAGAAACTACTACATTGGGAAAAACTACACAAAAAGTTTTCATTATTTAAAAAAAAAAAAAAAAAAAACTTGTGATATAGAATGATTTGTGCTGAGATTAAACAAAAGTCTTAAAATTAGGTAAAGTTGAGCTTTGTTTGTTGCCAGAGAAACTACTACATTGGGAAAAACTACACAAAAAGTTTTCGATATTTTAAAAAAAATCTTAAAATTTTAATGATGTAGAATGATTTGTGGTGAGTTTAAAGTCTAAAAATGAGCTAAATTTGAGCTTAGTTTGGTAGCAGAGAAACTACTACATTGGGAAAAACTACACCAAAAGTTTCATTTAATAAATACATAAACTCATAAATCGAATTATGTTGAATAATTTATGATGTGTTTTTAACTGAAGTCTAAAAATTTGCTAAACTTGAGCTTAGTTTGGTAGCAGAGAAACTACTACATTGGAACAACTACACCACAAGTTTTATTTAAAATAAATAAATAAATAGTCTTAAAAATCTAATTATGTTGAAGCATTTATGCCGAGTTTTAGCTGAAGTCTAATAAAAAAAAATTAAAAATTAAAAAAAGCTAAAGTTTAGCTT
Source organism: Gouania willdenowi (assembly GCF_900634775.1). NCBI lineage: Eukaryota > Metazoa > Chordata > Actinopteri > Blenniiformes > Gobiesocidae > Gouania > Gouania willdenowi. The sequence continues at coordinate 22,111,970 of NC_041065.1, read as the reverse complement.
AGTTCAGTAGCAGAGAAACACTAAAAAAAATACACCAAAAGTTTTAATATCAAAAATTTAAATCTTAAAAATCTAATGATGTAAAATATGTCATGGTGAGGTTAAACTAAAGTGTAAAAAGTATGTAAAGTTGTGCTCACCAGTTCTAGTCCCTCCAAAGCTGCACAGATCAAAGCCGGCTGTGTGAAGCCGCTCCCTTTGAAAGACACGGAGGACTTTGAGGAATCCTCTCCAGCTACTGAAAGCCCCACCAGCACCAGCAGATGTCAAAGGAGGAAAAGCCTCTATTCAAATGGGAAGAATCTTTCCACCATCAGCTACTTAACGAGGGGGCAGTCCCCGACTCTCAATCTACCATCATATGGACTGCCTACGAAAGCGCTGCCTTTTTGGCTTCATTATTCGTCCCTCCGTCACGCGCACCGATGTTTGGAAACGACTCCTCATCCATTCCCCCCGGTGGCATTCCTCTGGTCGTGGGATTTAACGAGTTTCCAAGTGTCGATGTGACTTCACAGCGGGGTCACATCTGGACACACAACATCCGAGAGGGGGAAATCTTTTGATTTTTTTTTTTTTTTATGACTATTCACTTTTCCAGTTTATTTGGCCAATATGTCATTTTTAAACCCACTTAAAAGTGGTTTTATTTTTTCCTCAAAGGTACAAATTACATTTTTAATCACTGAAAATGGTTAATCAGACGGTTTCTTGTATCATTTATAGATGAAGCTTTCAAGTATGTGGCATCACAGCAGATGCTGAATGGAAAGCTCCTGAAAAATGCGTCAGAACTCACTAAGCAATTTATTAAGGGTGCAGCGCCCCCTTTTGGTAAAGTGAGGGACATACACTGCTGAACCACTGCTGAGTACTCAAAAAAAAAAAAAAAAAAAAAAAAAAAAAACATGCTATAAATATACATATGTGCAAAACGGATAATAATCTAAATATAATTAAAGAAAATCTTGAATATTCTGAAAAACAAGTTATATTGTGTATATTTCTTTAATTAAACATTTTCATTTTTATTCATTGTTATTTTTTAATATTATTTAACGTGTACATAAGCATTTGACACTCATGGCCATCGTTCTACCATCATTAATTCACATCTAGTTTGCCTAACAACCACTTTGTATAATCTTGTTCCTCGTTTTCTGTGTGTGTTATTACTTTTTTTTAATATGCCAGTTTTTGGTTTATTTAATTACCCTTTGGGGATCAATTAAAAAAAAAAAAATCAATTCTGATTCTGAATTATTTTAGTCAGGGGCCACTAGGTTCAATACCATTGCATTCCAGTAGAGGAAACGCTATTTTTTTTTCTTTTTTCAACAACAAAAAAACAATGTTGGACAAACTCAGTTATGTATGTTTAGCCTGCCTTATATTCATATATTCATTTATAGTCATTTTAAATAATTTTCTCAATTCTATGCAAGGTTCATTGACTGAAATTTACATCCCTCCCATATCTGAGACACAGCTCCCACACCATTCTCAAATGTTAAATCTCATGTGACTATCATCTTAACCCATCAAACTGCTCACACTGTGTCACACCATTTTCACTGATGTTCACAACATATATCATTACGTGCGACCAGTACAAGACGAAACCTCGTCTGTAGTGGTGCATTTCAGAGCATGGAGGATACCACAAGATGTTAACCTAACCACTAGGAAAGAGCATCATATTATAATTGTGTTTTTCTGCCATCTCCTTGCACTCTTTTCTGTTTCAGGTGTCTTGATGCTGGAGCTGGCGGTTCCTGATCAATGGTTCGTGGCTCAACTAGTCTGAAACTCTCAGGTGGACTGATCACGGGTTTGCGGTTCAAATAGTCTGGAACACTTGGATGGACTGATCACGGGTTCGCAGCTCAACTAGTCTGGAACACTCAGATGGACTGATCACGAGTTCGCTGCTCAACTAGTCTGGAACACTGGGATGGACTGATCAGTGGTTCGCTGCTCAACTAGAATGGAACACTGGGGTGGACTGATCACGGGTTCGCAGCTCAACTAGAATGGAACACTGGGATGGACTGATCACGGGTTCGCAGCTCAACTAGAATGGAACACTGGGATGGACTGATCAGTGGTTCGCAGCTCAACTAGTCTGGAACACTCGGATGGATTGATCAAAGGTTCGCTACTCAACTAGTCTGGAACACTGGGATGGACTGATCACGGGTTCGCGGCTCAACTAGTCTGGAACACTCAGATAGACTGACCACAGGTTTGCAGCTCAACTAGTCTAAAACACTCGGATGGACTGATCAATGGTCCTCAGCTCAACTGGTCTGGGACACCAAGATGGACTGATCAGGGGTTCGCGGCTTGACTAGTCTGGGACACCAAGATGGACTATCCTATCTATTTGCCCTTCTGTTTCCTAACCCCAACCAGTCGAAGCAGATGGCTGCCACCTCTGAACCTGGTTCCGCTGGAGATTTCTTCCTATAAAAAAGGGACTTTTTTTCTTCCCACTGTCGCTAAATGCTTGTTGGGTTCTTTCTTTCTTACTACGGACTTTATATTTTGTTCAGTGCTTTGAGATGACTGTTGTATTTTGTGCTATATAAATGAAGTTGAATTGAATTAATGTTAAACTGCACAAAGGATAGTTTAAGTTTAACATCACGTTCCGTGTTTAATGATTCTGAAGGTTCATTGACTGTACACTTTGGTATTTGTTCAATATTCAAAAGTGTGGTTTTTTTCCTAAATATTTACAGGTATTATGCTGAAAGTTCAAATGTTTTCCATGTATTTAATACCCATTTATGTACCTTTGAGGATACCCGGCTGAAGCTTATAATAAGAATGGACACAAAGTTGAAAACTATATATATTTTAATAACATTTCAGGTCATGGTTTGCACAAACATTAAACTCAATGGTTTACAGAAGTTTGCAAAGAAATGTGCACAGACAAGATGAAATGACTGCAGCTTTGATTAGATTTTTCCACGACTTCCCTCTCATTTTATGACTTTCTGGGCATCGCAGCAGTGAGCAACTCATACACGACATATCCACTCCCTGTGTAGAGAGATAGCAAGTTGTTCATATTAGACATTATGCATGCAAACACTGCATTATCCACAAGATGTGATGAGCCATCACATTTCTTGATTATCTGAAAAAAAACATGAGGTCACACGTACATGTGAAACTCCCTTTGTACAAGCTCAGACAAATACTGACATACCAAACACAGTGAGAGTCATTGTGGCTCTGTACAAGAGGGCGTCCTTTGACCCGCCCTTCAGATGAATGGGCATACCGTTATCCTCCTGTATAGAGACAAATTTAATACAAAACATAAATACAACCATTACAGTTTGGTAGCAAGTATGGGTAAAAAATGTTTAAAAAAATTGCAGTACACTACACAATGAAGGAGCTTAGTCTCGGTTTCAGCAGAAAGGAAATATGAGAAACAGCCACAACAGTGAATTCTAGCTCTATGCGTGGCGAGCTATGGCTGCCACAGCTGAGCTGACATGCTGCAATTTTGTTGAAACTAAATGGTAAACAAGCAGGAATATTATGAGCCAGGTTACAGGCAAATGTCCTGAAATACTGCAACTTATACTTATCTGTCAGGCTACAAAGAAGGTGGTAATAATATTTTTTGTGTCCAGAACCTGGGAACAAAATACAAACTACAACATAATCACTACATGAAAAAAAAAAAAATCATCATTTTAAAACACTAAACTTACTTAAGGAGTATGATAAACAGTAGCAAATAAGTGGTGCCTAGTACTTTTTATTGGAAAATAGCAAAGAATCTAAGTTAAAATTAAGACATTTTCATATACGATGAAAGACAATAAAATGACTGCTAGAATAGAATATACAGTATTTATTATAATTAATAATAATAATAATAATAATGCATTGGATTTTACATAGCACTTTATCATAGACAGTCAAAGAGCTTTAAAAAATTAAGGCATTATTCTTTCACTCCACACTTAGTGATGGTAAGCAACTATTTACAAAAGTAGAAGCGAGGCTGCCATAGTGCACCATCGGGCCATCCGACTACCATCAACACTCACTCACACACTACATTCATACTAGGCAATTTGGGTGAAGTGTCTTGCCCAAGGACACAATGACAGATACCACTGGAGTGACTGTCCCCCACTGTGGCACCTGGAATTCTCAGAGGTCTCTCATCCAACTACTAACCAGGCCCAGACCTGCTTAGCTTCCGAGATCTAACGAGATCGAGCAATGACAGACTGGTATGGCCACAGTGTGTACAGACACATAGTGTGCGTATCCCTGTCTGTACAGACACAGTGTGTGTATCCCAGTCTGTCTCTGCGTGTGCGCAAACGTGCATGTACGTCTTGCTGCGGTTTGTGTCTTTATGTATGTGTGTGTGTGTGTGTGAGGCCGCTGTGTTCAGAAGCTCATGGCGAGAGTAGAGCAGGGACTCTGTATGAGTACTATAGCGTCTGTAGGGCTGTGTATGCTGTGTACTTATGTTTGTGAGCTGTGTATTGTGTGTAGTAGTTGAGCAAGCAGTGGTCTGTCACTGCCAGCACTGACCCGGCTGTCTGAGTGGGCGTGTCTTACTGCGCCGATAAAGATGCAATAGCATTAACGTGGTAATAATTAGCAAAAACCAGTATAACCAGTTAGAAGTCCAGTTTATACAGTATTATGTGTTAAAATCCCAGTATGAAAGGAAAAACCAGTTAAACCAGTTAGAAGTCCAGTTTATACAGTATTATGTGTTAAAATCCCAGTATGAAAGGAAAAACCAGTTAAACCAGTTAGAAGTCCAGTTTATACAGTTTTATGTGTTAAAATCCCAGTATGAAAGAAAAAAACAGTTAAACCAGTTAGAAGTCCAGTTTATACAGTATTATGTGTTAAAATCCCAGTATGGAAGGAAAACCCAGTTAAACCAGTTAGAAGTCCAGTTTATACAGTATTTTATTAAGTTGGAAAAAGGTTGAAAAAAGTTGAAACCCCTAACCCTTAGCATTAGCCTAGAAATCGCATTAGCCAAGAATTCACATCAGCATTAGCTCATACCTGTCAAGTTTTGGATTTGAAAATAAGGGAAATTTTCTGGCACCCACTACGAGCCATCCCACCCGCCCAACCAAGCTCCAGTATCTCTTATATTTTAAGATAGATGTACAAGAAATCTAATATAGCCACTTGTCAACCACTTACTAAATACAATTATGTGATTAGAATCTGGTAGGTCGTCCTTGATTAACAATGAAATGCTGTGAATATTCCTACTAGGGCTGGGCAATATGGACTAAATGGTAAATGGACTTGATTTTATATAGCGCTTTACCACCACACTGAAGCAGTCTCAAAGCGCTTTACATATCAGCTCATTCACCCAATCACTCTCACATTCACACACCAATGGGACAGGACTGCCATGCAAGGCGCTAGTCGAACACTGGGAGCAACTTAGGGTTCAGTGTCTTGCCCAAGGACACTTCGACACATAGTCAGGTACTGGGATCGAACCCTCAACCTCTCGATCAGAAAACGACCCTCTACCACCTGAGCCACGGTCGACTAAAACTCATATCTCAATATTTTTTCTCAAAATGGTGATATAATTCATGTGTAATCCTACCTGAAACAGTTTTTGCTTATCCTTCACAGTGTTGGTGATCTGTCTTCGAGCACTGCTGCTCAAGGTCTGCTTTGACAGCTGACGAAGACTCTGGTTGGATGAAGATGAACCTGATGATTAGTTACTTTGTCTTTGTTCAAGCAAATACTTCAAAGACTAAAAAATGGTAACAATCAATCCTCCACCGTTAAATCTATCTGGATAAGTAGCACCCATGATGAAAGAAAAAATGATAAATAAATCACAATGTACTTTTTCTTTTTACATTTTCTATGAACATTATCAGTCTCATATTCTAGTAAAGTCACCCTATAGATCAAATGAGAGCCTCGAGGCCTAAACTATAACAATAATTATTCACATCTTTTTCTCACTGGGCTCTTTTTTCCTCGGCTGGCGTCACCATCTGAAAGGTCCTTTACCCACTCTGATCTAATCTTTGAACTCCTCCACCAGCCCTTTTCTTCTCATGTATTCATTTTCTATTCCTAACCACTCCCTAAGCTCTCTTTGCATTTTCATCATTGCTCTCTAACAATTCTGGCTCGTGTCTCTTTGACAGTGAAGCTGTCTCCTAAAAAATCATAATAAAACATCTTCCCTTCTCATATATCACTTACAGTTCTTTCAATGGACAGTAAAGTCAACAGACTTACTATTAATAAATGATGTAGCAACGTTTGCTGGCCTTGAATCTCAACTGCAATAGGACAATATCTGCGGTGCCTACCCTTTTCAGACATGTTATTGGATATAGGTGTTATACAAGTATTCTTTGTATGTATACATAGATCAATGTGTACATTGGTAATAGTTGTATTTATTTAATTCATTCATTAATTATTGAAATATTTGTTTGTATGAATTTAACTACAAGAGTTTGTAGTATTACATTATATATAACAATAAAATGTATTTTTTAATTTATTTATGCATTTATCTTCATGTGTTTGCAATGGTTTTAAAAACTTTTTACGTGTCTTGGAACAAATCAATAAAATATCAGGTCAAATCTGAGGTCAACAACCAGATGTCATTGCTAAAAGTTGTATGAGTAATTATCATGTAAAAATAAAACAAAACAGTATATAACTAACTTTTGCGTTTCGTACTAACAGTATGCACTTTAAATCTTACACTCCTTACTAATGTCTGCTGTTTGATATTATATGATACATATGCATATACATTGCAAATAAATTGAAGATAGATAACGTACATTTTTCCTCACAGTTATAATCTATTTTCAGAGTTAATTTGATAATTTATGAGCCGGTGTAGTGTAAAATAACCCGACCGTGAAATTTTCCTACGGTCGACAATGAGCATGCGCACCTGGCGAACGTGCGCATGCGTCATGTTGGAAAAACAGGCAATATCTTTCCTTTAATTTTTAGGGTTAGGATTTATCGTAGTAGGAAATTTTAAGGTAGCAAAAATATTGTACGTAAACATGTAAATATTTACTACGCTATTAGTGCGCATGCGCCCATAGGAAACTTTCATCGGGATAGAAACTTAATTAATAGGTTAGCATTATTTCTTGCACCTGACTTCACTTTGATTTGCTTCTATGCTACCTTTTGCTTTTACTAAGGGAACAACTCAAATATAAAGAATGGAATTTGTTTACGTTTTATTATTTCAATACCTGTATTCTACGACGTTTTCTTTTGTTGAAAGTAAGTAAAATTTATTGTTTCGCTATAAACCGTGAATCAATATCAGGAAATACATTAAAGCCAATGTAATACTACTTTTAACGTGTATGAAATAAGAAGGTAAAGAACAAGCCGTTTGCCTTGAACATGTCATGAATGTGCGTCTTACCAGAAGCTGTCTATACATCTTGGTAAAGTTTGTATAGTAATAACTAAAGAACCTCAAACTTTGGAACGACAAGCGCTAACTCTATGGCATTAACGATGCGCCTTCCCACAATCCCCTGAGGGAGACGTCATATCCGGTCTTGTGCATCGGCGAAAAAGTTGAAGCCACACGTCGCCTTATTGGTACTCTTAAAATATATTGGATGCTCGATTTTACCGTAGAGGAAGACGACGGCATCACGTGTCATAGTCAGAAATAAGACAGAAAATGACAGACATGAAATGGTAAGATATGTAGTGTTGGCTTTGTTTCACAATATATTTTTGTTGTAATTTTACAACCTCTCATAAAGCAAGTTCCATCTGAATGCAAGTAGATATTAGTTTATCAGGTTTTCTAAATGAGGGTGAAAACCAAATAATTGTGGCAGGTCTTAATTAGAAAAATATAGAAGATAAAAGATTCAATGTGGTGCATTAGAAATAGAAATATTCACTATTTTAAAAATTACAATGTTTTATCAAAATAATGTAGAGGTACACCCATATAGTTAAAAGTCTGTCGACTGAAACCAAAAATTATACATTATGTAGCTAAATTTAATTAGCAATGTAAAGTTTTCACAATAGAAAAGTCCATTCATTCCAACTTGTCAATTATATGCAGTGTAAGTATTGTTTAATAATGGAAATAAATTTGAAGACGTGAGAAAAAAAATAAAAAATTCACAAATGACTAACACATTCTCCAACTTCTTTAATTGGATCTCACAAACATTAGAAAAGGAGGGTTAGAAAGCTTTACTTTTGGTCATAATTTGTATTGTTCCTCTCTATGGACTAAATACTTAGTCCAAGTGAGGGCACAAATGGCCATTTCAAGGAAGAAGAGGTAAGCGAAACCAGTGGGAAGAGGTAAGTAAACAGTATTTGATGTTACATTCATCAGCAGGACTTAATATAGACAAACTCTTGCAATAAAATAAAAATATCCTTCGATTCACAAAGGACTGCAGTAATGTAACGCAAGTACTTTGATAATGTTTAGATAAATTATAACATGTTTTTAATCTAGGAGATAGTACAACATTCTCAGCAACCAGCTTGAAGCTATATACACAAAGATACACTGGTATACCTTTTATTCTTAACACAACCACTTAACAGACATGTACAGTATTTTCAAGCAAATATTCCAACAAGCAGTCCAGAACAGACCCTGCAGGGTTACTCATGCATGCAGAACAGCTACAGGTGACAGCGTTTTAATTTGGGATGTCTGCACCGGTGCTCCGGGTGTCGTATTTGTGGTGGATGATGAGCAGAACCACGCCCAGGAAGAAGCAGATGGAGCCCACGGTGATGTAGGCGATTCCCAGGAAGGGGTTCTTTCCACCCATCCAGGAGATGGTGCTCAGGATCATTCGCTTACGACCATCAAAGCTGAGGACGGGGTAATCTGAAATCATGTGTTTAAGGAAAAATCTTCAAGCTTCAGGACACACGGAGAACAAAATACCAATCAATTATTAAATGTAGAAGAGGTGGAACATATTCATGCATTAAAAACTAAATATTTGACATCTTTTTTTTAACTATATGTGCATTTTCATGTTTTGAATATAAAAAGGATACTGTAGGTGATATCCAAGACATATTTGCCGCTGGGTAGTGTCGGCATGGTGCTTGACTTCTTCTGAATGATGCGGTAGAGCTTTCGGAAGGTCGGCAACGCTGCCGTGCGCATCCAAACGATGAAGTCCTCGTTGATGAAGCCGTTGTTCTCGGGATCCTGGTCCAGCTCGTAAACCGGGTTCCTCCAGTTGACTGGTTTACTCGTGGCTGAGAGAAAGAGATTCACAGTAAGTCACGAGTCAATCAGAAAACGCAATCTTCACTCTACTTTATGTCTGTGAGTAGGACTGGGCAAACTGGACCAAAATTCATATCGATATTTTTTTCTCAAAATGGCAATATAAGATATAAATGTTGATATTTTTATTTTCAATTAAAGTACTAAATTAATATCACGGTGCTTTCAGAAATAATAACTTGTGTATCAAAAACATGGGCAACGAGCAGCCCCAAACGTAAATGTACAAAATAATGGAAAACATACACAAAATTCAAACAAAAACACAAAATAACAGAGAAATACACAAAAGGACACAAATAGACAAAAAATGCACAATGGGACAACAAAAATACATAAAAGAACAAAAACAAAAAAGGACAACAAAAGACACAAAATGAGAAAAAATACACAATGGGACAACAAAAATACAAAACCATACACTCCAAAAAAATTACACAAAACAACTCAGAAAGACATTCAAAATGACCAAAAAACACAAAAGAAAAATACATAAGCCAACAAAACACACAAAAGGAGTAAAAAAAAAAAAACACACAATGAGACTGGGAAACTTAATAACAAAAAGCTGCACAATATGTGTATGTTTTAAAGTTGTTCTGAGAAGTAGTGAAAGCAGCAACTCCTAAAATGAGTATTTAATACAAAATAAAATATAAATATAGCCATATAGGCAATATTGTAATTTTCTATATCGCCAAAGTAGAAAACTCGATATATCTTGAATCTTGATATATTACCCAGGCCTACCTGTGAGGTTACCTTGAAAGACAGCGGTAAGGTTTGCGTTTCCTCCTGGGTTCCTGAACTTAACGTGCTTGTCTGTCCACCAAGCAATGCCTTTTTTCACTAGAGGAATTTCATTTCTGGTGCCATTGGCTTCGAGGTAATACAGCTTTAAGGTGTCTGCAAAAATAACAACAACTTTGTAGTTTTCCTTCAAAATAATAGCCACTTGTGTCTTTCAATTACTAACTAACCGTTAAAAAGGCTGTTGGCGATCGCACCACATGGAGCAATAGGAAGTCCCTCACTCATGCGATACGGCTCACATTCCTTGCTGGGGTTCTGTGGGAAACAAACAGGGACTGAGGAGGCTTTTTCTGGACTATTAGATGCTAAGGCAAGAGAATTTTAGGTTCATACCGTCAAAGCGGACATATCTCCGTTCAACTGGCTGTCATCCCTGGACTTCACGTAGCGCCGGTGGTTCTGGTAGAAGTTTGATAATCCGTAGTACATAAAGACATTGCTCTGAGGAGGGAGTGACCCCAGAATTGTGTGAGAATAATACCAATAATGTCAAGTTTATCCTAAGTTATTCTGTTCCTCACCCTTTGCTCATACAGTAAAAAGGTCTCAGACTTACCGCACTACCTTTCAGCGAGGCGATCGCATGTTTGTTTTTTCCAGGTGCTCTGGTTTCTAAAACTGTTAAATCATGCATGATACAGACACTAGTCAAGGTTGGTCAACACTGATTCATCCACCCGTCTGCCATGTAACGACCGTCTTCTATTTATTGCCAACTAGCTTTAGCCTGTCAAAACAAGTACTGGGACTACACTAGACCTCTGAACGTGTGCTGTGGCACATGACACCAACATCTCAGCAGCAGATTTTTCCTGTCAATTACAAGATAAGGAATTTGATGGACGCACCACAAATGTTACATTGTATTCAGACCTGGGAATGTGGAGGCCTTGCAAAAAATAAAAAATAAACTGGTTGTGTTTGTCAAACCATTTTTCTGCCTTTCCACACTTCTTAAAATATCCTACTAAATAACAAATGTTGGGATAAAAACATTTTTACAATGAGATGATATGGATTTACTGTGTAAATATTAAAAAGCCTGTGCATAGCAATCTGTGCAGGCTATCATGTATGCTAACACAGCAGAGAACAAAAAAATTGAGGAAACTCCACCACGACTAAGAAACTAAATGTTTATTTTGTCTGAGATGTAGCATATGTAAATATACAGTATATACATAATTAAACTAAAACAAAGCTAATAAAATGGCTTTTAAGTAATCAGATCTATAATCCCTCACATTTCCCCTTGCATTTTATTTTATATTTATATTTAAAATATGTATTGAACTATTTATTGAAACTGAATTTTACATTTTTTGTATTAAAAATGTAGTTTTAATTCTGTTTTAGAATGTGACATTTTTTATTGGACTGTGGATAGATTTTGTATTTGGGTTAACTTTTAACAGCTGTCGAGGGACAGCAGATGAAAAATGTACATTGTCCCTGTCAAATAAACACAATGTTTTTTAAAAAAATAGTTGCAAATTTCACTTTTAAGTAATTTTTATGTGATGCACGAACTGAAACGTGTCTCATCCAAAAACTGCAGCAGCAGGAGTAATAGTTGGTGCTTTCTATTTATATAAAATCAATAGGAACCTTATGGAAGTGCATGTTTCAACCAAGGCTTGAGTGTTTCTTTCTTTGGACTGATCATTGATCTTAATGGACCATCAAGTCAGGTAAGCATTTATTCCTGTTATTGACTGGGGGCATCTATTATTCACCAGGGCTCTACTTTACTGTAACCAGTGGAGGTCTTCGGCTCACCTCAAATGGCTGCTCGAGGGTGAAGTCCACCGTGCAGAGACATGAAGTGGTGCTGTTCCAGCTGAAGTTCTTAGCACAGCTGTAGCATGCGCTGTTCATGTCCACACCAGTGTAGTCGATCTGAAACGGGAGAAAGGCAATTAGCACATAACAGTAGAACGAGTCATGTTATGTCAGTCGGATAATGGCAATTACTTGACTTCAAAAGTTCTTTTTGGACATCTTGTGCAGACAATAAAACACAAAAAACATGTTCTGTTGGGGTTTTTTCGTCTTTCTGGCAGCTACTGTTCTTTATTTTTGTACAGACAAATGTTAACATATTTGTGCACGCTCTACCCACGATGCAAGATGTTGTATACTTCGGCATGTCACGCAACAAATCTGGGTTTTATTTTGCCTTTTTTTTTTTTTTTTTACAAACACACAAATGCCTTATTTACAGTCCAAATACACAGAAACAAAGAAGCGAGAAATGAAAGTCCAATTAAAATCAGGTATTTTAATAAGAAGACAACATACAGACATATTTTTCCTTCCCCTTATTGTCAAGCAGATTTTACTGAAAATGTTTAGACTGGCGAAACACCCTCCTGGCATTTTTTTAAATGACTGTTTAGTGAAAAACTTTAATAAACCATATTAGCAAAATATAAATGTATCCCTCCAATGGTAAAGTTTTTAATCTGTCATTATGAAGATTATTCTACATTTGTTTATGGGTTGTGTTGATAAAAATATATATATATATAATAATATGTTAAGGTTTAATTTATTCAGAGTCATACAACTTTATTCAGGAAATGTACTATGGTCTCCTGATATGTCATCCAGTGCCCATGGGGCGAGAGGGAGCCCAGAAAGACCTCATAAGGACATATGAAAAGCTATCAGTAGATGCTTTGATGCTTTCTTTATGAAATAACTTGTAAGGATACATCAAAGAAATTGGTAGATGTCCCTGAGAAAGACTGATAGTTGGCAGCAGAAACATCCAGTAACTTAAAAAGGGAGATGTCTAAGTTTCAACATGAAACACTTAATTTAATTTCATTGAAAATGATCATCTTCCTATTTTACTAGCTACGAACAAACAACTTTTAACTAATCGTATAACATGTAACATTTGCAAAATGTTACAATTATATCATATTTTACAAAAATCCACCTTGCATTTAAAAAAAATATAGCTTATATATCATATTATATAAAACATACCACTTGCCATACACCAAATCTGCAGGATTTAAAAACATTTGTCACAATGTTTAAGTGAAAATAAAAATTTAAAGATGGTTAATTTAATGCTAAAATTTTAGAAAGTGTCTCGCGATTCATTAAACGTAGTCATGGCCCCGGGAACTCTGGGTATGTTTCCGAACCTTTTCTACATAAGCGTAATGTGCCTGTGTTTTCACCGCCGCAAATTCCACCTTTCAAAACACATATCCGACAAAAATAAACATTTTAGGATGTTTCCTGGATTAGGGATAGGGCTAAAATAAAAGGGTTAGCAGGGTAGCTAAAAAATTAATAGGAGCTAAAATACAACTGACTGAACTTTAAATCAACTGCAATAGGACAATATCTGCGGTGCCTACCCTTTTCAGACATGTTATTGGATATAGGTGTTATACAAGTATTCTTTGTATGTATACGTAGGTCAATGTGTACATTGGTAATAGTTGTATTTATTTAATTCATTCATTAATTATTGAAATATTTGTTTGTATGAATTTAACTACAAGAGTTTGTAGTATTACATTATATATAACGATAAAATGTATTTTTTAATTTATTTATGCATTTATCTTCATGTGTTTGCAATGGTTTTAAAAACTTTTTACATGTCTTGGAACAAATCAATAAAACATCAGGTCAAATCTGAGGTCAACAACCAGATGTCATTGCTAAAAGATGTATGAGTAATTATCATGTAAAAATAAAATAAAACAGTATATAACTAACTTTTGCGTTTCGTACTAACAGTATGCACTTTAAATCTTACACTCCTTACTAATGTCTGCTGTTTGATATTATATGATACATATGCATATACATTGCAAATAAATTGAAGATAGATAACGTACATTTTTCCTCACAGTTATAATCTATTTTCAGAGTTTAATTGATATTTTATGAGCCGGTGTAGTGTAAAATAACCCGACCGTGAAATTTTCCTACGGTCGACAATGAGCATGCGCACCTGGCGAACGTGCGCATGCGTCAGTTGGAAAAACAGGCAATATCTTTCCTTTGATTTTTAGGGTTAGGATTTATCGTAGTAGGAAATTTTAAGGTAGCAAAAATATTGTACGTAAACATGTAAATATTTACTACGCTATTAGTGCGCATGCGCCCATAGGAAACTTTCATCGGGATAGAAACTTAATTAATAGGTTAGCATTATTTCTTGCACCTGACTTCACTTTGATTTGCTTCTATGCTACCTTTTGCTTTTACTAAGGGAATGGAATTTGTTTACGTTTTATTATTTCAATACCTGTATTCTACAACGTTTTCTTTTGTTCAAAGTAAGTAAAATTTATTGTTTCGCTATAAACTGTGACTCAATATCAGGAAATACATTAAAGTATTAAAAGTAATACTACTTTTAACGTGTATGAAATAAGAAGGTAAAGAACAAGCCGTTTGCATTGAACAATATGTCATGAATGTGCGTAGTGCACCTAGCACGTGACTAAACTGGCCAATGAGGGACACAGTATGCATAGATTAGCAGTCTATGGATTAAAGTATCCATAGCCACGGCCTTAATTTAATACTAAAACTTCATCAGGTGGAGCAGTATTTAACTATTCTAAGTACTAACAACATCTGTCTTTATCTTTGTGAGTTTGAATCCTGGAACGTAAATCAGATTTTAGATGGAGCTCATTGGTACCAGAGCTCCTATCCATGCGGCCTACACGGTTCCCGCCGGCACCGTGTTGGTGACCCTTAAGTCTAGTCTATGGTAGATGTAGCTTAACATAGACCATGGCTTTTCCAGCCTTCTGTAGTTCTTCCATTGCTCCACTGTTAAATCCATGCAGTTACTTTACCTCAAACTCTTTAATGTTGTTTGATGTCACATACAGGCCGATGCCGATCGGGATGAAAATGAGTCCGATCACAAAGAAGGCGGGCAGCACGGTGCCTGCGGTCAGGATGGGTTGCCAGGCCGGCAGCCTCTGCTGCTTGAAGGCTGTGTTATCCGGCTTCTTACTTTTCACTACCGCCGCTCCTCCGTGGCTGGCAGAGCCAGAGTGGTGTCCGTCCTCTTCCTTTGCGTTATAACTTGACGCCATCATGGTAGAAATCCGCTCTGAACCAAGTAATCCCTCACAGCAGATAGACAGCTGTTGTTGTTCACCCCGCACGACAGGGAACTCCACAAAGCGCCAGGACGGCGGACAAAACGGTCTGTGATACGAGACTCGGCCTGTTTAGGAGGAATTGTTTTTCCGTGTCGCGTTAATCGTGTCGGAGAGCAAGAAACCGGAAGTATGGGAGCCAATACATCAAGGAAGCCTACCCAACGTCATCAAAACAACAGCGACACTACCTCAAATAGCAGCAACGGGTGTCACGTGACTTTTGCTTAGGCGTTGAAACCATAGACATATGTATAAAGGCTAGACGCTTTACGGCGGCCATCTTTCCCCGGGCAGCTGTCTGACGGAGTCTGTGGAACCAGAGGGAGGGTGAGTGATCTGCCCGATGTAAATACTTTTATCTCGCTAAAATCTTAACGGATTTACACACGGTTTGCTTTCTTACAAACTTTATTAACGTGGCTACAATTCTGGATCTTTTCAAATGTTAAAATTGCAGCTTCTCTCTTAAAAAACAAAACAAAAACGACTTAACTATGCAGCATAGTTGTGTAAAGCTGAGTCCACCAGATTTAACTTGTTAAAAAGTTTGTTGCGTTATGATTCCTTTAGCAAATTGCTGAGTGGAGATTGAAGTGAATATGTCAGACTATTGTGCAGCCTACTGATGCTCTAATCACCGTTCTGTTGGACCCAGAGCTCATGAAATCACTGTTCACATGTAAGATATTACAATAAAATGACTATATTTAGGACAACTGTTAGTTACTTAGTGAAAGTATGTACAGTACAGGTCCTGTTACAAAGGAACAGCGGGGCTGGCATAATATAACTTCAAGATTGTTGTTGACACAAGGCTTTTTAGAATTTGTTTGTTTATTCAATCACTGAATGTTTCTTTTGTACACCTTTTTATAACTATTTTAATGTGGTTATTCTTAAAGTATTATGTGAAGTATCCTTATGTAATAAAAATTATATATTGATTCCACTATGTTTTTTTGGGTCATTTCTTATCTCTGTCCTCCATGTGTATACCTCCACAGTAGTCTAGTTCTGGGATTTCAACATGCAGTATTTCATGATGTATATTTGTAATGGGAAATCTTGTACATATTTTTATTGCAAATAATTGTCACATTTATTAAATAATACTATGATGCAATATTTTGAATTATTACTTGTTTAAATTAAACATGTAATAATTCAAATTATTTTATCACATTAGTAATTATTCTATAATAAAAGTATACATACCTGTATATCTCCTTTTGCCACTCTGTACACCGTTTTAGTAGCTCGCATATTGATTTGACATATTAATAGCTTATTATCCATAAGTGCAGTGTTATAACAACACCTCTGACCTTTATAACAAACTAAACCGTTTGAAAACTGGTAGAAAATTGTTATTTAAATGTTATTAAAATATTTTTTACTATGGACTTTATATTTTGTTCGGCGCTTTGAGATGACTTTGTTGTGTTTTCCGCTAGATAAATAAAGTTGAGTTAAATTGAATTTAAAAAAGTACATGCACCACTACTACACAATGTTATGGGTGAGCGAGCTGACCGTGACAAGATGGCCGCCGGTGCGGACGTGCGACTCCATTGGCCGACAGCGCGGACGAGACATCGAGCCTGTATTTGTGTGTGTGTATATATATGTCTATGACTGACATGCGAAACTAGAGCAATTTAGAGAGAGTTGCGACACCGGAAGTTTGAAATGCTTGACTGTCACGTGGTTCATGTGGACTCAAATAGTTCCAGAAAGTTATTGGCGGGCAATTCGAATCAATTGATTCCGAGAGACATAACTGGGATTTTCGGTAATTTGTCGACAATAAGTGCATTGATTTACAATATTTATACAGTACACCGTCATATGTATGTGTATACACAATTTATGTTAATAGTAATCCACTAACATGCTTTAATGCACATGTTAATGAGTTCAGATACGCTGATAATAATATTATTAATAATAATAATATCCAATATTATTATTTAAATGACTAACCATTCAAAAGTGCATCACAAACTGTCTACTCCGCTCTAGCTCCATTGCGCTGCAACAGTCAACTGCTTACTTTCGGGAACTATTATGATGCTCTATGAACCGTCATTGCTAAAAATGGCGGTCCGGGATTTTAATATTAATATTTTTACACCATATTTATTATAGGCTAAGTTAAGGGAGCCCAATCACACTGGCAAACAAAAAAACTAGGAAAAGTAAAATAATAATAATTTAAAAAAAAAACTTAAGTCATTATTATGAGATACTGAGTCATAGATCGTATCTCACAAGTATGACTTAATATTTTTTTTTATCATTGTTATTTAACTTTTTCTATTTATGTATTTATTTTTCTACTGGCGGGATGTGTTTTTTTATTATTATGACTTAGCATCTCATAATAATGAGATAGTATCCCATAATTCTGACTTAATATCTCATTATTATGACTTAGCATCTCATAATTATGACTTAGATTTCTGTATTGTAATTATTTTACTTTTCCTCGTTGTTTTTGTTTGTTTTTTACTGGTGGGAATGGGCTTCCATATTAAGTCATTGCATAAGTAGTTTGAGCTCCTAAAAAATTAAACATTTTTATTGACCTGATTTAGGGGACAGATTAATATGTGACTTTTAATACTACAGGTTTTTATTGAGACAAAGAACCTAATGTGCGATAGATGGATACTAAGATAGATGGATAGATAGCAGGACCACATGACAATGACAGGGAAATAATTGAGATAAAGAATTATAAATCACAATAATCTAAACAAAATGTTTATACACATTGGGGGGGAACCACCAGTTTAAAAAGCCCAAGTATAGCCTAGCCTACAGTAGAATTAAATATATCATACTAATAGATTTAAATATGTATATACTGTATATTATATACCCACATCCACAAGGACAGCACAAAAGTTTCAGAACTCTCATTCCCAGGATTGACTTGACCATTGCTGATTTATTAAAGAATATGAAGGATCGTGGCCACCATCACTACTGGCACAAGTTTTTACATTACAGTTTGAGTTTAGTTTTTACGTGTCAAAAAGTGGCACTAATGGCACAATAAACTCTTTATTTTTATGCCATTCTTAAAGGTATAATATAAAATTAAGTACTAAAATACAAAAAGCTTACAATATTTATATAAATACTCGTACATCATATTCACACACAACACTGTTACACTGTCCTTTTTTATTACATTTACTAAAAAATGATTTCCAGTACAAATGCTTTAGAGAAATTATTTACCATAATATACACAAAACATGTGTTTGGGGATTTAATGTGCCCTTATAAAACAGACCTATAAACGGTAATTCGGAAAAAGCTCATCAAATCAACGAGATGTTAGTAGCAGCACATATTAATAAGATCTAAACTGAAATGTCCATTAAAATACACACTGTAAGGTCATATCATCAATCACAGAGGAAATTTCCGACTCAGAAAAAAAGCAAATAAAAATATTTTTTGTCATATTTATAAAGAAAGAAATGCCTCTTTGCCTTGCATTTTCTGTTGTGTTAACTTGTAATGCTAATACACAAATGTCATCACTGTGTAATTCAGGCTTTCCCTCCATTCTGTAATGCACTGTTGTTCCCAGTGGATTTTTTAACTTCTATCTTCATCAACTGACTCTCCGTCCGTGACTCCAGTTTCATTCCTCCTGAAATTCCTAATGTTCCCAGTACAGTCTTTCCTGTCTTCAGGCTCTTGGACATTGGGATTCGGGTCTGCCCTGTGCGAGGTGCCTGGGCATCATTCCCAATCTGTTTACAAAAGAGGGATAAAGTACAGTTTGTCTGGCAGAGAAGTAAATACAGAGACATAAAACAAGAAAAGAAACTTTGCAATTCTAAACTTTGTACAATATTCTTCAATCTTCAGAAATAGTGTAAACCAGATTGAATGAATAAATAAATATATTCTCCTTCACGTTGGACAAGCTTTTGTCCAGGCATGCGTTGTTTCTGCTGCCAGGCAATTTGGTGTCAGCCAAAGTGCAGTAAACTGTGCATGGCCGTTTGTGAATGTAAACACTATGTGACATCTCTAAATTATACTATAAGTGTAGCAGGGTGGCAAAATGCCACATCTTTTGCTCTGCTGCTATGAATGCCGATCCACAGGGTCCTGGCTGTCACGCTATACATCTGATGCATCAGAGGGCATCAAAACCACCTTATTCCATAAGTGCCATTAAGGCTAGGCAATATGGACCAAAACTGTCTATATTTTTTCTAAAAAATGGCAATATACAATATAAATCTCAATAGTTTCAATTAATATAAAGTCTGACCAGAAAGACGATTTAGGGTCAAATTTGCTGCTGCAAAATGCCACACAGCCACATTTTTTAACAAACAGCTGCACAATATGTGCCACTTTTGGCTTTTTCTCCTATAAGGGACAGCACGTGTGAGTGAGTTCTATAGTGTGGCTTGTTTAGTGGAAGATCTGGATTAAGACACACTCAAGAATCTATCTAACTGTGCTTTTCATGCTGTTCTGAGAAGTAGTGAAAAGGGCACATGAAACAAGTATTTTAATACAAAGTAAGAGATAATATATATAGAGAGAGTGTTCCTATATATATATATATATATATATATATTGATATAGTCGATATTGTCATTTTCTATATCGCCAAAATAGAACTTGATATAGCTTAAATCTCAATATATTTCCCAGCTTTAGTGCTATTTTATATGATTATGGGCATAATTTATTGTAATCAGGTAATAATAAATGTATTCTGCCATCCAAGGAAAAAAAAAACAATAAGATGAAGTAGGCCTACCCGTTATGTGTGCGCAGCAATTGACTGCAGAAACAAAAGTTTAACCATCTCTTCAACATGACAAAGCCTTGCTCTTTGTTAACTCTGCCAGGGAGGTAATATTTTCACCAGCGTTTATTTGTTTGTTTGTCCTCTAGCAGGATTTTGTCAAAAGTACTCAAAATATTTTGACAAAATGTTACCTGAAGATAGACCTGGTAAATGAGATACTTGCAATCCAACTAAAGTATCTAAAATAAACTTAAAGTAATGAAAAAAAAAAAAACACACATAAAACATGTTTTGTGCGGACTCAATGCCTGGAAAATAAAATGAAAAAAACCTCAAACAATACTAACCATGTTTTGTGTTGGTTTGGAGGATGATGATGTGACAGGCGAAATCGTGATGCTGCTCATCACTTTACTCTGCATACTTCTGGTAGTGGTAGTTGTGGTTATTTGACGAGGGGAACGCAAAACTGTCCCAGTCGATAGCGTCATTTCCTTGCTCTCCGCTCCCGTTGATGTGGGTCTGACAACCATCTTTGGTGGAATGGTGTGGCCTAGGTGGATGTGGATCTTGTTATCATCAGGGGTGGTGATTATGCTAGTGTTGTTAGGGCCCTTTCTTACAGGCATAGGCACCATCTGTTTTTCAGGGGTAACCTTGAAAACAGCTCGGCCCATGGTCATCTCCTGAGGCTCTGGGGAGGCAGATGCTTCAGGCACTACAGCAGTACTGACGGTTGTTATAGAGATGGGTGACATTGGTCTTCCTGGGGTAAAGGTTGCTGTTCGGTTGCTTTCAGGTGACTTAGCTCTAGATATAGTTGTAATCATGACTGGAGACTTGGCTCTTTCAGGTCCTTGAGTTCCAGCGGGGGACTTTTTTCTGTTGCTTGGAGCAGAATATGTGGGAATGATGGTTATTCTGGATTTGGGCTGTGATGGGTTGGGGTTAGGAGAAGCTGAGTTTGAGAGAACATCATCAGAAGTTGGACTACTAATTTCAAGAGTGGCCAAATTGCTTTGGTGGTTTGGTGTTACTCGGATGTGCAAAGGCTGTCCATGTTTCTGGGACATGGCCAGATCACTAGGTAAAGGATTTCCATTTGTAAGTTTTTCCAGATTGCTCTCTTGCAGGTTACTGTCCTTCTTCTTCATCCAGGGAATCCAGGATTTTTTTATAGTTAGGTCGCTGCCAGAAGAAGAGCAACGTACAACAGTGCTGCCTTTCTCTGTAGGCTTTCTCAGGCACTTCTGTCTGAAATTACTCATTATATGATTTTCTTCTTGAACAGACTTCCTTATAAAACCAGCAGGGGTGTCCTCTTCCGATGGTCCAGAGTTTAATGCCTCAGTTTGTACGCCAGTAGAGGATACAGCTACATCTACTATTCTCCTCCCATTTAAGCTTGGGCGTAGTGCACGGCTATGACGCTTTGCTATTTCCAATTCTTGTGTGAGATGGAAAACTTCACCTCCCATGTTTTTGGCTTTCTCCTCCTCTTCCAAGAACCTCTGCTGAAGGACAGAGTAGTCGACTTGGAGTTGAGAAAGTTGGTCTTCTTTGTGCATCAGTTCATGGATCTTCTCTTTGAGGGCTATCACATCGGCTTGTAATTCTCTGGTTTTGGTTTCTTCATTTCTGCAACGTTGTCGGAGGTCTTCCTCATGGCTTTCCTCCTCTCCTTTCTCAATTGCTTTGTTCCGTGCTATCTGATTTCTCATGTCCTCAACCTGTTGAGAAAGAATGTTGGCTTTGTCCTGTTCAGTCATGAACCTTTTCTCTAAAATATCATACTGATCTTCTGTCTTGATCAAATCTCCTTCTACAACCTCAAGCTGTCTGAGACGGTTTTTTAGGTGCTCGATTTCAAAAGTCAGCTCCTTGATTTTGTTGTCATCTTTACTAATAGTGTCAGATATTTTTTCCAGCTCACATTTTACTGAATTCTTCACTGATAGCTTTTCTGCTTGCTCAAACCCTTCTAACCTCTTTTTCATTTGTGTCACTTTGGAATTAAGATCTTTAGTTTGATCAATTTGATGAGATAGCTTAATGCCAAGTTCTCCCTTTTCGATGGTTAATGTCTCTACTTTGGTTTGCATCTCTGATTTTAATTTGAGGAGCTTTTTGCTCTCTTCTATCAGCTTCTCAGTCACCTCCATAACTTTCCCCTGTTCAACTTTTACCATGTTGGTCAAATCATCTTTTTTCTTGTCATCTAAATTAATAGTTTCAATAAAGTTTTTTCGTTCATCCATCAAAGCAACTGTCAGTGATTTAAGCTTACTTAGGTCATCTTTGAGACTTAGTTCAGATTTGTCAAACTTCAGTTCAGAAGACTCGAGCTCTTTCATTCGGATTTTCAGTGTGACAACTTCATCTGATAGCTCTTTGGTCAGGTTTCTCTCTCTTTCTAGAGCTCCCTGTAACTGAGCACACTCAGTTTTGCTAACACTGAATGCAAACTCTAGCTTTTCTAACTCCAACATCCTGTTTTGAAGCTTCTGGACTTCCAACCTCAGATCTTTTCCCTTACTCTCTTCCTCTTGTAGCCTATTCCTTAGCTCTCTACACTGATTTTCTGTTTTGGTAATCTCTTCATCTTTTCCCTCCATCTCAAGTAAGCGCTTTTGCAACTTGTCCAACTCCAAAACCAAGTTCAAATTGCCACACTCTCCATTGCTGATTTTTTGTCTTAACTCCATTAACTCCTCCTCACATTTCTTCATGGCCCTGTTGCTCTCCTCTAACTCCTCCACTTTATGAGTGAGTCCCAAAAGTTTTGTGTTGAGTTGACGATTATGATGTTCCTCATTTGCCAGCTTGTTGCTCATCTCTTCATGTTGCTGGGTGAGTTTATTGGATTTCTGTTTGAGCTCAGCCTCCAGACTTAGCACCCTTTGACCATCTTCCTGTACCCTCTGCTTGGATTCGTTCAACGCCAGCTCCTGCTGCTGTAGCTGCTGCCTCAGATCCTGGACCTGAAGGCTCTGTTGGTCCATTTGCTCCAAGTGCTGCTGACGCTCATTGACTAACATCAAGGCAAAAGAATTTAGTTTGACCAGCTCTTCTCGCAGCTTGGCTAGGCGTTTAGAGTGTTCCTTCTCCTTTTTCACCTGGTAGGCTTTTTCATTCTCAAGTAACTTCTTCAGTCTGAAATCAAACAGAAAACAGGCAAATAGCTATTTTTAATGTTTTGTCATGAATTGTTAGTATTTGAGGTATCGCATCTTACAAAATCCACAATGTGATCATAGTATCAATGATTCTTATTACAAAAACCCTCTTTTTTAGTGTAATAACACAACCATCCTGAAAAAAAAGTATCTTTCCTTTTTTCTTTGAGAAAAGCTTTTGCTCATTAAACTACTATGAACTGCGTGGTGCCAAGCAGACCGTTTGATCAAAACATTAATACAAACACAGCAACTCCCAAACACTTCATCTCACCCCAGACAATAACATACAGACTGCAAACAAAACCCAAACTGTCAGTTAAAGATTTACTAAGACCCCTCACCGAGCGGCTGTCTTTTCTCTCTGCTTCTTTCTATGCTGCTCATGCACGCTCTCATCTCCGGCTCCAAGAAAATACATGCAAAGCAGACTGAACGCAGCTGCATGCTGTCCTTGTACACTATAGGCCACTCCAATACAATTTCCATCCTGGACCACTTTGCATTGCAAAACAAGCCAAATTTGAAAAGGTACCACAAGACATTATGCTTCGGAAACATTGAAAGGCTCAAATTAAGTTTTACAGAAAACCATTCTAATCCAAACTACTCAAAAAAAACATATACCCACCATGATATATTCACATACAGTAAATCACGAAAAAAATGCAGAACAAGTTAAAATAATTTCCTTTCCCCAAATCATCCACAATTCTATTCAAAACATGTTATCTAGACATTAAAAGAAGAAAAAAGACAGTGGAGTACAACCGCACCTCTTAAATGATGTCAGCTCATCCAAATGAGGCAGTTTTGTGTATGCGAGTGGGTATGTGTGAGCCTCTACTTTGGACACTGAAAGGGGTGGGACATTTGCCGAGAGGGAGTGTTTTGCAAAGCTCTGATTTAATGTTTTTGCTTTTTTTTTTTTTATCAAGCTCAAATTGCAAACCATGAGTATTTAAAATCCAAAATGTTAAATCTAAATTATGCCATCACACCACTTGTATTCAGGGTCAGTACAATGTTAACAAGAAATATTTTCGTTCTGCATTCTCCAAAATACACAGGACATTGTCTCTTCTGCCCAAAAAAGTACAAAAGACTCTTGAATTAGGAAAAAAAAGTAGACCTGAATGGCCAAAAAAGTATAATGAGAAAATCAGATATGGATGGGTTTGGATGTCTCCCTTGAGGTGAAGTATATGGGAAAGGGAAGAACTATGACATAAAGTTTATGAAGCGCTACATTTTGACTGCTGAATTTTATGGTATGGATACAGCAAAGAGAAAGTGGCTTGAGTTTTTCACAAAAGGATGTTTGGAGATTCTGCTAAAGGTAAAGCAATGTAACACTAGAAGTGCAGGTGAAGATCACGATATAGCTATGTTAGTGTATTACTTGAGAGAGCACACTTTTTCAATTATTCAACATCTTTAAGCAAAGCAGGCTTATGAGAGTCTAATGCTGAAGATAATGCACTTTTATCTTGCACTTATGACACCTTGTTGACATTCAACCTGTGCATTACTGGCATGTTTTGCAATAACTTTAACCTTTTAGACCACTTCCATATGTTTAAGGTAATACTCATTATTTAGTATAGAGCTGATGCAAACTTTCATGGGAAAAGGTTTTATTTTACATCATCAAACAACATATCATATTATGTTTCCTGTGGAATTTGCTCAGAGGCGCTGCTCTCATTCTGTTTAAACACAGCATGGAACAAAAACATAAAAATCAATGACCATGAATTAATGCCTTCATGATGGCATTGCATACAGCACTATTCCCACAATGCCATTGCGCTAACAGAGGCGAAAACGATGCTGGACTTTTTAAAGGCAGCCACGAAAATTTTACATACAACTGTACCTGCACTTAAAAAATCAGGTGAGTGAGAGGAGCTTGGGGACTTGCTAAAGGGGCTTAAAAAAAAGAAGTAAAAATTAGTATGCGTGACTTTACTGTTTGAAACTCTCTGGAGGAGTGGGAGCTGTTATTTCCGTCCGTCTGCATGCATTCCTCCATGCCACTTAAAAATGTTAACTTCTTGACATATAAATTGCTTGTTGTCTGAGAAGGTGTTAATGGCTGATGGCTACCAGTCAGAATGAGCTCCCTCCATGCCCATCTTCTGCATTCCTGCAGATATTTGGCACGAGACCTTTGCCTTCTCTTTCTTCACTTGGCTGGAGGAGAGTCTGGGGAAATGATGACATGATGCTACCATCTCACCTGAGAGAGTGAGTGTCAAAATAAAGTCTTAGATAAACAGAGTTCCTTGGGGGGGGGTTTGTATGTGAAAGTGCCATTAAGCTAAATTTAGGGTTTTACAACAATCTTTATTCCTCAAGAATGCCAGGATAGTCCCAAATATTTCAACAACCTTGTTTTAAACAAGCCGTTGCCTATAACTCTTAGTTTGTTATTAAGTGCAGAAATGCTTAATATACTTTCTTGGGTACTTTAAAACTGAAACTTTAAGTCCTGGATGTCGAAGGAAATTAAATTTCATATAATCATAATACTATAACAAATATCATACTGGAATCAATTAGATATTATGAGAAAAAAAGCTGTTTTTAGGTTTTGAGAAGTAATGATTTGTAATGACTTTTTTACCCGCTGATTGACTTGGGGAAATTACATACCATATCCTTCTTATTCTACTGAAGAGACCCAATTAAAAGCCTTCAGTTAAACTTTCATGATGGTAGCAGCTACAGTACCTATCGGGTGCTGTTTCAAAAACAAATGAATCAAGGTACCACTCTATGGACCCACTATGAAATGTGCTAAACCTGTCATACCGAACATCTACATTTATTGCTTCAACAGAGGTTTACTATTTTTTTGCATTTAGGTGTGTCAGCAAGCACAGTAGTCACAATAGCACAAACACAAAATATGGTGAAGTCCAACAGCACTTTACTGGGAGTGGCTGAACTAGGAAGAAGCCAATGAATCAGAGATAGAGGGCTGATTAGCATAAATTCTAGACACATGCATGTTCCTATTTACAGCTACCCTAAAGCTCTGTGATGCTGTCATGTCTAATTTGGCTTAAATTCTGAAAATAAACCGATTTTCTTGCATGCCAAAAGAAAATCATCAACCTTCGTTTTATCTCCAGTGCTATCTTTAGTAGTCATTCATGCATGCATTTAGCTTCAGGTCAAAGGTGTTCTAAAGTCTGGTTAGAAGAGAGTTGCTCGTGAGAACTTTAAAATAACTGGCTTGAAATAACCAAAGACACAACCATACAGTGAAATTGAACACAGTGTGATGCTCATCTCTCAACCTTCTCCACAATGTGGGATGCTAACCAGGCCAACATGACTCAGACTGAGCTGAGTGTCTCCAGTGGTTTGCATTAAAAGCTTATTCAAGGGCAAGCACAACAAATGAAATCTTTGACAGTTGGAGTATAATAGGATCACAATCGATTTTAAAATCCTAGTCAATCAAATGATCAACACCACAACTTGTGTTTAGCTGCTGGCATTTGGTAGTGTGCTTATTATCTAAGGCGAAATTGCAACAATTTAGTGAGTTTGAATCAATGGGCTTGAATATTTCCGATTGAGTTTGGCTTTGTTTTTAATCCATAGAGAGTAAACTAACCCTTAACCACTTTCAATTAAGGCTAGCATTAATGAACTACAGAGAAAAATCCACAATTTAAATTTTTTGTGTAGAATTCAGCATTAAATCTCAAATGCCTCTAAAATACCTTGAAACCATCCTAAAATACAGATAATCTCTGAAATAAACCATTTTGTTGGCATAAGAATTCAATGTAAACAACACTCCTCATGGAAGCTTGTTTAATCTCTGACAGGCCCTGTATACAATCTGATGTAAGCATTCCTCTCTTTGAACCAACCCTTATGACATCATGGGCCATTTATTCTACCTTAAAAAACCCTTTTGTCTTTCACTTGTCTTTCCGTCTTCCCTTTCCTACACCTGAATCCCTCCATTCTAATGTCAAAGAGCCTCACCCTCTTTCTAACCTAATGGTTTAACTTTGGCTCAGTTGCCATACTCTAATTTGTGCATGTCTCTGCCAAGCTGAGGTATGCGGTGTTATCAGTTTAGTAAGCAACACCTCCCTCTGCTTTTCCTCCTCTCATACCCTCCTGGCATGAGGAGGCCATCTTTCCCACATTCTTGAATTAAGATACAGTTCTTTGCTCCCCTGTATCTGCATCTCTACTTTTCAGCACCTAATCTACTGTGGTTCAACATCCTTCATATCTATCTATTCAATGAATTTTGACTTCATTGTTGAGAAGTTGTGCATCAAAATCTGTAGTTGAAACATGGATATGGCCTATTTGCTGTAAAAACTCCATATAGTTTTCCTTTTGCCTACTATTTATCACTCAACTAAACAATTCTACAGTTTGTGCAAACTTCAAGCTTAAATCTTCCCAAAAAGATAACATATCTTGAAAATTCAAACTTGCATAAACACTAAATAGTTGAGATGCGTGAACTCTTGCAGTTGTGTTCCTCATTCTCTCATCTCCTCACCGTTCTCTCTCCTGCTCCAGGAGGTTGGTGAAATCATCACTTTTGTTCATGTAGTCAACATGCTTCCGTTTTTCCATTTCCAGCTCCTGGACTGTGTGGCGGTGGCATTTTTCAGCAAGCAGCAGCTGACCCAGCATCCGTCTGTATGTCTCCTTGTGCTTCTCTTGCAGATGATCCAACTGGTAAAGGGAAGAGGCCCATGAGGGAAACACAAAGACATGAACCGTGATCCAACATAAATGACTCATATATGAGCAGAAAGACTGTTACTTTTCTTAAAACTCAACTACTGACCTCCACCATTGGTCTCTGGTAGACGTTGTGTTTGTAAGGTTCAGTGCCTGAGATGACTGTGTCCCTCTGCAGGGCCTGGAGGGCTGAGCCAGGTGATGCAGCGCCATATTGAGACTGAAGGTCCTCTGGGGTGGTCTGTTTGGACTTCAGCAGACAGATCACATCCTCTCTAGCCTGGTTAAATAAATGGTACAACATGTTGTAGGGAAAGAGGGAAAATGCATTCCAAACGTTGGAAGTGCTATTTTCATCTATGGCGAAGTAACATTTTTCAACCACTAGATAGAGCTGTTGTGTAAAAGTTATTTAATATTTCTAACACAAATGAGCCTTTTCAAAAGTTTGTTTTTCTTTCTTCTTTTTGTCATAAGATATTAAACCCAGTAAGAAACATCCTCAAGCCCACCTGAATTTCTCCCTCCATCATCCCAAGCATCTTCAACAATTCCTTTTTGGTCAGATCCATGAAGCTACTTTTGTTCTCTCCCATCTCAGGTGAATCCTGCAGCATTTTCTCCTTATCACATATCACCTCCACCTCATCCTCTTCATCATTCTGCTGAACTTTGACCTTTATGCTCTTCACAGACAAATCTTGCCCTTGGTTGATGTCACAGTCACCCTGTGGAACCCCAAGCACCGCATTGGCTGGGTACTTCACCCCATTGCTTTTGGATCTCATCGTATCTGAACAGAAAAAGAAAAGAAAGATGCTGTAGAACTAAAATACATTACAATGTAAAATGTTTACTAATATATCAAATATTCATTTTTTTTATTAGGAGGCCCTTAAGGTTAGATTTTACAGGCCAGTATTTTTATGTCAGATCAAAAGTGGCTCTTGGTCTATTACAACACTTTCAATTGTCTGTTTATATGATCATAATATATGAAGACATTTGGCCGTGACTAGCTCTGCTATCATAAATCCTACACACACACACATTACACAAAGCAGAAATTCATTCATAGTTTCTTAACTTTTTGATCTTAAGTTTATTCCCGTCAACATTTTTTTGCATTTTATGAGAAACTGAGCCTTCCAGCTATGTTCATAATCACATCTTGTGTTTTCATGCTGAGTGATGATGGTCTGGGAACCACACTCTTCAGTCCAAGTTAAACATTTCATTCAGAACAGTGGGATAAATCTTTTGACGAGTGGTCCTTAAATTCACAATGTTAAAACTGGGTTTGCGTTGTACATTCAACAGCACTAATGCAGTTGTGGTGTAGGATACCATGTTTGTGTAGTAACATTCTGATGACTAAGCACTGTAAATTAGTGGCTCATGACTGACTGACTAACTATGCATCATTAAGCAACCCAGGACACACTGAAAAACACTCCGGTCAATTTTGTGACTCCGCTTTTTTACTGTGGCAGAGGGGAACAAAAAAATACCCAAACTTATGCACATATGAGAACCTGAATGCTCTGTCAGATCAGTCAAATCTCAAAAATTCAGGGCAGGTAAATGTGTCAATAGAATATTGATAAAAGTGCTTCCAGTTCTAAAAAGTTCAACGTCAAAAAGCAACTACCACTAAAATAATGCATAAAAATGTACAAAGTATCATTTCAGTAGATGTTGCCCTTTAGCAAGAAGACTTCATTCGATGTCTTTCTGAACAGAGTTTAGAGATTGCATGTTCAAACAGTGTTTGTGAGTTAATTAAAGTCTCTAAATGGACTGTAGGAGTACTGTTCTGAACCTGTGATTTTCTATCTCTGTGTTTTCCCTGTATCAGACTGGCACAGACTAAGCATGCATAGATGTAGAGTTTTATGTACAATACATGATAGAACTCATTTTGAAGAAAAGTAAGCCATGAGACACCCATTTAAGTCATGACATCAGCTGATTTCCTGAAAGCATCCTTGGAGCTAGCAAAGCCACCCTAACAAAGAACTCAGTTGATGTCATTGCACTTCTGACCTATGAATTATGCTTCGAGACATCCTAAATGAGATCATGAAGTGGTCATGATTCCTTCTTAACTGGTTCTATAGCAACAGTATCAAACATGTACATTCAACCAGTGCATTGCACACTGAAATTATATGTTTATATTTTAAAATCCAAAGAAGCCTGAGAGTAGATAGCTTAGTTTAGTCTGTTCGACTTGATGTTTGGCTTGAAGTTGTTTCACCTTTCATCTAAGAGTCTTATGGTGCTGAAAGTTTTTTGGGCTGCATTAAGGATCATTTTCATCATCCTCTTTGATAGGTCTAATGAAAACTAATGAACCCTGAAACTAATCTATTCCAATTCTGTCTGTTTTAAGGAAAGATATTGATGATTGCTAAAGAGGTGCATGATAACGGTGACTATTCCTTCCAAGTTTACAGAAAAAGAAGGAAAATTAATCAGCTCCATGTCCACTTGGGTTTAGAGCAGACTTTTCTGTCCAAATCTGGTAGATACAGCTTTGGAGTCACTATCATTGAGTCTACTGTAGTGTTGCACCTACAGGTCTACTGGCATCATTCAGTCAATACCAGAGTGTTTAAAAGATGCCCAGAGATTGGCATCGTTACAACTCCAAGAACATACAGTACACAGCACAGTAGGTGAATGGAAGCAAGATACTTAGTGACCAAGCGATTAATGCTGAGTTTTAAGATATCACGTTTATTTTTAGCTTCTGTGATGGTGCCATGAAAAAGCAGAGAAGCTACTGTAACTCTGAGATCAGTGTCACTTTAGTTCAACTGAGCAACAGGGAGCATGTGTTTGCAATGCACACTGTACATACATAGCTGGGACATCACCACCTCGAGACATGCATGAGAAATATTATAATAATAAGGTGGTCACCTGTGGTCAGTACATAGCTCATTAGGCAGTTTAGGCATTATATACAGTAGTTTTGAGTGAGAGAGTGAGAAAAAACTTTTACCTGGCACCACTACTTTGCAAGTATAGCTTTGTTCTTTGTGATGAATGATTCATTTAAGAAATCTGAGTTATTGTGAGTTAAGCAGATACTTTTACTCCCTTTACGGTTGTCCAGGTGGTCAAGTGCTGCACATATAGATGATCAACCCTGGATAGAGGTTATAAACTATGATTTTTACATCTTTTTAGCATATTAACATTGAAAAGACAAACGAGTATAACCACAGTCGTATTCTTGGAAGAACTGTTGTCGTTATTGATAAAGGAGACAAAAATAGGTGCCATCTCGTGCATTACACAGGACGTTTTTCACATGATTACTGTATATATACAGTATATATACACAATACAATGATCACCAACACCACCACCATTTGTATTCACTGACCTGTCACTAAATTAAAACCTCCAGAAAAACAGGTAGAAATGATTGAACCGTTGGACCTTCTTTTCAGTGCAACATTCCCATGTATCCACATGGGAATCAAAATAAAGAAAGATCTGAAAACAATACATTTTTAAACACTCAATCCCTGTATGCATATATTGCATCTAAAACCTTGGAGTAGAGGGCCCAGACACCCTGACAGTCCTCTTTTAAGACCCAAGAATGAATGCAAAGTGGGACCCCCAAATCTATCCCAGGGTTTGTCATCTGTTGCATTTATACATATTTATAGGCCACCACATTGCATGTGACCTCATCCCATAAACAAGAAAGAGGACATTAAAACTTCATATGTAATCATTGCATTGTTTAAAACCACATGTGGCCCAGGCTTGGTCAAGTAATATTACACACTAACCGACATCAGAAATGCCTTTAAAGTCTTCAGCGGCATCAATCAGCCAATCAAAAGCATATGATAGTGGTTTACTTTACATGATGGTTTGGTGCGCAGTTTAATTTGTTGTCTATTTTTTACATGTGATTTATTTCTTATGATGAGTGAACATAAAATGTGAAACAGCAGTAGGGATGTCCCAATACAACTTTTTCACTTTTGATATGATACCGATATTGCAGCCTTGCGTATCAGCCGATAACAATATTGATTCGATACGATATCAGCACGAATCATACATACTTTTATTACTATTTTTGTAGAGTGGAATGTTAGAAAAGGCTTGATCAAGTGATGTTACTCAAACAGAGAACAACAGTCAGCAACAGTAGGTTACTTTGTTGGCGTGTCAACCACAGTCACCTATCGATAGAAGTGCTGGAGCGGAAGTTTTATCGGGGAGCTTATATCGGTGATTTTAGATGGAGTCCGATAATATCCGATATTCGTTTTCTGGCTTCGTCCGTGAAAAATTGGGGGACGTTGGTGTCGGCATGCATTCAAATAATTCTTTTTTAGATAAAAGACAAAAGTAGCAGCTGGAAATATCAGCTTTATTTATATTTTTTCACCTCATTTGACCATATAAAGAGCAGAATATGTTATGTGCATGCAGGCCTCGTTCATATAAGGGTGCCCAGACATAGAAGATCTAATTAAATCAAATCCTGAGGATTAAACTATCTCTCTACAATCAAATTCAATCCAAGATCATCCGCAATATATTGAAGGTCTTGTAAGGGCTAAGGTTCATGAAGCCAAAGGGGTTATGTGTAAGTAGAACTGATCCTTTACCCACTGAAAAAAATAAAGATTTAAATCACAATTAATGTAGGTTATGATGTTATCTTAATAATGCACGTTACATAATTGTATATGATTATTTCTTCAGCTAAAAGCTCCATGAGTTATCAAAGAGAATTGGCTCAGGCAATTCACAACAAGTGTTCTGGGTGATGTTCAAACATGGTGCCACAGCTAAAAAACGACAATATAATGCACTACTCCAGTATAATAAGCTGTTGCCTGACAGAAAGGTAACTCAAGTTTCAAGTACGGTAATGATGCCCACTCACATGCAATGAGGCTAATGCATTAGGTCAATTCATCCCAGGCATATATTTACTACAGGTTTTCTGATTATGTCTGTTTTTCCTTGACTGGCTATTTTTGAAAATGTTTTTCAAGTTATTCTTTAACCAAGTGATCTTCTACTTGCACAATACCCATTTAGAGTGAAAACCTGTGTTGTGCTAGTTACTTAAAAAAAGTAACTAGTTAGAGTTACTAGTTACTTCATTAACAAAGTAACTCAGTTACTATTTTGATTACTTACACCAAAAACTAATGCGTTACTGGAAAAAGTAACTTTTGAGTTACTTAGAATTAAAGAATGTATTATTTATTTTGGGTCATTTGTGTCCATACAGCTTCATATTAGTGCTGTAATAATATAATATTCCACTGTTGATTAACTGCTATAAAACAACCATAAATGATATGCATATAAAGCACAAAACAGCTGCTCCAAAATTAAAACAGTAAATTTTCAGCCTTAGCACAGTAATGTAAAGTAAGCTGTGCATATTCCAGGTGCTCATTCTGCTGTTGAAAATGCTTGTGAAAATAAATGTGGAAAAACAAATTCACAGCATTTTTCTCAGCTACACAATGCTAAACATATCAGGCTAATGAGCTGCTGTTAGCAGTGACTCAGCAGCAGCGACAGGCTGCATATTTACAACAACATACCGTGCAATAGTTTGGCTGACCTGTACCTGGATAACAGTCACAGTCCGTTAAAATCCAGTCGCAGCGTTAGCTTAGCTTCACTGATGCATCTTTTGGAGACAACAATAATGCGCATATTTCCACTCTGAGAAGCTCGTCCTGCTCTCGCATTGACTCGCCATGATTGGCGCACGTGATGTAAACAGAAACACGCTGACAAAAATATGTAGCGCCACTGTAAACAGGAAGTGCACTGCAGCTAGCAAAGTAACGGACAGACACACCATATTGTAACGATAACGGCGTTATTTCTTTAGAAATATATTGCGTTACAGTACTAGTTACTGTCAAAAGTGATGTTGGGGCGGTAACGCGATACCGCCCAACACTGGTGAAACAGTGGGTAAATCTACAAAAATGTAGGATTACTGTTGTATTAACACACCATCAGTAATAACAAACTATAGACAGTGTAACCCTAGATTGATTTACCTATTTGTTGAACATCTAAGCAAAGTTATGTTGATGATCACCTGCTAGAATATTATTTATTACAGGTCTTATTCGGTGATACTACTAATTCTGAAGACCTTAAAGGTGAGGTCTGCAACTCTCATAAAACTGACTTTTTGTCATATTTGCTAAAGCTGTCACTATGCAAGGACAGAGCATGTTATATTACTGTGATGTTGCTGTCGGACTAACGTTAGCTTGTTAGCTCCTCTGAGGGAGGGACTTTTGAAAGTTTGGAGGCGGACTGCACCTTTAAAGCAGACTCTGCTTAATAACCTGGCAAATACTGATGACTGAAATATGATTAATACAAGCTCTAATGTAGGCCAATATATTTGCCAATGGTAGCAGTGTAACAGAGAAATATTTAAGTAACAAACTATTCTAAATTGTTACAGTTTATTACATTCTAATGTAAATAATCTAAAGTCTAAGGTTTAGTTCATGAAAAATAGGAATTTGCTGCTCTGAAAGTCCAACCAAACGTAGTCCTAAACGTTCACGATTTCAATATTAGAGTCACATTAACCTGCACCCATCACTGGAATGGCAACAGTTTTAGTCATAAGCCATCTTAGAGGATAGCAATCATCCCTTTGTAATTTTTCAATTTTTTGTGACAAAAACTTCTCAACAGAGACGGTCCCTCAATCAAACACATGAAATGTAGCACTTAAATAAAACGACACTGGTGGCAGTTTGGTAAATACTTACCTCTGTCTTTAATGAAGGTATATAATTTATGTATCAATCCATGGGAGCGGTAGCAGACCCTCACACGTTGAAGCATAAACGTTAATTTGGGTCATGCATCACGAGCACTGCTGCTGTTGTGTGTGGGAGGGAGACTTTGATACATGTTGTGTTGGGTTACACTCACTCAAATGCATATGGATTGGTGCAGCTGTTAGAACACGACTCACTCCCATCTGTCTTTATTACTTAGATGTCCACAGTGGGCAACATAAATGAGTCAATTAAGCGCTGAATGTGTGCATTTATGTAGAAATATTCCCACATGTAGGCTACTTATGCGGAGGGGATTCGTTACCAGGGCATATTTTATTGAATTTCTGTCATGTAATAAAACTGGTACTGCTTTCATCAAGCAGTCATGTATTCTGTATTGGAAATGCAAACTGCACAGACAGCCATAGTTTTATGACCATCTACCTCTCCCCATAGCAAGCATCTGTGAACTAATGGAACCTGATTCCAATACAGATTCCCACGGAACGCAAGACTGGATATCTTCACCGAATGCAAGATTAGGTAACAGATCAAGTTCTGTTCTATAAATAGAAACAGCAAGACCACCTTTGAATAAGGTGTTTAAATGTGGTGAAATATATTATTTCAGCTATACTTTTGATCAATCTTGTATCCTCAATCTAGTGATTAAATACTGTTGTTTTTTACATGCCTATGCATTGCAGGTTCATGGATCTGAAAATTAGCCTGAATGAATGAATGAAGGAAGTGGCTATTCGGAACGGTTGCCGTACGAATAACCCCCCGTGCTATTGGTACGTTTACCGAAGTACACGTGAGTAGCATTTTAGGATTAAGATTAGATTTAGGGTTGGGTTTAGGTTATAATCTTATATCGCAACAATTTTTAGGATTAGGGTTAGAGTTAGAGAGAGGTTTAGACTTACAGGCAAATTACTTACCCATCACATGACCTAAACTGGCCAATGACTGACCTATCACGTGACCTAAACTGGCCAATGAGGGGCTCTGCCTACGGATAGAATGTTGATATATTGATACGACAACTGGACGAATAGCCACTGCCATGAATGAATGAATGAATGAATGAATGAATGAATGAATGAATGAAGAGCAATAAAATTTTTCAAACCATTAATTTATTCTTCCGTCATAAAGTCCTTTACAGTGACAGACGCCCGTCAATTCCCGTCAATTCTCAACTGGTGGGTCGGGACCCAAAAGTGGGTTGCGGACAGCTGGTCAAAAATAAATATGTACTTAATGTCT
This sequence comes from Gouania willdenowi, assembly GCF_900634775.1. Taxonomy (NCBI): domain Eukaryota; kingdom Metazoa; phylum Chordata; class Actinopteri; order Blenniiformes; family Gobiesocidae; genus Gouania; species Gouania willdenowi. The sequence continues at coordinate 22,075,854 of NC_041065.1, read as the reverse complement.
CTCATGTTGGACTTGTCTTTTATTTTGAAATATTTTTTTCTTTTGACAGGTATGCTTTGAAATGCATGTTGCACAGGAAAATATAAAAATTTACGTTTAAAAAAGATTATATATGTGTGTTTTCAACAGCTAATTTTGAAAAACGAAATTTGCTTGGTTTAATTAAAAAAAAAAAAAAAAAAGTGGGTCACGATTTAATGACCGTGGCAAAATGTGGGTACCAGGGTGAGACAAGTTGAGAATCCCTGCATTAAATAATACAGTATATATAATATAGTAATAAACATTAAAAAGCGACTCATATTTTGGTCAGCAATACCTGGAGGAAACTTTGGGCTGCTTAAGGAGCTTCTGAGCACCAACTCAGCTCAGAAATGAGTGGAATCAAACACCCACATGATCCTCTCCCTGTGAGACACAGAGGACGTTTGTCCAAAGCCAGACATAAAGGACAAGGCCGGCACAGTGGCATGATGCTAGGGACTTTACATATTCTCCCTGTGCATATTAGAGCGTTTACACTAAAATTAAGTACGGTGACTGCATCTAATTACCCTGTAGGACAAGAAGTGGGCAACTGGTGGCCCATGGAAAAATACACAAGAATACAAAAATAAACAAAATGAATCGAAAAGCACACAAACAACAAAAAACACGAATTCAAAAATTCACAAAACGACCACAAAATTACAGAAAATTGTGCAAAATGACAACAAAAATACAGAACGAACACAAATATACACACAAATGACTCCGAAAGCACAATATGACAATGAAAATACACAAATTGACTTATAACACACACAAAAAAACGAATTGACAGGAAAATATACAAAATGACTTTAAAAAAAAATGCACAAAACACAAACAAAAAACACAAAAAGACAAATAATGCGCAAAGAGAAAAACACAAAAAATGATTACAGAATAACACAAAATATAACTTAAAACACACAACATAACAACTAATAAACAAAAGAATCACAAAAACATTTTGTTCTTTCTTGTATCAATGCTCAAATTGACCATTGTTTTAAATGCTGACATGCATGTTGATAATGTGGCCGTCGGTTGAGATTTTCACATTTTTCTGAGCCCCACTGTCATAACAGTTGTGCACCTCTACAGTTGGAGTTAATGTGTGTTTGTTGTGTTATTTCTGAATGTCTGGGCCTTGCAATGAGTCAGCGAACTGTTCTGTGTTTCTCCTGCCTTCACCACCTGGTTAGCAGGAAAATAAAGGGATAAAGGTCTGTAATGCTACCATGATAACCTTCGAATGGTGCAAAGCTTTATCATAAAAACTTTTCTCCTAAACTACTTCCAGATGTATTTGTTAACTGTCAGCAGCTAATTAACCAGTCACTTGTTTAAAGCAGATGATCTCGAGTCGGTCTTGAGTTGCTATGGAGTTTAGGGACTTATTTTTAAATGGCGGATCTGTTCCTTTAAACATCCCAATGTGTCTAAACTGCATTTTTGAAATTCAAGACTAGAGGTTCTTATAGGCAGGAGCTGTACATGTGTTGGCAGCAGCTGTTGTTGAGGCCTTTCAGACATACAGAGAGGACGCCCACTATTGGCATGCCCGGCTCCACCCCCAGCTATTCTGCTCATATACAAGATAGATATAGAAAGACGGGCACAGGCATGGCCACATAACATAGATTTATTACTTTCACTGACAAATAGGGCTCAGTAAGTTTAGAGGTGATTTAAAGAAAGAAAAGAAAACTTGCAAAAAATAGTTTTTGCAATGTCAATAAATTATGTTGAAATTGTTTTGTACAAAATTTTGACGAATAGCTGTATAATTAAATTACACAGTAGTCCTGAAACCAGGAGTTTTAATGCATCTGCAAAATCTTAACACATTAAAAACTATTTTAACAAACAAAAAACAACTGTAATTTAAAACAACAGCATAAATGAATAAACAAGCAAACTTTTTTCTAACATAGTTTTGAGTGGATTTTATTCCAAACTAAATTTCATTCATCCACCCATTCAAAACTATATTGTACCACAGTATACAGCAAAAAAAAAAAAAAAAAATAGCAAGGTTTTACAGTAGCTTTAAGTTTGATGCAATGTCGCTTACATCTAGATGTTAAGGCATTTATCGGAAGTCAAAAGGGAAATTAATTTATGGAGAACTAAATGTAGTTATATACAGTACATAGTGTATTATTAGGATTTTGTAGCAAGGAGCAAAAAAAGAATCATGGTGTTACTGTACGTCTTGTGATGGTGATATGACATCATTCCTACATCATATGTTAACTCATCTCATCTCCTGCATGACAAACCATTTGAGAGACGCACAGCTGAAGTAATGTCATGAGGTAAGCTAGTGACATGTTTAGTGCATCTCAAATCAATGCTACTTGGCAAAAAGCCTAAGCTCAGCTACACAGACATCATTTTTAGCTGTGGTCACATCATTGATTTACAGTAAAGCTTATTCATTTACAAGCTTGGGCAATAACTGTTTAGTGAACTTTACCCAGAGGCTTTTTGGTGGCAAGAACTGTGTTCAACCTCAACTCATGAAGTGGCTCCATGTTAGAGTTTGTGCAGGTGCTACAATGGTAACAATAAATATCTCTGCAACTCTATTTGTCTGAAGATGGTGGTGATGATAACACAGATCTCTGGATACAATCAGACACTTTATCTGGTTTTTTGGATGTTTTCCTCAAGTTTACAAACAGAGCAGTATGACCAGTGAGCATTGTTTCTACACAAAGATGTGCAACTAATCTAATTTTGAATGTGAAAATCATCAGGATTTGGTTTGTTCTGGTATCACTGCATGCCGCCAAACTATCAGTTTGTTTGATATTATTTTGAGTTTTTAACCAATGTCTAGGGAACCAAATTCGTCCTTTTTTTCCTGAACTTGTCCATATTTCACGCTCTGGAAAACATTTGTACTGATATACTTTTAACTACAATACAACATCAGTAATTCTAATAAAAGTGTGATCTTTTTAATTGATAAAACATGTTGAATAACCTTTACCAAACACACCAATGTAAAGAAGCTTCTTAATCAAATTTTTAATCAACGAACCGTACACAGAGAAAGCATACTTTACATACAATTGTCTTAACTGTATCAAACCTCATAAGGGTGTCCCGATCCAATATTGATATCGGTCTGATATCAATATTGGATCGGGACTGATCAGTCCCGGATTTTATCAGCCCGCATCTAAAATTTCCAAAATGATATATATTGTTTTTATTGGATTTATTGAGGTTATTTGTCCCTCCATTTTCTGACTGGCCTTCTCCCATTTTCTGAGTATTACTGGTAGAATATTACTTGATCGAGTCTTTTCTAACATTCCACATTACAAAGTAAGTAATAAAAGTATATATGTTTTGTGCTGATATCGTATCGGATCGATATCAGTACCCACCAACAACAACGGTTGCAATGTCGGAAGTGAAAAAGTAGTATCGAGACACCTCTAATATCTCTGAGTAAACTTGGACAGTCATTAAGGTATTTCAGGGCCCATCTGTATTTCAATATGTTTTTCTAGTGATGTATCTCTTTACAACACCGACTAACAGGAGCCGCATGTCTTCTATTGAAGACATTGATGAGCTCACTCATACAAATGGAATTTATTTTGGCGTCACTGTCTGTAAACTATAAATATTCAAGATGAAAGATGTCGTCCTGTTACACATCATAAAGGCTTAAGCTTGGTTAATGCTAGACAGAGGCATGAGCCATAATCATACAAGGGTCTCAGAAAAGCTTCATCGTGAAATTAAAATGGTGCATTTAATAGCAACGTAGTCCGGTATCTTCTCCATCACCGACGTCTCAGCGAAGCAGCATCTTCTGTTTTCTGTCCAAGTTGTGGGCTTTACTTCCCACACACAGAACAAATGGTTGTTTCACACATTATAACATTCATTTCATTGAGAAATGTTTGATTCACGACTTTCTCTTTTCTGACACAAAGCCAAAAATGTGCTTCTATCTAACGGCCCTGAGAGAAATCACTTGTCCTCTGATAGTGTCATTTATGTAAAATGTGGAAATCTGCATGATTTAAACAGACGAAAGAGTGAGGTGGAATAATAGAATGCTTAGGGGAATAGTTGTTCCTATCACATGGTGCTGAACAGGTCTAACTACTGCTCCGATTGAGCCCAAAAAGTGAATTTTTTTCCACAGTGCTTATATTAATGCTAGAAAATTGATCATAGTCAATGGACAGTACCTCAGTGTAAGGACAGCAGCCCAAAGCTGATTGTCCCCCAAAAAAGCAGAGAAAACAAGATCAAGAAAAACTTTTAAGAAGGTCACCTACCTGGTGTGGTGATGTCTCCAGGCTTGAGTGATTTGCAGTCACACCTGGTAATCCCAAGAAAAGTCACAAATAGAGTTGAGATAAAGTGTCTCTTATCCTTATATCCTCAAGCTTCTGTGAACCACTTGTGCTGTCTGCAACTGAGTGTTGCCCTGAGCCATCAAGCCATCAAAGTCCACTCTCTCTCTCTCTCTCTCTCTCCCCCCCTCAGGTCAAGAAGGGAATGAACAAGAGCAACATCAGCTCTGTACCTCCTTCCTTTTCTTGCTCAAACACTCCCTCCCTCTTTCACTCCCACATTCTATCCAGCCAGCTCGTCTGCCTATATATCAAACTTACACACTCCTCTTTCAGTGTTTTCTCCGTTCTATACAAGATGTCAGTGAGTGACTAAGAGAGTAAAAAGGCAAAAACAAGGTCTTGAACGTAACCAATACCCAGTAATGTCTAGTAAGCATGCTGCCTTTTGTTATGGGACCCAAATCTGTTCACTTCCATCAGTGTCCCGCTGTGCTCCTAAGAGACACACAGTCTAAATGTAAAGCTCTATATTTAGCACCACTTTAGCTGAGACTAGCTGAGCACGAGTCAGAAGGCTAACTCTTCCTGGCGACCCTTAGTGACAGCTGAACCGCACTTTGCCGCTCTCTAATGCTGGGAAAGTCCGGATGACAGCAGTGACCCGAGCCTAAGCAAGTGTTGAGTGAGGCCAAACTCTCCAAGACTTTGGCAGCTCCTCACTCTGTTTGGTTCTGCTTGGAGAAAAGGCTCTAATTTCGGGTAGCAAGCTAAATTTGTGGTACAGTAATTGTGCTTTGCCTCAATGGAAATAGCCTTTGGCTGTTGTGTTTGGGTGTGTAGTGTTGCACTGGGAAATAAACACACTAGTAATTGGTTCAGATTTCTGTGGGTTGATTCAATAGTCAAGGCATTTTGTTGACATCTTTATTGACGTTACATAGTTCATACATTTCAAGGGAAAAATGTAGTAAATGTAAACTTTTTTAAACATAAAAAATACTGCAATGTAGTTTGTTCAATTATTTGTTTCTATCATTTGTATGTCCCTTTTTAGTTTGCTTGTTGGTTGGTTGGCTGGTTGGCTAGATGGTTTCTGAATTGGTTGGTTGGTGGGTTAACTGGCTGGCTGTCTGGCTGGTTGGTTGGTTGGTTGGTTGGATGGTTGGTTGGTTGGTTAAATGGTTGGTTAAATGGTTGGCTGGTTTGGTTGGGTGTGTTTGGTTCCTGGGCTAGTTCCTTGCTTGGGTGGTTGGTTGGGTGTCCTTTGTTGGTTGGCTGGTTTCTGGGTTGGTTTGTTGGTGGGGTGTGCTTGTTAGTTTGCTGGTTTGGGGGTTGGTTGGTTGGTTTGTTGGCTGTCTGGCTGGTTAGTTGGTTGGATGGTTGGTTGGTTGGTTGGTTGGTTCAATGGTTGGCCGGTTTGGTTGGGTGTGTTTGGTTCCTGGGCTGGTTCCTTGATTGGTTGGTTGGTTGGTTGTCCTTGGTTGGTTGGCTGGTTTCTGGGTTGGTTTGTTGGTGGGGTGTGCTTGATTAGTTAGCTGGTTTTGGGGTTGGTTGGTTGGTTGGTTTGTTGGCTGGCTGGCTGGTTGGTTGGTTGGTTGTTTGGTTAATTGGTTGACTGGTTTGGTTGGGTGTGTTTGGTTCCAGGGTTGGTTGCTTGGTTGGTTGGTTGGGTGTGTTTGGTTGGTTGGCTGGTTTTTGGGTTGGTTTGTTGGTTGGTTTGTTGGTGGGGTGTTCTTGGTTAGTTGGCTGGTTTCTAGGTTGGTTTGTTGGTTGGTTGAGTGTGTTTGGTTGGTTGAGTGGTTTCTGGATGGGTTGATTGGTTAGTTCAATAGTTTGTTTGTGTTAGTTGTGTGGTTAGCACCATGGTCGGTTTATTAGTTAAATGGAGAATAATTACTAGCCTATTTAATGCAGAAGGAGGGGGGCATCATATATGAAATGGTGGGGAAAAACATGCCCTGAGGTGTCAGAGCAACCACAACAGAAAAATGAAATGATAAAATCTGCTCATCAAGTGATAAATTGCCATTGCAAAAGATTTGACTGTCCATATTTTCAACTGGGTGTCTATATTTTTCTTTCACTTTCAGGAGAATGTTTATTGACTGTACTGAACAGAACAGAAGTGCCTGATCTGTATGACTCCCTTATCCCTTATAACCAAAGCAAATAAAAACCTAGCAGCAGCCACTCCTCCAGGAGTTTTCACAATGGATGCATTTGCTCTCTTCTGTTTGTCCTTATGTATTTGAAAGCAGATGTGACACAAGTGGCTTTTATCAGTTTGGACACTCCAAGTGATTCAGTGCAGAAAAATTACAAAAGCAAAGCCTATTTATTTGACAACCACCTTTCACCATACTGATGAAGTCATTCACATCCATATCATAGAGTGAGAACCATTCAAACTGAGGTCATGAGATGCTAATTTTGATTAGATGCCATCATTCCCACACCCAAAGTGATGCTGTCATTGTGGCGGGTGTGGACGAGGTTTGCAGTGATGTCACTCTGTACACAATGCCCACAGGACCGTGGTCTTGTCTGGGCTTATCAGGGGCTGCCGTTGCAGTGAATCATGTGTGCTGGCTGGAGAGGCATCAATTCCTGCAATTCTGCGATATGATCAGAATGACCCATAGAGACTGTCAGCTCAGAGAAAGCTTTAGATCTTTATCGGATGTATTGAAGGAAACCTTTAGGGCTCAAATAAAATGAATGGAAACATGTATTTTATTAAACTTAGTGATTTGTACAAGTCTCTTACTGTAGCATTATTGACTGTGGTCACTCACACATCCATTGGTGCAGCACTGTAATGTTAGGAAATCTGTGCACATTTCTATAGCTCAGCTCTATCTCTTGGGATCACTATAAATTTAGGGTATGCTGACAGATGCTAATGAGCTGTCCATGCAAAGTAAGATCAGACAAGGCAGAGGGACAGTGGGGAACTTGATGTTCTTGGTTTGAAGCCATGAAGAAAGTAAAAAATATATATATATGCAAATTTGCTTGATTTGCTGTCAACATCTATTTGAGCTGTGCAGCAAAATATACGAGCAAATAAAGATTTTTTTTATTTACTAATCATTGCATAACCTACTTGAAAGCCAACTCCTATTCACTGGAATTACAATGTTACACCTGCAATGGACTGGCGCCCTTTCCAGGGTGTACACCCGCTTAGTGCCCGAAGAAAGCTGGAGATAGGCACCAGCAGACCTCCTCTACCTTGAAAAAGAGCAAGTGGGTTGGAAAGTGGAAGGAGGGATATTGTTACACTAGAGTGACTTAATTTAAGTACAGGGAAACTTTAATGACATAAGGCTTAAAAACAGGTTTTTAAATTTTTTATCTTTACGAGTGTTGCTTCACATGTACATCTTCTTGCAACCCACTCTAGAAGACAAAATAAAATAGAATAAAAAGTAATGTTCAAAGTCGTCACAGAAAATCCAGAATGAAAGCTAGAGGTCGACCGAAATGGGATTTTCAAAGGCCGATGCAGGTACTGATTTTTTTTTTTAATTCAGCCGATGGCCAATATCTAAAGCCAAATTTGAAAACCAATATTTGAGGCTGATATACTTTTTTTTTTTTTTTTAAAGCACATAGATTATGAAAGACGATTGAAACATTCATATGATATAAATGCGGGGTCCTTCCGTTAGTCAAGCGGGGGCTACAGCTTCCCACATGGGTGCCTGATCAAATATCCCGATTAAATATCCTTATCTATTATATCCTATCATAGGATAAGGCACTATTATATGATATCATTATCCTATTATATCAGCTTTTTATTTGTAAGCCCATTGGCTTCTAGCTCTCCCATGCACATGCTATTATTATTATTCTTTTTTTTTGTTGTATATTCGTACATCCGAATGGATGTTTTTTATTTTTTTTTCTTCCCTTTAATAGATACTCTAAAGTGCTAAAAAAAAATTTTAAATAAATAAAATGGCCGACCTTGAAAAAAGTCCATAAATCGGTTGACCTCTAATAGAAGCTATCCAACAATCTTTTAGCTGAAAAACAGAATCATTTCTCTTGATGCATCATATCGAGTACAAAATACGTCAGTATATTCCTCAGCTTTTTGTAATTCTTTTTTTGAAGAAGCAGTTTCATTTTTTTATTTATGAGTTTTATTTTCAATGCTCTACCTGAAAAACATCTACTTAAACATGGACAACGCCACTGATTGCCCTAACAAACAGTCCTGCTTCTTCCTTATTGTAGGGTGAGCGTGTCATCCTGTTTTTTTGTTTGAATTCAAAGGAATTAAAGCTGATTTTTTATTGCTTTTCCAATAATAGGCCCTACCTCAAATTGTGTGGGTCACACACACACACACACACACTAAAATGCCTTCATTTTGGGGATGTTAGTTAGATATGACTAGAGTTGCCAAATACCCTTTAAAATATATAACCATTCTGTTGGATTTAGTTAACTGTTCCCTAAGAGCTGACTGATTACATACTAACAGAAATAGTCAGTATCTTTGAATCTATAAATAAACTAGCTCCAGCTAAGCTAACCTTGATGCTTCACTTACACATTTGCTTAAATTATATGTGGAGTAACATTTATTCCATTTTAAGGGAACAACTGCTAAACCAGTGATTCCCAAACTTTCGACAATCCTGTACCTCTTAGACATTAAACCTGAAGTCATGTACCCCCTACTCCTGCACTTAAAAACAATAATAATGTAATATCAAATATAATGTAGCCCTACAGTGAATTTTACCTATCCTGTTGAGGAATAATAATAATCTTAACTACAACAATTGCCTTTCCTGAAGAAAATACAAATGAGGATGCACGTGCTGGCCTGCGTTGCACTGCATTAGCTTATCGTTAGCATTATCTAGCATTAGCCTAGCAATAGCATTAACCTAGCATCAACATTAACATTTGCGTAGCAATAGCATTAGCCAAGCAATAGCATTAGCCTAGCATTAGCATTAACTGCACTATTTATATTCTAGTTTCCAATGATGTCAGTGTTTTTCATTTCTATTTAGGTGCCCCCTATGACAATTTGCACACCCTTGGGGTACCCGTACCCCACTTTGGGAACCGAGTTGCTAAACCATTCTCTTGATATCCTCCCAGCCATCTAGATCTGATTAACTGCACAGTACACCAGCTTCTATGGTGAATATTCCCTGAAAAAGGCTAACAATTCTCAGGTTACCACAAAATACCAAAGCACATGTATGACACCATCACAATCATTCCCACAGGAATTTCAGGGCTGAGGCACCACAACCTTTTTTTATTTTGGACCCACGCCTTCATCGTCTGACTTGTTTTTGATAGTAGATGGAGAGGTTCAACATATCCTGAACCCAAATACAATCAATGTGCATACATATTTATTTATTTTTTATTGAATACAAATTTTTACTCCACAACTTCCTCAGTCTAATGATGCACTGCAATACAAATAAAAAGACTCTTAATGGAAAGGATTGGGTTGTGAGTATTCTTTTTTTCTTGTTGTTTTTGTAATAGATCTACTTATAACGCAACAGTGTAGTGTCTGATAAAAAATTTGAAAAAATTAAAAATACATACGCTTTTGCATTATACGATTTTAACTATGGTGATTTAGTTAAAGGTGTTATGTGCGTCTTTACTAAATACAGAAAAACACAAACACAGACTCAACAAACTATTCTCTTAATGGTGCTTTTTCCCAAGATATGATGCTTTGTGTGTGTGTGTGTGTGTGTGTGTGTGTGTGTGTGTGTGTGTGTGTGTGTGTGTGTGTGTGTGTGTGTGTGTGTGTGTGTGTGTGTGTGTGTGTGTGTGTGTGTGTGTGTGTGTGTGCGTGTGTTTATCCAAATTAGTTTTTTTAATTCTAAAACGTAAACTGGTTTGTACATAAAATACTTTCAAATATTTCTGCCTCTTGTTTCCCTCATGCATTAGCTTCAGCGATGACAGACCCTTGCAAAAATGTTAATTACTTATGTTTCATTTCCTGTGTTGGCTGATCACTCACTACAGATGTGTATAGCTTTGAAACCCTTGCGTGCATAAAATCTAACACATTTCTTTTTAGCTTGATGACAAAGTTTGACTCAAATCAGGGATTTTTTATTTATTTTTTTTTGCAGCTTCGACATACACAATTGTCAGCCAACTCCAGAATTGTTCTCTCCCAAGGTCAGCCACAGCAACAGCCTCAGTGTCATTTTATTTTCATCGTGAGCTGTGACACCTGTGACCCAGTGTGGGCCACTGGGTCCCAGGGTTCATTCCCTGTAACAGCTGTGCACTGTGCCAAAATACTTCAACAATGATTTCATATCGTGAAATGAAAGATTAGAAGTGAGTGGACTGAAGAAGTGCAAAACATAACAATACAATTGTTAATTATGTCAAAAATTCAGCTTGCATCATTTAAATATACAAAACTATTAAAACATTTATAAAAGAATGGCCTTTATTTTAGATATAATTCTCAGATTTATTATAAGGATGTTTTAAAGTCGATTTTACAGTTCAGACTATGCAGGGTTGAAGCGCTAATGACGAAATGTCGCCCTCTCTCGGTAAAAATGTATAATTACATCAACAGAAAAAATAAACTACCGGCACTCAGCTCAAGGGCAAACCTAAGCCCCACCCCTTCCTTCTTATTGGTGGATGGTGGATTTCCTTCAATCCTATTGGATAGACCAGCCTTCACAACAGTGACGATAAGGAAATACAGGACACGAGCACAGCAGAGAAACGTGGGTAAACCTTTTTTTGTCTTTCAGCTTTGTGTGGTCGTCAGTCGGTGCTTTTGAATCAATGTTATCTTTATCGTGGGTTTTATCATTGTGAGTTAATTCTGATACGGTTTCCAGAAAGGCATGTTGAAAGGCTTTCAGCCTGAGATGCAAAAAATAGCAGCAAAGGCTAACAAATGGGTCAGAGAATGACAAACACCAAGTGTTAAATGCGTTTAGTTTTAGTGGATACAAGTTAAAGATGAGAGGTTTACATGCCTTAAAAGGTCCTTGTCAATGGCTGTTGTTATTGGGTGGGATATATAGATGGTGGGTATTTGTTTTTAAAATTAATATCCTGGTAAAGAAGAGAAAAAAAAAGTAATATCCATAAATTAGCCATTATGTGATTTCCTGTAACTCTTGGGAAGAACCCAGAATTTCATTCAATGTATTTGCTTATTTTTTGATAAGCCTAGATTAGACTAACCACCTAATTCTTGTGTATGTAATACCCATTTTTTGTTACAAAATTAGTATAGTTTGTACATTCAGGAACAGCTAGAAATAGATCAAATAAAGGTGTCCCGATCCAATATTGATATCAGATATCGGTCCGATGTCAGCCAGAGAACGGATCAGATTTTATCGGACTGCATCACTTCTATCATAGGTGGTTCACACTCCCACAAAGTAACCTACTGTTGCTGACTATTGTTCTCTGTTTGAGTAACATCTCTTGATTAAGCCTTTTCTAACATTCCACACTACAAAATAAGTAATAAAAGTACAGTATGTATGATTCGTGCTGTTATCGTTTCGGATCAATATTGGTATCGGCCGATATGCAAGGCTACAATATCGGCATCACATCAGAAGTGAAAAAGTTGTATCGCGACATCCCTAATATCAAATTGTATAAATGGATAAGAATGAAATGAACGAAGTGTCCATCCATACGGAAACGTATCATAGGCCCCGGGACTATTGACACGGAAACATACGCCTGTGTTTTCACTGTGCCAGGATGGCCACGTGGTCTAAGCGCCTGACTCAAGAATTCTCCCTTCCGCTATATATATATATATATATTTTATTTTAAATAGTGGTGTAGTTGACACTGTAATACTCAATAAAATCAAACATCACAATGTTTCAATAGGCGAGTTATTACCGTAATTGGACATGTTTGTGTTGTTTTGTTGGTTTCCACTTGGTGCACAAGATCAAACCACTCTTTACCTCTTAACCACTGCCTTTAATCACATTTTAGGACACAACATTGGAAATCAATCCCATGACCTGATGTAGAAGTAAATGAAAGTGGTAACATTTAAATGCCTAAATTGACAAGAATCAATAGATTAAAGATGATTAAACATGTTGGACAACTTTTCTGTTTCAGAATTCAAACTAACCACTTTGTGACCAAAAAATTAAAGAACATGTTAACTTAAATGTGATCAATCTAGACTGGTGTATACTGATTCACATTTTACTTAAATATGTATATATCTATATTCTTACATTTGTGAAGGATAATTTTATTCTTATACTTTTTTTCTACTATTTTTCAATATATATATATAGCCTCTGTTATTGTATTGTTTATTTTATCTCCGTTGCACTATTTTTTGGTTGTCTTTTGGGTATTCTGTGTGTTGCCTTCTGTTTTTTTGTTTTTTTACTTGCATTTTGTCTGATCCGAGCTGTCATGACAGTTAATTTCCCCACTGTGGGATCAATAAAGTTACCCTACTCTACTCTCCTATATGGGATTATTTGACTAATTAGTTTTTATAGGTCGACCGATATGGAATTTTCAAATGCCGATGTCGATACCGATTTAAAAAAAAAATAAAAAAAATAATTCAGCCGATGGCCTATATCTAAAGCCAATTTTGAAGCCGATATTATCCAATTTTTTTTTTTAAAGCACGTTGATTATGAAAGAACATGAAACACTCATATGATATAAATGTATATATTAACTACAACATCACATCTCACTCTCACTTTAAAATAATCAACTCTTCTCCACCCTTTCCATTTCCTACCTTGAGTCTGTCCTCCCTGTTCCCTCCCCCCTCACTTAGGTGTAACACTGCCCCCTCATTTTATCTTTTTATATCCTCACTATAGTAAAGTGTTTGTTACCCTTCCTTAGGGAGGGCTGGTGATGGTTAAAAAAAAGAATTTTTTTTTTTTTTTTTATGGCCGATCTTGAAAAAAGTCCATATATCGGTCGACCTCTATTAGTTTTATATATTTAAAAAAACAACTAATAATAAGCTATGGCTTAATGACCTCCTTTCTAATATTGTGTAGGTCCCTAAATAATATGCATCACATACTGAAAAATGGCGACCAAATCCAACAATAAGCTGACCCTATGTAAGCTGTTTACTACAGAGGTCAGCAAGCCTTCTCTCACCTTGTGCATTAATGAATCTTACCCATCATGACTACTGTCCTTCACTGCTTTTCATTACTTTGTGGTACAGCTACAGTTGAGAATGTAATCTGATTGTCTTTTTCAGAATTTACATTCTAAACAATGGCTGCCTCCAGAACCCTGTCGTCCCTCCGTCTTCCTCCGCTGCCCACTGTGGGCGAGCTGTTAAAGCTGTACAGACTGCGAGCGAAGAAGCAGCTTTCCCAGAACTTCCTTTTGGACCTGAAGCTTACCGGTAGCCCTTCTTTCTTTTCTAGTACACCATTTCCCACTTCCTCTTGAGGAATTCTGAAACGTAGTTGGCTTGGCTGTCCTCAGTCCTTATTGAAGGCGTGTTTTTCATTTCACACCTGAGTGCTCAACTTCACAATGCCTTGTTTTAAGCCATTGAAAGTGACGGGCTTTTTTTTTTATACTTATGTGTGTTTGACGTTATGTAGATCTCTTGGTAATGTAAACGGACCAACTCAATTGTTTGGAGCCTTGAGAGTCGGGGCTTTAATATAATTATCAGTGATGCAGCGCTGCAGATCTGCTTTCTTGTCCTTGGACAAGGTGAGTGTTTAGATTAATGCATCTCCTCCTCATCACACAGGAGCAAACAGCTACTGCAACCTCGCAGACCATTAATCACAATTGAGACGCCTGAGAAACTAATGAACTCATTTGAACGGAGCGGGTGTAGTCATTTTAGAGAGTGTATTGTGTTTATTATTTACAGACCGCTTTAATAAATAAGATCTTGGTTTGATATTAAGTCTTGCCTCTCTGCTTTGGTTAACAGATAAAATAGTACGTCGTGCAGGTGATATGAAGAACGCACACGTGTGTGAAGTGGGTCCTGGTCCTGGGGGGCTCACACGCTCCATACTCAATGCTGGGGCCACGGATCTGCTTGTAGTAGAGAAGGATTCACGCTTCATCCCTGGGCTCAAGGTAAAACTGAGGAGAAAAGAAAATTATCTCAGCTTTTAGGGGTGTGTAATGCCTGGCATCTGGCGATACGATTCGTATCCCGACACATAGGTCACGATACGATACAATATATCCCAATATTAAAGTATAAGGCGATTATTGCGATTTTTATTTTTTAATACTGTATATGACTTAAGAAACAACTAATCTGTAAATGTGTACACCTTCATGATAATATGTATGAAATATATTTTATTGGCATATTTTACAAAAAAAAACTTAACATACAATTTGCCTGTGCCTTTTAAACCAACTTTGACTTTAGTGCAACTTAACTGAGGTTTATGCCTAGAACAACAAATAACTGCAGAAAGTTAGTACTTTCTTTTTAGATTTTGCTGAAAAAACACAAGCTGGTCAACATGCCCAGGTTTCAACGCACTTCTTTGTGCAGTTAAAATGTCTCCTGCAGTGGAAAAGACTTTCCTGGTTAAATAAAGGTTAAAAAAAAATCGATATGGATGGATTTTGAATTGATCCGAGTATCGCGCTACGGAAGTTTTTTTACTTTGATGGAGCATAAAACATCATGTATTATATAAAGCAAGGAATTGTCTGTTACCAAAAAACATTCAGGAAATGCATCATGAAAGAGAGAGAGGTTATTATTTAAGAGGGAAATGAAATCTAAAGGTTTGCAGTGTTCGTACAACAAAGAAAAGCATCTGTGTTACATCTATGGAGTTAAACTGTGGAATTGAATTTAAAATAATTCAGAGCATATGTCTTTTTAAAAAGAGGCATAAAGAAAATCGTTTTCAGAGGTGAGTTGATAAATAATTAACATATTTGGAGTAAAAGGTTGTGGAATATGTTACATTATTTATAAAGGAACTATGGTTAATGTAAAACACAATTATTGCATGGTTACTGTGTGAGTATTGTATTGCATTGATGGTTTATTCACATTATAGTTTTCAAAGTGTTAGTAAATAGAGACTTTATTAACATTTAAGTTAGGAAAGAAATTGAAGGGGTATTAAATAAGTTTATACTTCTTCCTACTCCTTTTCGTTCATGTAAACTGAGATGCGTAAGAATTTGAAGATTCAAGATGCTATTTTGTTGTTATTTAACAGTTTTTAAGTTGTCATTTACATGATCGAAATAAATAAATGAAATCAAATATAACTAAAACCCCATTTGAAATCCTATTTTGTAATTCCAACAGATGTTATCGGAGGCGGCCCCAGGCAGAGTGAGGATTGTCCACGGTGACATTCTCACCTACAGGGTGGATCGAGGATTCCCAGCAAGTATCTCAAAGCCCTGGGAGGAAGGTGAGATAATGACATTCTCTAGCTGGAAACAGGTGTCAGGGTAGGCTATAAAAACACATTACTTAGTGTGTGCGTGTGTGTGTGTGCGTGTGTTTACAGAGCCGCCAAACCTGCACATTATTGGGAATCTCCCATTCAGCGTTTCGACCCCCCTCATCATCAAGTGGCTGGAGGACATTGCAAACAAAACAGGGCCTTTTTCCTACGGACGCACCCAACTCACACTCACCTTCCAGAAGGAAGTAGCAGAGGTGCGCCAACATGTGCCATCAATTGTTTTTGTGTTTTCCAGCGTGCATGAAACCAAAGATCAGCAACGTTTATTGTGTGTTCATTTATTTTTCTCATAAAAACAACCTTTAATGCATTAATATTCTCACTGACTGAAGTTTGACTTAAACAGGACATTTATTCTCAATGTTTCAAACAGAGATGCACATTTTTCAACTTTGTCCATGAATATGGGGAGAGATTTGTCTCAAAAATATTCACAATATACACATGTATTTTATAATGTGTGTTATCATTTGTAAATTTTCAATTGTGCGTTTGTGCATCTGCTCGAGACAAACGGAACACAGTTTTGCTCAGATTTACACACACAAGGGTTCCAATCCATGTGTGTGGAAAGCACCACTCCTCCACTCGGCAGCAATATTGAAGTCTCTGCTGAAGATTAATTTCATTTTATTGGGAGTTTTATACCTGAAGAGTTCAGTAAAGTTGGAAAGATATTCACATATCCGGACTTCTGGCATCAATAACTCTAACAAAATGTCATGGATACACAAAATTGTTGCAGACGGTCCCTGCGCTGCACATAGAGAACAATGTTAGTTCTGCTGCTCGAAATACAGCTGTGTTTGACAAAAATGATCTTTTATCATGTTGTCCGCCTCAACCTGATGGTAAAGGGGCATTATAGGGTGGTTCACAAAATTAATTGTCACCAATTTTTGCCAGATCTAATTGAAATTGTAACCATCCGTACCAAAAATGGAGTCAATTGCTGCATATTTAGGGGTTGCAGACTTTTTCACAATGTTGATGTTTCTATTTTCAGGAATAGTTTTTGGACTGTTTTAATGTTTTTACTCATTTAGTATAAATGCAGGGAGAGACTATTAATGCCCATACTTTCCTTGGTATCATACCAGTTTCTGATTTCTTTGAAAGATACGCGTTTTTCTGTTTAGCAATGAAAATTGTGAAAAAGTGACGTTATTTTGGCTACATTTTTGGTACAGATGTTCAAAATGGGAACAAGGCAAAATTTAGATACATTTTTACTTTTACCATCATATTGTGAACCACCCTAAGGCTTAATCTGTGGGTTGATGACATTTTGCTAAAGAGAAAAAAACGTGAAAATCTGAAAAACGTGAGAATTCTGGATATTTTTGTGAATAAATCTCTCCCCATACATGAATAGAAAACACAGATAGTCAAAGACCTGTCTTGCTTTTAAACCAGATGACCTTATTTCCATCACCTTCTGTGTGCAGAGGTTGACAGCCAGCACAGGCAGCCGGCAGAGAAGTCGTCTATCCATCATGTCTCAGTATCTCTGCACCGTCCACAGCTGCTTCACCATCCCAGGACGTGCCTTCATTCCCAAACCAGAGGTAACATTTTTGATTTTCTTTCACCTCAAAGACACAGACAGTTGGAGCTGCATCTGACAAGAATCTAGCTGTGATCCTCAGCTTCTAAAAGCATTGCAGTTGGATATCAACCCATCTGAAATCAAACTGAATCATCAGCTTGAGTATGAACAAATATGAAGTCTATTTAAAAGATCTTTAGGATCAATGATATATTTGGAGCTTCGTCCCATTTTTGTTCCTGTGGCTCCATCATCCCTCCATCTTTACCTCTCTCCCTCTAAGACTTCATTAGGATCTTGTTGGATTGTCTCTGGACTTTTTCTAGGTTGTAATGATGCCTGTTGGGTATTTGAGGTGTGACGCAGTCAAATGCACCTCGTAATAAGGCTCTTGTTCTGTTTCAAGGTCTGCTTTCGCTGTCTTCATTTAGGTGTGCTCATGTGTGTGTGTGTTTCAGTACCAAAAGTTCTGTATTTAGTTTAAAGTGGAAGGACCCAGCCTGTGTGAAATATCAGTGTTGGCTTATTGAAAGCACTAGTTAGAACATGTTCATATGTTTTGAATGACTGCTTTAGCTTTGCAGATTAATTTGTTTTTCTCTTGCCTAATGAAATAATAGGTGGTCAGAAAACACCTCAGCTCTTGTGAGATCCTATGTGTAAATATTTAATCTTCTTTGTGGTCTAAAAGCAGCTGAGTGAAGAGGACAAAAGCTGATTGCTCATTCTTTTAGAAGAGTTCACTCCAAATGATTATTTAATCACACTGCCGTTGTCTTGTCTGTCAGATTTTTTATTTGGGGGGTGTGTTTTAATCAAAGAGGCTCTTAATGAGCTTTAATCAGTTTGTTTGTGCTGTATGAATACGTACAGACGTGTCAGGATAAACATGTATGTACACAGTGTGGATGAATCAGCCCTGCTCACAGACTACCACCATTTATCCCCCACTTGATGTTTCAATGGCGAGTCGCCGTCGGTTGAAATGATATCATTAGGAAAGATGATGGCTCTTTGATGAGCAGGCCTCCTGCTGCCCGTGTCCTATAAAGACCACAGGGCCCACTCACTATATTAATGCTGCTAGGACTGCTTCTGCATTGAGCAAGCCCCCTTTTTACAAGTATGTCATTCAATATAATTCATAAAAGCTGGATGGCTCTGCATTGTTTACTGGTGCACAGCAGAGTGATTATGCAGAATTGCCTGGACAATAAAAACGTCCTGTTTGATCTACGGGGCAACATCAGGGAGCGCTGTGGGGGAAGCTGATGGAGATGATGACATTAAGTACCAAAAGGAAAGATTTCTTTGTGGGTTTAATGTTTGTCAATACAAAATTATTAAATTATGATTAACTATGGGTATAGGAGATACATCAAAGAGACATAATAATTATTTTGTCTACTAACAATAGTTAAGGTAGCTAGCATTGGGAAAG
Organism: Gouania willdenowi; assembly: GCF_900634775.1. NCBI lineage: Eukaryota > Metazoa > Chordata > Actinopteri > Blenniiformes > Gobiesocidae > Gouania > Gouania willdenowi. The sequence goes on along the minus strand of NC_041065.1, from coordinate 22,056,999 downwards.
AGATTATACCACCACAGCAAAATAAATTGTCATTGTGAAACAAACGTGGGAAATCAAATTATCTACTATTATTTATTACTAATAATGAATGTCTGTCATCTTCTGTCATAGTGCATTTGATCTGTTTTTCTTTGTCAGTTTACTGTTTATGATTCAAAGTAGGGTGAATCCTGTCACTCACCTGACGAACAGAGGCGGATGTTTAAATAGAAATTAGGAGTGTGATAATATCTCGACACGGCGATATATCGCAATGTTTTATTGCACGATCGATTATCGATATGCTCGCGCTAAGTATTGATTTTTTAAATTTTATTTACGGTAATTTTATGTTATTTTTTCAAAACCTTTTTAGCTTTTTCACTAAAATGTGCAGGTAGGTCTTCACAGAAATGTTGTCACTGTTTGTTGAAGGATCCAATATATTGTTTACTGGAATATTGCCCTATACTGGTGTCACTGGTAAGAAATACACTAGTTTTTGGTTTACAGAAAGCACTACAGGAGATACTTATTCATTTACATTGGTATGTTGACACTTATTTACAGAAATGTTGCACTAAAATAGTGCCACTGTTCATAGGACACTTCTTCAATTTATTGTCTTTCAGAGATATAAAATAGATATTGTATTTTTTCACTTAATCTTTTTATATTATAGATTATCGTAGATTGATTTCTGACCAATATATCGATAATCGCAGTATCGTCATATTGTGAGGTAATCGTTATCGTGAGCTTTGTATTGCGTATAGTATCTTGAGGTACCCAGAGGTTCCCACAGTAATAGAAATAGAAAAAGCTTCATTGTTATTTCACAATTGTAATAAGATTTGAGTAGCAATGCCTTGTAGTGCCGGAAAAAAAACAGTATATAAATAGAATATTGAAGCTCACAATATATAAATAAACACTGTTTGGAATTGAATGAAAGTTCCATATTGCACAGGTATGAGTTGGAAGTTTTTGCACTGGTATGAGATTACTGGTATTACACAGGAAAATAAAGTAAAAATAAAGTTTACTGGCACAAGTATTTACTCTCTGAGTTCAATAGAAGCAAGGATTATATTATCAAATTGATGTTTGTTTAAAAAGAAAATATACACAGAAAGACGAGAGACCTCACGTGCAAAAAAGGTGCCCTCTGAGTTCTCCACGACATCGGGATGTATCGAAGTGAAAATGTGCGAGGAACTGTGCGGTGCTTTACCACATCTCCTGGGGTGGCGTGTGCACATTTCTACAGCTATTGATGCTTTTAGTGACACTCAGTGGTGATGCTGGGAAACTGTCAGAGCTGTTTTCATTTGGCTGTTTCCTCTCATGCCTTTAAATGTGTTTTTACTACTCAAATAATGCAATACATCAGTGAGCTGCTGTTGACTTGTGACATTTACACATTTGCTGTGTGTTAAAAATGTATTTATCTAATCTGAGTCATGCACATGTTCCCAACCTGACCGTGAACAGTCCGCCTGTTATCGCCACACTTTGTCTGCCATCTGTCCGCTGTGTAATGGCCACCTTTACGTCCAACCACATATTTTTAACACTTTCCATCCCTGTACCATTGACAGCGCCCCCCCCCCACACACACACACACACACACACACACACACACACGCACACACTCACACTCCCACTCACTGCTGAAGAGCTCCTTCATCAACAAACAGGGGGAGGGTAAACAGTAAACGGACTTCTATAGCGCTTTATTCTCAAAGCGCTGTTGTGAGAAAAGCGTTGCCTATTATGTTCCATTCTGGTTCCTGTTATTGTTACTCAGACAGTATTTTGCTGGTATTATTATTATCAATATTGGCAGCATTGGCCTAGTAGCGTAGAGATATCTTTACCTTCTCTGCTTCCCAAACACAAATAAATAGAACAGAATATGCCTTTATTAATCACCAGAGGGGAAATTCACTTTTGAAGCAACACAATAAAATGAGCAGACAATAACAAACACAAATAAATACCAACATAAGATAATAGTGCAAAATGTAAGAACTGTACGGTGGACGTAATTAGGAAAAAACAAGACAACAACAAAAAAAACACAATAATGTGCAAATGACAATAAGTAATTAGTAAGTAATTTATAAAGTGCTTTTTGCAGATAAAATCACAGTGCTGTACAGAACAGAGGAGAAATTAAACAACATGAGCAACATTATAAAAGAATAATAAAACAAAAATGCATTTACATCAACAGGGGCAGCATCATGAAAGGATAATAAATATTAAAATCCATTTAACTAAAAGCTTTTTTGAAGAGTGAAGTCTTCAAATGTTTCTTATCTTAATAGAGTCCACACAGTTAAGCTCCCATAGAGACTGGTGCAGGTTATTCCAGAGTCTGGGGGCCACAGCCTGGAACGCCAGGTCTCCTCGGGTTTTAAAATACGTTTTTGGGGTCTTTAGGAGACCGAAGGGTGCGCCCTGAAGTGTAGGGGCACAATAAGTCCGTGATATATTGAGGAGGCAAACAAATAAACGTAGATAAGTGTAGATTTTTTTACCTTTAAATAAATTTAAGTTTTCTCACTGTTGTATCAAGGCTGACTTGCTTTTATACAACTCTCGGTGTTGTAAATCTATAAATCTTCAAAGCGTAGACGGGTGCTCACATGTTCAAAGGAAATTCATGCATACGCGCAGATTCATATATCTGAATCTTTTTTTTGCGTATACTTTTTCTGGATTTAGGTTTTCTCATGTTTCCACAGCATTTTCCATGCACGTCTTTGTATATGAGGCCCTAGAACACAAACTGCATCCTCTGTTCAGTCTTGAGGTAAAGATACGGTCACAACAACAGCTCGGTCTTTAAAACTACATCGTTTTGATTTTGTATCATTTCGGAAAAGTATCACAGGATGAACACATCTGATAATACTCCCATTGGATTAACAACCCTGGAAAAGCAAACATTTACATTTTTTCCACTTAAGGCTCTTTCTATGGTTTTTTTTTTTTTTTCGAGTTAACATCCATTTCATTTAGATTGACTGCATCACAAAGACATTATTTATATCTGTACATGTAGATGTTTGGTTTTAAATGTGCCACCCCCAACATTCCCTCATGGTTTTCACACGACTGCATGTCACACAGCAGCAGCAGCAGCAGCAGGTGCTATGGCACACATATGGTAATTAGTGGAGCATGAAACACATCTGAAGTGCATTAATAGAGTGTAATCAAACATACTGCTTTGGAAGAAAAAAAAATAAAAACGATGGCGCAGCAGTGAAATTACTGGGCCTTTCTAAATAACCTTAGCTCAGCTATGAAATGGTATATTTTAATGAAAGAAGAAGAGGGAGTGTGAGTTGATTGGCTGAGTTGAACTAAGATAAGATGACCAATGCCAGCTAATGGGATAATGAAAAAGGCTGCTACGAGGATCCATATTGACATGTGGCGAGCAGATAGGCTGGTTAATTTATCCGTCTTATCCGTCTCACCCTCCGGACGGCTCTGCACATCCATTGTGTCACATTCAGCGACTGAGACTGTCCTTGAAGGTTTCCGAAAGCCACGATTGGCTGATCTGATGGTGTTCCCTCAGGCTCAGATTGCCCTAGGTCTGTCCTAACACACATCACACCTATCTCCCTCTTCCCATTAGTCACACCCGTGTCCCGTTAATTCCCGCATAGACCGACACCTCGAGCGCTTCTTAAATTGCTTCTGTCATTCTCTGCTATACATATATATCTGAAAAATCTCTTTAGGAAAGCTAAGACCAGGTATGGCTTCACTGCTCATGTTTTAGTCACATATCCATCTTCTAATTTATATTCTGCTCAGGGGTCAAGGACTGTTTGAGTGCCATTGAGCATCTCCATTTTCTGCATACCCACCAAGCCATCTCCAAGCTTTCATAGTTCAAAAAGTCTGATGTTTTTGGATGAGGAAAGATGGTGTGTTTACTGAATCAGAGCCAAATGTGATGATGAAAAACAACCAATGTCATTCACAGATAGCGTCTGGGAATCATGAGAAATGTCTACATCATAGGAACCCAATGAGCCCTTCATGCTCACCGTGTTTTTTAGAATGGAGAAATGTAGGCACTGTCCTGCTTCCTATTAGCATGCCCTTCCTTCCTTTTTCCTTTTCTAGCCACACACCTAAGCTCAGGGAGAGGAGAGGAAAAGGTTGAAATGATTTCACTGTTAAGACCGACACATTGCAATGCAGTATTCAGAGTACACACGTTTTAATTCTAGCTGGGTTCCACTGGTTGTCCTGGTTTGTGTTTTTCTATTGAAATTTGTGACTTGGATTTAATGTTTGTGTAAATAGTTTATTGGTTTGTGATGGCTCATTGGTTGGAGTCTCAGACACTTTTCCATCCATCAATTTTCCGACCCGCTTGCTCTTTTCAGAGTCGGAGGGGTCTGCTAACGCCTATCTCCAGCTGTCATTGGGTGCTAGGCGAGGGACAGGGTGCCAGTCCATCACATGGCAAAACACACACAGACAGACACTCACATTCACTCCTACGGTTCAATCTAGTGACGCCAATCACAACCTAAAACGGTCATGTTTTTGGATTGTGGGGGGAAGCAGGAGTACCTGGAGAAAACCCACACAAGCATGGGGAGAACATGCAAACTCCATACAGAATGGACCCAAGTGTCCACCCCACGGCTTGAACCCAGAACCTTCTTGCTGTTCATATATACATTTCAGTTCTATAAATTCCTATAGCTAAGACAAAGAAATCCTTCAGTGAGAGTGTTTTGATGAAATCTATCTGTGTTGTAGGAGGCAGAAATATTTGACTTGTGTTTATTATCAAGCATTTATTGACTTTTTCTTCCAGTGAAGAACAGCTGAGAATGTATATTTTACTTTAGTACTATTTACAATAAAAAGTTGCATGTTTTGGATGTGATTCTTCTAACAGATCATTGGTTAAAAAAAAAAAAAAATTAACTGCACCATCTAATACATCCTAACACGGAGGAGCTTTAATCGGATTCATGACAGAGATTGATCTGAAGGAGGAGTGAGGGGTAGATCTAGCAGATGGTTGTCTGAGTCTGCTCTGACTAATGGCTGCAACATCTACCTGAGCCTCAGAAGAAAAGAGCCCTACAGATGTTCATCTTGTACACAGAGCGTCAGGCCAGATGATCTGTGGCTAAATTAAATTTGTTAATGCTGCAATGAACATCGATCATAGCTGGTGTTTGTTAGGAAGAGTCAGGTTAGGCAGTAACAAAATAATATTTTGTGTGCACCTGCGATTGTGATGGTTTTTATCTGTGTTAGATCAGGTTGTAACTGGCTTTGCCCCACTGGTGCCCATGGGGTAAATGTTGTTTTTTGGGGTGTTTTCCCCTTTAGTTGATTATCTACCATTCTCTTTCACGTTTTCCATCTTTTTTCCTTTATTAGCTTCTTCCGTTAAGGATCCGGGAATTCTTTAAATATTGCAAAACATAAGTCTGATCTCTGTCTAGCATCACCCTATTGGCCAATCTTGATTCACAAACACAGTGACACACTTTAATTATACCAACAAATATATGACGCTCTAGTTGTGAAAGTTAGTAACAAGCTGGCTTCTTAGTCCAATCACTGTGATTTTATTCATTTTGTCGTACCGCCAATGGATCAGAGGTGTAATGCAGATTTTCCTGTTACTGTTTGTTACGTCACAGCAGGTCATGTGTACGTAGCAGGGACTTTAAAATGCTATGGAAACGCATATATCAACTCGAAACTCAGTAAATTCAGAACCATTTAATAAATCACCCCTTGACTAAAAGTGCCAGCAGCTCTTAGATGCTATGTTCCCCATTGCCAGAATGAAATAGAATAGGTATATAAAGTAGAAAGGTTCAGTTAACTCATGAAAGGTGAAATGTTAAAGACAAAGATTAAAAATCTACTCTTCAATCTTCTTAAACATAATGCAGAGGTTGGCAAAGCAGGCTTATGAACATCTCCAGAGATCTTTTGATTCTCTTAGCAAGAAACTGTTCAGTCAGCGCGCTGTGCTTTCAGCACACAGTTTAGCAAAATCAGCTCTGCTTAGTTGGCAAGCGTGCCAAGAAGTGGGTGGGAAATATGCAGGTATTTTAAAGAATAATACTAAAACAGAGCTGAAAATGACATTACAAAATGAGTAACAAAGAAAGTCAAATAATTAGTGAAGAGAGGTATCAATCTAGAAGCTATTACTCCTCAAGGGCATTTTGAATGCTCTAATTTGATTACATGACTTACCTTCAGCCTCTCATTTGGGACTGAAGGTGTAAGCAATTATAAAAATCAACATATTCCACACTGGATTTCTCGCTCTATACAGGAGATTCGGTTGGTCTTCACTCTCTGTTGGAGCCTTTCATAGCATAACACAGAATTAGCCTAGTGTTCATTTTCTTTCCAGAAAAAAGGCTTTCGAGCATTTAGCCTCCCCTCGTAGCCTCGCGTCCCATCCCGTGCTCTCGGCGCTTCCTTTGAACTGTCGGAGTGTATTGTTTTCCAACAAGCTCCCCCTTTGTCATCTCCATTGCTTTTACTGCTGTTCTCAGCAGTTTACTGCGCAGCCAAGGTCGGAGCTATTATTCCCCAGCAATGCACGAGCAAGTGAGAGCGGCGTCGACAAAGGAAGGTCATCCTCCCTCATTTCTTGATGATCGCATTTTATCTCCGGCATGAACGTTCACGAGCCTAACGGCTGTCCTAAACGGAGAGAGGACCATCAAATATGGTGATGTACAAGAACCATTTGAGCGCAGAGCAATGGGGTTATAGTGATGGAGTTTTCATGAACGGTGATGAATCCTTAACACATTTTCAAATCAGTATGACACTGTCCTGCAGCTCCTGGTTGTTTTATCATTGCCTTCTTCACATCATCTAGTGTTTTTTTGCTTTGTGGTGTTGGCCTTTCCAGAGGTAATTTGCTAATAGTTTGAAAGGTTGACATAATCCGAGGATTTCATGCAGTTGACGAGTTCAAAGAACCCTGACACAAGATTAACCCTTCCCGGGAATAAAGATGCACTCACCTCTCCTCATTTAAAACTCAATTTCAAGATCTGTCAAAGCAGCAACATGGGGTGAAAGCCTTTGATGGGAAATGTAGGTTAAATACACAGAGGAGAAGATCTTATTAGCGTTTCCCCACAAGAGAAGTCGTTATTTGATCTGTACTCTTGTTACATAACCAAGAGAAGCGGTAAAATGTCAGGGAGCCTTGAATAATCCATGTTTGTTTCAGGAAGAAGATTCTCACCCTGCTCAATCAGTGGTAATGAGAGTATAATTAATGTAATAGGGGCTATATACGAACTATACAGGAAATGTATGACAAATTAAGCAAAGCAGGAAAATATTAAATTTGAAGCTCAACTTGAGGCTATATCAGGGTTTAAAGTTTTCTGTCTCTACGACCACATCACGCTTCTCTGTGGATGATGCACAGCTCCGGAGCGCTCAGCTCAGCCACAGATAATTGTTTTGCGCTCCCACCACAGAGAAAAGATCGGGCAATTTTGGTCAAATACACTCCAAAGCCGCTCCTCTTCCTCATCGTCAGTGTAGGACGTCATTACTGAAAAAGTAAACAGCACGTAAAGGATTGTGGCATTGTAGGATTGTCGGGAAAGAATTTTGGGAAATTTAGGATTTTAAGGAGATTTCATAGGAAATCACTTTGACGTTCCGCTCCAAGTCCGCTCGAGTATATAAGGTCAGAGGAGCGCGGACAGTCCTCCGACCTCATATGATTCTCAAGCAGATTATCCAATCAGAGATCAAAATGAGTCTCTCATTTGGGTTGAAATCGGTGAAATCCGTTTTTTTTTTTTTAGATAATAAAATTTAAAAACAAAAAAATAGTACCTCACATTTGTTTAAATGAAAGTCAGTACAAAAATAACTAGTCATACGTAATACAAAGAGTTTGTACTGTCTCTACCTAAACCCCAGCAGGTGGATTGCATGAGTAATCACTGCTTAGGACTCGGAGCTATATGTGTCACAGGCAGGTAAGATTCTGGCAACAATAGTTGATTGTGATTGTAATGACTTTATTAAACCAGTAATAGTGCAAACTATGGTGCCTTTAATGTACAACACATGGGACATTTTTAATTAAATTTGTTCAATAAAAAGTTCACAAGAAGATGTAATTATTTGTCATTTCAGTATAAATAAGTCACACCAAAATACACCAGTTTCATTTGATAGCTTCTACTTAAATGTGTGAAAAAAAACCCTCACGTTTCACATACATTTTGCACTGACATTTTTCCTTATAAACAGACCTATACATCGGACTTGTTATGATAGAATAACAAATGTCCATATAACATCATTACACGAATTACTCATTTTTTTAAATAATATTTGTAAGTTTATAATGTTGTTTATAAGAATAACAAAACAATTCAACTAAAGTTGTACTTGAAATGTTTGTTGGGAGTTTGGTAATATACCCTCTCCATAAAGGTAAGTAACGGTGGTTTTAAAAAAAAAAAAAAAAAAGAATAAAATAAATAAGAATAAATTATCATAAGTAAATTATAAAGAAAAATATAGCTCAGGGGTATGATTTCTAGCTACAAAATATTTCCCAGTTCTTTTTTTTCACACTTTGAAATGCTAAAACAGCATAATGGGTTCCCTGTGATTTCTGTATCCTTGAAACAAACTTCCCAATTAATCTTCTAAAATCTTCTTTTAACTCACATGGAACAAAGGCCATTGTAACCAGAAAATGTGAATTACAAACATGTGAAGAAAAAGCTGTTTTGATTTACCATTTAGCTTTAATTGAACTCTATTGAACGGTTCAGTTCACCTCCTGATTTATACAATTTTGCCCATTGATAGAAATTCGATGTGTTTTACATGTTTGACTTAATTTTACCGCCTTATACTTGAACACAACTTGTAATCTGTGTTTTTGATAGTTTTAAATTAGTTCTAATTTGTTGCTCAACACCCATCAGCCTAAAGTGCTTTACACGTGTCTGTAAACTCATTACATCATGTCAAATAAACCAGCCAACCCACGTATCTCCCACTCACGTTAACTGCCAGACGTGTTGTTGTTGTTTCATTCACGTCTCATCTCACACTATTTGCTCATGGAGGAATGCTTCAAGGATTTGGGTGCTGTATTGGATGAACCCTTTCATCAAAATCCAGTTATTTTCACATAGACATGTTTTATGGATGTCTGTTTAACTAGAATTGATGCGCCTTTTCCTGTGAGTGTTGTGTGTATAAGCAGTGTGTTGCCAGCCCACCCTCCTGCCAGTGCTAAGCACAACCTGTACCATCCGGCAATCTGTACATTTGGCAGCCTCTCTCCATCCTGATCAGCCTCCCAGAAACCACGCAGAAGCCTGGTAGCTTTCACAAAATAGTTTTATTGGTAAAAAATAGAACTACTTGCACAAGCACATCAAGACAAACTGTATCTGAACTTGTGAGTCATCACAAATCTGCTGGGGCAAAGTAAGAAGTGCTAAAGCATCCACACAAAAAAGCTGCATTTATTAAAGAATAAATTATCAATCTCATTACATTAGTGATGCAGGACAGGTGTGAATCTGACGTTTTTTTTTGCACCGTGTTCATTTGTAAGCAAATTCATCTGCGTGCTAATGTTTGACGGACAGCCACTAAGAAAGAAATCTTTAGCTGCTGAATACTAGCAGACTGATGCTTCCATCTGTGTATGTGTAATGGTTCATTAGCCAGTTAGGCTACACTACACTGTTTGGAAAAAAAATCTACACGAGTGCAATGCATAGTCTTCTTATAAAGAAGATATGGTATGAACATGGTAGTGTGGTAGCTTCTCATTATTTCCTTGATGCTTCTGTAGTCACTGACTTGCAGTGAAGCAAAATTCCTGAAAAAAACCCACTTTTTTTCTTAAGAAAACACTCCACTCGTGAGTCCCTGTGATACCCTCATAACCATAGAAGTCTTGCTGTGCTTTGGGGAATAGGAAGTAAAGAGGATTTAAAATAACCCTCGAAAAGCTGCACACAACTATACACGAGCATCAAGTTGACTTGAGAACACGTCGGAAATCCGTGAAATATTTGCTTGCGTATAATTCACGTACAAACAATGCAATAAAAAAATAAAACATAAAGGTATTACTGAAATGCGTCATCATGAGAGGATTTGGCACATTCTTGAAGCACATAATCTGTCTGTATTAAATGATGACATGGCACATTCTTTACTGTGTTTATTGCATTGGTCATGGTGCCTGGGCAGTGAGTGGATGTCAGGAGGATTTGGGCTCTTGGCTTCGATTCTGAGCTGAGTGAACGCAGGCTGCCAGGGATGCCCGCAGAGATGCCCGTGCTGACTGCAACCTGCAGGAGGCGAGTGGGGTTCAGCCATCTGCTCTACCCCAGGAAGCTTCATATTTATGAGGGAGGAGGAGAGTGTGTGTGCAAATCTATACATCACTGTCAAGGCCTGTGTGCAGCACGAAAACAATCGCCTCCCTCAGAAAGGAGTCTACACATTAATGGGAGTGATTAGGAATGAAAAGCCGTGCGTCGGAAATGTGAGGAGGAAGGAGGTTTGTCTGTGCTGGGAAGACATGCTTTCAACATGCATTAGCATTGAATACTAAGCAGGACGGATAAGAAGACACAAGTAACGGTTGGACAATCAAGTGGCTGCAATTTAAGACACCTAAACCCTCTGCAGGTGCAGAGTGGATGCATATTTGCACTGCTGGCGTACTTTAAAAAGGTTGAAGTCATTCTACATGTCTACTTTCAACCACCTGCCACACAACCATCCACTCAACTGTGTCTCAAAATCCCTCTATTTCTGCTTGAGATTTGTTCTCGCTCCATCACCAAACCATCTGTGTTCAGCACGGCAGGAGTGAAGCACTTGGCACAACCTGACGATGGGATGTTTCTCGTGTCAGCGACTAATAAGGGGGATTAGTGAAGCTAGTGCAAGTGAAGGGTGTGATTAAAGCTTACGGCACAAGAAAAGACGACCCCCCTCCAAACAACTCCGCTGACTGACATGCACATGGCTCCAGACAATGAGGATGTGTTGGATGCTGTTTCCATGGCAGTGTGGAGGAGGATGACGGGAGAGAAAAGCACATGCAAAGAGGAGGGGAGAAAAGCCGGCACGTCTTAGTGTTTACTGTGTTCACAAAGACACCGAGGAGCATTTGTGCACGTGTGGGGATGTGCATGTTCTGAATGGATTACAACAGAAGGATTGTTTGTGTTTTGAACGGAAAATCCGATAACATCACATAAGATGGTCCTCTGTGGTAAAACGCCTTGAATCTCTGCCTGTCACATTCCTCTCCATCTCTCTCATACTCTTAACCTGCAGAGAAGAGACACAGGCGTCTGCTTGTCTGCGCCTCCTCACTCACTTCCAGCCCAGCAGCCCACATCTGCCTCCTCCTGACGCTCCTCTTTGAACACTTACAGCAGGGTAATGTTTCTACAGCTTTTTCAGGCACAGGCATTGTGTGGCAATTTGTCAGTCCTCTACCAGGCATGCCGCTGTATTGATACACAGACTGGCTCCACACTGCATGCTCTAGAGGCATAATAACATCATTCTAGTAGCTAACAAAATATGACCATTTATTTTAATCAGCTCCACGTAGCATTCTAGTGGGAGAGAAGTACAAAACACTACAATGGCTTGCTATGAAAGGTTTGCACTTACTGCTCTTGGGCGTTATATAGCCCATTTTGCAAAATGGGTGTGAGCCGGACGATTGTAAATAGCAGCTAAATGATTGCTTTTATCTGTCAATTCAAACCTTTGGCAAGGGGGGTGGGAGATCTACAAGGAAGGCTTCCTTATTTACTTAATCCATCCCCAGGGAACTCTTCCTCTCGTTGATTCACTGATGAAGGATTCTGCATTTGGTTAGCAGCTCCCTTCCATCCTGCAGCACCACATCTCAGCTTCTTAAACATTCACACTGTTTGTTCCAAGGCGCTGCTTGGGGAATACCTCCACTGAATTGTGCTTGCAAAAGAAAAGAAGAGAAAGATTGAGAAGAGGAGGGGGATGAATTTAAAGTTTTTGCCCTCCTCTCTCATCTTCTCCCCACCTCCACTTTGAGTGGAGACTTGTGTGCAGCTGTGACGGTTTCTCCCTCTGGCTCCTCTCCTTTTAGCCGTGGCGTACACATTGCTGCTGTATTACACATAGTCCTGCAGGCTGTAGCCGGTCTTATTGTCTAATGGGGAGAGAGAGCAGTATTGATGCTGGAGCTCCTGCTGCTGTTGAAGCAGCTGTTGCTGTTGCTGCTGGAGCAGCAGTTTATCAGGAGGAGGGAGCAGGATCAGGTCCTGGGGTCCATGTCTCTTTCCAGAGCATGACATACAGAAGATGGACCCCCCCACAAAAAGGAAGCCTGCTGAAATGAAAGCCACATACACAGCTCCCCCAGGCTCAAACTTATTGCTCTCTGGCACGCTGGAATCCAGGAAGTTGGTGATGACCTCATTGGTAAACCAAGAAGCTGGAACCAGACACAAAAAGCCAGCAGCCACAAAGCAGCCACCGCTGGCTATGGCGGCGTGTCGCTTGGAGCGCCGTCCACCCCCCCACCGCGTGCACTTGAGTCCCAGTGATGCCAGGCAGAGGCCCATGGCAGCCATCACGCAGCACAACACCATGGTGGTGCGAGCAGTCTGCAGGTAAGCTGGCAGCGACAGCACTGAATACTTGAGCGTGCAGCTGAACATGCCTGTGCTGTACCAGGTGCAGTCCATCCACAGCCCCTGCATCTGAGAGATGGCCGTGATGATGTTGGAGCCCACGTCTGCGCTGACCTTCCAGTTGGGCAGCAGAGTTGCCACCGTTGCTCCCATGATGCCCAGAAGAGCGAGAACAAATCCAAATATCTGCATGCCCGTGGATGCCATGCTCTGCTTCAAGTCAACGGTGCTTCTGCTGTCCTCACGGGGCAGCATTCAACTCCAACACCCGCCAGTCTTTTTTCCTGCCTTTTCCTTTGACAGTATATCAGGAGAGCTGCGTCTCTCAGCTCCTTGGCTGTGACTCTCCTAGACTGGAGGAGAGAGGCAAAGAACATAAAAATAATTTAAAATGAGCTGTTCTCTTTGACTAAGTAACACACACACAAATACACACTTTTTAAAATTCTACTGGAAACAAAGGACTGTGTGAGCACGAGCTGTGAGCCGTCAGTGTCTGATTGTAGGTAAGCAGCGCATGGTGGTGGGGGGTGGGGGGGTTGTTGTGCATGTGTGCATTTTGTATGTGCTGCCGTTGCCTTTCCGGAGCCCCATAAAGCTGTGAGCTGTTACTGGAGAGGGAGAAAAGAGTTTGTGGCATTTGCTATGCTCAGTAGCTATGTGGACTTAAAGCTGCAGAACCCCTCAGCTTAATAAAACAATGTAACACTTTGATTTCAGGGTTGTTTACCTTGCTTTGGAACAGTTAACTGCCTTAGAATTAAAGTTAGTGAATGTACAGGATCTTTATAGAGCTAAATTAACTGGTTTAAATGAGTAATCTAAGAAATCTGTCTTAATTGACTGCATTAGTTTAATGATCCAGGAAATTGAGGTAAATAAATAAACTGGTGGAATAATCTCTTACCCTGGCTGGTGCAGAGCTGCCACCGACACGTCACGTTGTTCGCGGGGATTCCTGTAAACGATCAGAAACACAGCAGGCTGCTGAGGATGGGGTAGTCCGGACCACGGAGCTTCTTAGGACATCCATGTCCGCTCAGCTGCAGCAGGAACGCGGACCGGAGAACGGTCTGCCTCCGTCTCTGAATCTGCGTTCTCTGCTCTCCAGCTCTGAGCTGCGCTCCTCTCTCTCCCCCTGCCTCTCTCCAATGTCACTCCACTGTGTGTGTGTGTGTGTGTGTGTGTGTGTGTGTGTGTGTGTGTGTGTGTGTGTGTGTGTGTGTGTGTGTGTGTGTGTGTGTGTGTGTGTGTGTGTGTGTGTGTGTGTGTGTGTGTGTGTGTGTGTGCACGCACACCTCGGGACTTCCAAATTCTACTGTTTAAATACAAATTATATTAACTCTTCCTTTCTCAATATTACATTGAATTTTACTTCATACTTTACAAATATGAGTTCCTGCTTATTAATTTTAACATGCGCCACAGTATTTATTCAGCAGACGTTATTTATTGATTTTAAGCATTTTCAGATTGTTCCAGAGGTTTTCAAATGTGAGATTTTGAGGTTGTTGGTTTTATAAGTTCCCAGGACTTCCTGCATAGAATCGTGATTGTCTTATCAATTTGATCTCTGTCCCCAATATATTTCAAAACTAGGCAAATCACAACGATAACTCAACCCCAGTGTCGTGTGTGAATGAATCTCCCCATTGGACTGCAGACTGGTTGTATGTGTGCCCATGATTATATTGGTGTTAGGCCTCTGATGGTCTGGTGACGTGTTGTGATGGATGGAATCATAAATCTTCGTCTTACCCAAACATTTTTGTGACTTACTTTTAGCTCCATGGTCTAGAATGCCCCATGGTCACATCTTTAAAAATCTATGTTCTTCAACTGAAAATTATTTTAGTGTCTAATTTACATTAATCTAATCTCTTTCTTGGTAACTTTTACCTAGATTGTGTTCAGCAGTAACTGTTTGTCATCTTTTTTCTTGAAAAACTACGATTACATTTTTTGTCAGAAGTTGAGGATATCTGAGCGCTCACCCCAAGTATCAGAGGGTGAAAAATCAGAGTAGCGGATAATTGTGTTGCTGATGTATTAAAAAATCAATGTTGGATTGGAGGATTCACTTTTTTTTTCAGTTTCCTGGAGGGTTAGATGCACGTCTATGGTGCACTTGGGAAATCTATGGCACCAGTTTGATGCACAGTGAAGCCTTTAGTCCTGCTTTCTACATGGAAGTACTTTGACATGTACCCTGACCCTAAATCATGATTGTTACCAAAACAATTGCCTTATTGAACTTGTAAAGCTTCTTTCTTGCACAAAGAAAATATGTTCAGGAGTCGTATGAGACTTAAGATAAGAAGTTGTGTGGCTTTCGCTTCAAATTTCTGAGAACTCACTTGGAAAAGTACATTTTGGAGGGACAAGTCCTATCCATGGAGTTGTCGCCTTGCTCTAAACAGAACTTTATACTATATGTATATTTTTGTACTCTTGATTTAATGGTTCTTCCCTTGGAGTCATTAAAAAATAATGTACATCTTTGTCCAAACAGTTCGTCAGACTTTATTTTTGGTGCAGAAAAATTCTTTCTCAGTAACTTCACCAACTATTTTGGAATTCCATTCATCTCATTCCTGCAAAGAGCTGCTCCGTAGTCAGAGCCCTATTGCAACCACTGTTGTCCAAAGATATGGAAGAGCGGAGATGCAAAGTCTAGATAAGGATTCCAATCAGAGAAACACGATTCAACTGGGATGGCTTATCTATGAAGAGGGGGGGAGCCTCTTCTCATTGCCAGATGAGCTGGTCAAAATTTCCCCATGCTGTTCAGATGCCACCATGCCTAAAGCAACTCTCCCTGGAGGGTGAACTTCATCAGTCAGCGGGAGACTAAAACGCACAGCTGCTGCTCTTGTCATTGGCTGTCTTTCCTTCCCTGCTCTGTAGAGGACATGCAGCAGGAAAGGAGTGACCTTGTTTCAGTAGAGACAAAAAGGACCAGTGGAGGAAGAGCGTGGAAAAATAATCAGGCAGGTTGTTTAATCTTGTTAATTTACTTATTATCTCAGATGTGTTGCTGCACAGCCAAAACAAAACAAAGGGGCCAGTTTTGAAAACCAAGGGAAAGTACTTATGTAGTAATAGATTGGTAGAAATTCATTTTCTCAGCCATTGATCTGTTTGTTTAATTTGACCCAGTCCTTGCTTTGCCCGCCCCGCCTTTCCAGTATTTTTTTTCGGGCCCCTAAGGGAGGGAGCTCAGACCAGCTTGTGGGCTTTCTGGAATGGTGCACATCACATTACCTACTGGTGTGATGCTGTTGTCGACCTTCAGCTCAACATTCTGCAAACTCCTCGTGGGATGCCGCTGCAGCAGCAGGAGAAATTTCCCCCGTTTCCTGCAGACACGCCACCGTATGGCGTGTGTGACCTGTCGGCTCGTAACCGATGAGATCCTAAGTGCTGATGCTGGTGTTGTTTGGTGGGGAGTAAGATAAATAAGTAAATAGATTATAGAGGGAAGGATGAAAGGAAGGGGGGAAAGGGAAGGAGAAAGGAGCAAAATGCAGTTAACACACATCCGTTGAGTGCTGATGTGTGACGCGGTGATGTGGGAAGATATTGCAGGCTATTATAAGCGTGCTCCCCTTTATTTTATCACCTCACAGCAGAGCTCTCTAACGTTTCTGCAGCATAGCTCCGAGGCAAAGCCGGACCGGCCACACTCCTTTTTTTTCTTTTTTTCACTCCCACATGAGAGCTTTTATCGTCCCATTTGCATTTTCCTCTTTTATGTCCTCCCTTCTGTAATTGGTTTCTGCGCCCGTCGTCTTGCAATGGAGGTTTTGTTCATAGTTCACACGCAAGGTGTCACATGATAGCTGTGATGTTGCTGTCAACACAATCTTGTTGCTGGTAAGTGGAAGGCTCTAGTAACATAGATTGTGTAAACATGACGCATGCAATACACCTTCAACGTTTTTGAAAAATTTCAATGATAATTCAGTCGACGAATAATTTTTTTGTCGTCGATTTTAGTAGATTATCATCACCACCGATTAACAACAAATGTTAATTAAGTAATACCTACATGACAACTACAATTAAATCCTTTCACTAGATTAAAAATACTCTCCTAAACATAATCAGAATACTCCTCTGTGTGGAACGTTTGAAATTAGTCTTGTAAATTAAAGATGCTGATTAAAGTTGGAGAATCAGCTGTTATTCTAGTGATTCTTGTAGACTGCTGCTAATTCACCAGGCTGTTATTATGAAATGTTTCTCAAACTGTGTCATTTGGACATCGCTTGAACTTTTTTTTCTATCAATCCCTTAGATGAGATAGGCAACAAAAGAGCCCAGCTACCCGGGTACAGGATAAAACTGGGAGCAAAAGATACACAAATGAATGAATGACTGTATGAGATAAAAGTTTGTGCTTTTGTTAAGTTGCGTGCAAAAATGTGCCACCTACTATTCAGAAGTTAATAGATAACTTTTGTGTTGGGTAAACCATTGTGACCTACTGACAACTGGTGAGAACCACTGCTCTTGAGTTTATATTAAACTACGATTAATGATGAAATATGAACTAAGGCTGACTCTTTGTCTAAAGCAACACTGCAAAAATGGAAGAATCCCTAGCTCCCGTGCTTCCATTACTCATTGATGCAGTGAAGTTTATTTCCGTGGCTAAAGTTGAGCTTCTCTCTGACGAAAGCATCTCTCTAAGGAAATGATCTTGTCAAGCAAGAGGGCAGCAGTTTTAAAAGCCCTGTGTGCTTGCCATGGGTGATTTGGTGGGAAGCATGCTAGACTGCCAGTACAGGAAGCCAAAGTCTCTCCTCCTTAAAGTCCTTAAGCAATATCAGCCTGGTATTTTCTGTGCTACTGACTGCTGTCTGCTGCAGTCTCTTTCCCCTGGCGTAATGGAGGTTGTCTTCCCAAGGTATTGTCATCATTAATGCAGCTCCTCCATCCTTTTGATGAACAGTTGGAGAATATCTTCCCTGCATTCCCTGGGCCGCTACGCTTCCTGTGCCTGCTCTTTTTTTCTTTTCTTTTAGAACCTGTTATTATATAAGTACAAGTGTTGGTGGTTCAGGTGGCCCCAGCGCTGCTGCCACCTCATCTTGGTTCTGCTCCAAGGGATATGACGAATTGGTGTTCACATGCCTTCTGGCTAGAAGTCACCAATAAAGATGCATTGGATGGGAAATGAGGTCGTTGAAGAGAAGCTGGAGAATCAGGGGCTGTATGAGTGGTTGGTGAGCTTCAAGAAGGTCAAATGCATGAAAAATGGCAATGAACGATGTGTTTACAGTCTATGGTTGTTTAATGTTCTTCCTGAATGAGGAATACATGGTTTTATGCTCAGTTTCGATTTTTCCCCCTGTTTACATGATAATTACAACACAATGGCTTTCACGCTCCTGTATGATGTGTCAGTCCCTGAGATAAAGTGCAGAAGGTAAAGTGACCCCCATACAGAAGCTTGTATGGATGCTATGCATGTTCCAGTAAGGATCAACTTAGAAAGTGTGCACTATCAACTGTATCTGCAGTGTTTGCATTTCATTTTGTATCTCACTGCTTCCACTGCTGTAGAGCAGTGATTCATGCCACTTATTGATGCAAATAAATTCCAATACATTGCGATATTAATCTTTTCTATTTGAGAATCACAAATGAGGGTTGCCTGGATTGATTTTGGCTGAATAAAGTCAGATATGGTTTACATATTGGCTATGTAGTGTTAATGCAACACTTAAGATTCAAGAGACATTGTTTATTATGTCTAGGTTAAAAGCACATTGCACTCTCAGCACAGCCAAAATAGTTGATCCTTACCCACCCCTTTTATTGTCCTACCCTGACTCCCCCTCCCCTATTCCTTTCCCCCCTTACCAAGGTGTAACACTACCCTGTCTTTTTTATTCTCCCTTTAATAAAGTCTTTCTTACCCGTCCATGAGCAATAAAATAATTGTATTTATTTTGTTGCAATAATAAAACATAGCTGTCATTAATAGATTACACTACATGTAATGTTGACTTTCAACAGCATGTGCAGACAAGGTGGAAAAAATAATTATAGGTTTAAACGAAAGCATGTCAAGGTATATGCAACTTATTAAACAGTCTAAATCATGCTCATGATGTTTTCTATGACTCCTCACTTGAGTATATATTCAGAGGGACATTAATGGTAATGATTTTCCTGTTTTCATTTAAATGTGATTGGTTTCCAAACCCTACAGGAAACGGTCATCATCATAGCTTCAAAGTGCCTTTCCGTTGGCTCTGTGTGATCCACACTAACTATTCTCATACAGAAAACAGGGATTCGAGGAGTGAACGAAGGAGTGTGTTGTCGAATGATGTAAAAAGTCAGTCTGCCTTCCACATTCAGCATCTCCATACAGATGGGCACCATTCCAGAGGTGTTAATGTGAGGGCTATACTGGTCACAACATGTTTATAGCATTTCCAGTGGAAGGAGCAGGCAACGTTGCGTGATTTAGGGTGGAGTTCCCCATGCATGTTGAGGTTATCAAAGGAAAGATGAATGGCCTCCACTGGGATATATTACTGTGGCACTACGTTGTGAAGCCATGTTGCAAGGCCATACATAAATCATAGCTGCAAAGTGACTTGGACAGGCTGACTGGTGAAATGCTCCTGCCGCCATAGTCCCAATATCGACTTTTTCCTATGCTCGTCTCTTAAATCACAAAGTGTGGAATATAAATGGCCTAATTATCCCAACAGAGAGTGAAATTAAAGGCGTCTCTTTTTATGCCATCTTCCAAAGGGTTGATCTGATTATGCATCACTAAGGTTTTCTACAAATATAGAAATGATGTCCTGACAGAATGAGTTTCTTGCGTATGTGACAGGCGGAGGATGGGATTCCCTCTACTGTAAATCCAATGACGCAGACACAACTCTTGATATTTAAATTGAATCCTGTTAATGGTTAGCACAATAACACAAAAATACAGAGTAAATTATTATCATCAGCTTCACTGTAACTAAGGGTGTAAGATAAAATCGTTTCAGCGATATATTGCAATATTCCACCGCGCAATTATCGTATAGATCCAAAAAACTTCCAAATTGATTATTTAAATCATGTTCATCATTAAAATAATAATAATAATTGCGCTAACATATGCATAGAACGTAAACGCCTGGTAACTAGGTGTCAGAGAACCACATCAGACCTTGTTAAACTACCTCACTCCTCAATGCATTTTAGCTTGCAAGTTGATTGCACTGGGCACTTTTATAGATGTATGTGATTACTTAGTTTTAAGAATTTAAGAACTTAACAGAATCACAATCTGTTGTTGAAGCAAAAGTTAAACTTTTGGGAAAAAATAATTTGATATATTTTTGATATTGGTACTTGAATTACAGTTAGTTGGCATTTACTTGTTCTTGCAAGTTTAAAAAAATACTATTTTGAAATTCTAAATCTAAAAATGTTTAATTATTGATATTGCGACATATATTGTATTGTTTAGTATCGGGATATACCGTATTGTGAAATGCAAATTGCGTATCGTATCGTCAGATAAATGGCAATGCAAACCCCTAACGGTTCAAAATGATAAACCCTCCACTGCTGAACAGCTTTGTGCTGGAATATTTTAACCCACAGCCCCTGGTTCTGTTAAGGAGGGGAAAAAAGATCCGTTGCTGCCGGCCCATTAGCTGCCACTGCAACCGGAAGCTTAGCGGCAGCGAACCAACACCGCCATGGATCAGGATCATCAGGATCTATAGATCTGATAAGAGATAGCGTTGCAGTCCTGAGTACCGCCTCATTTGTTCAAAGAAAAAAGAAAAAAACGACTCCAAACAGGCCATTTGGAATCCTTTCTTCACACCCCTAAACCACTTTCCTCTGCCTGCCCTCATTATCAGCATCAGCCCCGAGCCTAGAAAGCAAAGGACAGCTGTGAATGAGACTGAGTCACACTCTTCAGAAAAATAAGCTGTGAGGATGCACACAGAGATCCGCAGGGCTTGTAGACACAACAGGAGGGCTGTTGGGCACAATCAGATGTCCTTTACTCTATCTCTGCACACGGTATTATAGTTTACATTACACTGTTGTGTTTTTAATGTACTGCTTCTCTATTTGGTTCTCTTTGATCTTCATTTGTGCATTCTCAAGCCTTTTATTTTCTTCAGATGGGGAACACTTTTTTGTTTGTTTATTCTTGCTATTAAAAAAAAAGTCTTGAAAAGCACTTAAGGGCAATGAGACACATTATTATGATGACAAACTCAGTGAACGCGTCTCCACAGAGCCTCATTTTCAGTCTGCTCAGCCAGTCCTCCAGCACCCTCCCTCACTGAGGAAGGAACGCTATTACCAACTATGGATAGATAGACAGGCGAGTGCTCTGCTCTGCTGAACACTGTCTGGTTGGGCTTTTGGTCCACACAGTGAAATATCGCCCTGATTGTGCAGTGTTCCCTCAGGCTATAACTTGCAGTGCTGAATGGCATCATGTGAAAGGCCTTCCAAAGACAACAGCTAAGGGATCCAGAAATAGGTTGTTTATGCACTCATTTTGTTTGTTTTGACCACAATGAATATGACTACAACAGCCAGGGATCGGAAAATGATCCATTTGTCATCTTCAAATAAAAACTGAAAAATGTGCCTATGATAAAAATCATGTAACCTCTTGTTTACTTTATTAAATTTAAACAGAACCAATGCAGTGAAACAATCTGACTTTTTAAATAATTATAAATTACGAAAACAATTCAACCGAAAGACTATAATAATTAACCTTTACTCGTAGGAATGAGAGGCGATTTGGAAGCTGCAGATGCAATAAAAAGCTTTTTAAACACATGCTTGTGGAGCTCAACATGGACTGATTACGAAAGAAGGTGTTCCATTCATGGAACTCCAACTGGTTTTTATGAGGTTAAAGGAATCCAATGGTTCCCATGGTAGTGTAGACTTACCTGTTTTCAGGTGTATTCTTTATTCAGCTTGAAGGCATGTGTTGGATCTGTAGTAAGATGGATGATAGTGGTATCCAAATGGCATTTTTAAAGTCTGATTTGTTGTTTCTTGGTAAGTGCTACATCAAAATCCATCCACCTTAATGTTTCTGGTCTTCTTAGGAATAACGTCACAAAGTCTATGGAACTAAATGACATATAACTAAGCTTTAACACGTCCAGTTGAAATGTAATCTTTCCATAGACTTTCTATAAGAGCAAAATATGGATATGCGAAATAGGCTTGGGCAGTAATATTGTATATCGCTGTGTCATAAAACAGCAACGTTATCAGTTTCAAGACCATTTAATGAAAAAAAAAAATGCAATTCACTTATATAGGTGATAAGGAATACATATCAAATATAATTTATTTAATGCCTAAACATGATTCTATGCCCAGCAACAGCTGTGTGAGTGAGTGCTGGCTGCATCTGATCGGAACAGAAGGGGAAGAAATTAAGACAGGCTTGAAGCACAAGCACCCACTATTGAATCAATCCATTTTCTGCACAAGAACATGGATTATCCTTATATTTGAATTGGATTATGTAAATAGATCCACTGCTGTCTCTGGTGCAACGGCGCGCACTGTGCACCTGTGTGTGTTTGATGTGCATTTGTTTCCCTGTGCGCTGATCTGATGTTGACAGTAACAGTTTATTAATAAAAGCAGGCTTATCACTAAAACAAACGTATATATGTCATTTGTATGAGGGGAAAAATAGGTATTAATTGTTAGTTTCGGGTCGGGCACAAATACAAATACCTAATGTCTGTCGGACTTGTAGGTTTCAGTTTTGCTTTGTCGGGTTCTGGTCAAAGCTTGAATAAGGTTCATATCATAAATGGTCTGTGTTTAAAAGCAAGTCTGCGCCACAAAAAGCCAAAACAAAATACTTGTTTCTCCTCCTCTGCACCTGCTCATTCATTTTCTGGCTCCACTGCACAAAAACTCTGAGACAAACACGTCAATGCACATGCAGGTCACATTGGAGCTACAAACCATTCACACTGGAGTCTGATATAGGTCACGTTTTAAATAGTAATGTGAGCGGACAAACAAAAACTTGGATCTGTGTTTGGTATTCAGAACGGTGAAGGCACAAGCCAAAAGTTTGGTGCCGCTGTTTGAGCCTTACATCATTATTTTTAATTAGTCACGGTAATACCGTATACCGCCATATAATAGGGAAGAGGTTTGATGGTATCAAAATTTGGATACCGTCCAAGCCTAATGCAAACACTAACTGGTTGAAATCTCCAAAATGGTGATGCTTTTTGATAGATTTATTTAATTATTTCGGAATATCATAAGAAACAAAGAAAACAAAAAGATTCTCAACACAATTTAGATTTTTCAGTTTATGTTTTCGAAAACGAGTGGGAAGAAGTACAAATACGTAAGTATGAACGACTCCAAATACATTTTGTGCATAATTAGCAAAGTTTTATTATTCAGCTTTAGACCAATTATCTGATGTTCATTCACGTAAGTCGGTTTAAGAAACCCTAATATTATGCATTTGTTCAGTACTATTGGACTATTGCCCCCTATTGGCTAACTGTAGTAGCTATTATTTTATGAGAGTTTCCTGCTTTCAGAATGTCTGCCCTCCAAGAATGCGAAGGATGCATGAACTGATTGTACAGCTCACACATGGTGAGAGGATCAATAAACCAGTGACACGAGTCCAGTCTATCACACTCAGATAAGCAGGTTTTCACCTGTTAGTGAGTCTGTGCAGCCCAGGAATGGGCTACACCTATTATTGTAGAATGCTTGCCATTTTCTCTTAATTAGATTTTCCCCAACACCTTTCAACAATGAATCAAGTTAAACTGCTTTCATTGTGACATTTGTTTAGTGATTGTGTTAAGGTGACCTTCAAAAAGCTCCACTCACAGACCTCACTTTTTTTTTTTTCCACTCTTTTTGCCACATCATTATTCTCAGAGGGAGTCAGCAGTAGAAATTAGTTGCAGTAGCTACAAATGTCTGTGTGTGTGTGTGCGTGTGTGTAGATCCTGCATCGCTCTACGGATAAATTGAAAGATTCAGGTAAACAACAGCAGCGGGATAAAAAGACGGTGAGTCAGGGTTGCAGGTATCCAGAAACTGTGTAGTGACGCGGCTGGGACTCTACGGTCCACCGCACAGGTGTTACTGTGGCAACGAGAGCTCACCAACCAACCAGCTCTGCTGCGTCGTCTTTTTTTTCTCTTTTATGTCAACGCGTTGATCCATCAATCCTCACTCCTTCTTTTGTCAATCACTCTCTCTCTCTGTGTGTGTGCTGGTGAAAGTAACAGATTACAAGTGCTTACGTTACTGTAATTGAGTTGCTTTTATGGGTACTTGTACTTTTTTGAGTATATTTCTGAATAGGTCATTTTACTTGTACTTAAGTATTGTTTTAAAAGAAGTAATTTGTTACATTTCTACATCCAACCATTACTGAGTAAATTATTAAGTTTTGTTTGAAAATGATCAACGGATATTGTGAAACTACAAAAAATTTCCTACAAATAATTCGTAGAAGGTGAAAGTAACTAGTAACTTTTACTTTGAGTATTATTTAACTGAGCTACTTTTTACTTGTTCGTGAATTTTTTATGTATGACTTACTTAAGTCAAGTAACAGTACTTCTACTTGAGTAGGATACATCAGTACTCTGGTCTAAGCTGATGTGTCTAACCTAGCGTCTGTATTCTGTGTGTGTGTGCAGGTGGATGTTGGAGTGGTTCACTTCACCCCTCTGGTGACGCCTCAGATTCAACAGCCCTTCAAACTGGTGGAGAAAGTGGTCAGAAACGCTTTCCAGTTTCGTAAGAAGTACTGCCACAAAGGATTAGAGTGAGCACCAGCTTGTTCTTCTTCTTGTTTCACTATTAGAAACTCGTCTCCTCCTCATCTGTCATTCCCTTTCTGCATCTGTCACCCTGCTCTCTGTCTGCACTCGTCACTGATCAGAAAGGACTTCCACTGCCTTTGTTTAAACTTTGCAGCTCGGCTCTAAAGCAACGGCACCAGCAACACTCCCACATGCATGTGCAGTGTTAAAGCACATACACATAGGCCTGTGTAACAAAAAGGAATGCCGGCTGCGTGGAGGAGGGCAGCAATTATGACTCATGGAGGTGGCATAGCAAGAAGAGGCTGCTTTATGTAACTGCAGCGGGTTGGTGGCAGCATTAAAAAGCATCTGGACTGCTCTGTGTGCGTGTGTGTGTGTGTGTGTGTGTGGGAAGAAATACAGGAACATTCTGGGAAAGGAAAGAGTCTTTAAAAATAAATGGCTGCCACTCCGTATTGACCAAACGGGAGAGTTTTCAGGGTAAAAGCAGGAGGAATGGATGAAAAATTGAAATCCCCGTCCGAGCCACTTTCATCTAAGTACGTTTCTTTTTGGTATTATTATTATTTTACTTTGAAACATACAAACAAGACGATGACAAAGACAACAGTGCAATATCCCAACAAGACACCCAAAGGGGGTGTGTAAAATAACTGGGAGGGTTGGGAAAAGAAGAGAAAAATGTATTATAAATGATTACTTTATTTGGAGAGGACAGTGCAATCTAATGAACACATTGTGTAAATGTGTCAGATTTAGCCATGAGCTACTTTCTATTTGTGGTCCTCATGACGGTAAAATTAAGGGGGGGAAAATAGCAGATAGAGATAAATAAATGAACAGTGAAGGTTTAGGAACATAAATGTAATGTAATTAAATAATAAATAAAATACTACACATAGCCCTGGCGTCCATAGAAAGAGTATGTTTCTACACTGAACAAAAATAAACGCAACACTTTTGTTTTTGCTCCCATTTTTCGTGAGCAGAACTTAAAGATCTAAAACATTTTCTATATACACAAAAGACCTATTTCTCACAAATATTGTTCACAAATGTGTCTAAATCTGTGTTAGTGAGCACTTCTCCTTTGCAAAGATAAGCCATCCCACCTCACAGGTGTGGCATATCAAGTTGCTGATTAGTCAGCATGGTTATTGCACAGATGTGCCTTAGGCTGGCCACAATAAAAGGCCACTCTAAAAATGTTCCGTTTAATCACACGGCACAATGCCACAGATGTTACAAGTGAATTGAATGTTCATTTCTCTACCATAAACTGTCTCCAAAGGCGTTTCAGAGAATTTGACTATATAGCCAACCGGCTTCACAACCGCAGCCCAGGACCTCCACATCCAGCATGTTCACCTCCATGGTCATCTAAGACCAGACACCCCAACAGCTGCTGCAACAATCGGTTTGCATAACCAATGAATTTCTGCAGAAACTGTCAGAAACTGTCTCAGAGAAGCTCATCTGCATGTTTGTCGTCCTCATCGGGGTCTCGACCTGACTGCGTTCATTGTCGTAATCGACTTGAGTGGGCAAATGCTCACATTTGATGGCATCTGGCATGTTGGAAAGGTGTTTTCTTTATGGATGAATCAACCAGTTTTCACTGTTCAGGGCAGATGGCAGACAACGTGTCTGGCGTTGTGTGGGTGGCTCATGGTGGTGGTGGGGTTATGGTATGGGCAGGCGTACGTTATGAATGCACAGAGATTTGTTGACGAGATCCTGAGGCCCATTGTTGTGCCATTCATCTGCGACCATCACCTCATGTTGCAGCATGATACTGCACAGCCCCATGTTGGAAGGATCTGTTCACAATTCCTCGAAGCTGAAAACATCCCAGTTCTTGAATGGCCAGCGTACTCACTGGACATGTCACCCATTGAGCATGTTTGGGATGCTCTGGATTGGCGTATACGACAGAGTGTTCCAGTTCCTGCCAATATCCAGCAACTTGGCACAGCCATTAACTCATTCAGTGCCAGCCATTCTGAGATTTTCTACCCCCCTCAGTGCCAGCCGTTTTTGAGCATTTTGACTGATGTTTAAAGACCCACAGAATATTTTCTACTGTGACTATCTGAAATCTGACACCAGATTCTGAAAGATTGAAGCCTCTACTTTCATCAAAAAAAATAAATATTTCTGGCTTGTTTTGTTCTTTTGTAATCAGCCGTTGAATAGAGCAAGTTTTACACAAATCTTCAGTTTCAGAGCAAAAAGCTGAGAAAAAAGCCTTTTTGTAAAAAAAAACCCTGTCAGTGACTTTAAAGCTTTTTTTTTTGCTTTAGTGACAACTCTAACATCTGAACATTGTTTCCTTATTTAAAACTAAAATGCAAACACACAGACCAGGCTTTTGATGGCAAAATTATTATTATTTATCTATCTGGGTCAGAGTTGAATGGATTTCTTATTGTATTTTGGCGTTCCTCCAACTTTCTCTCCTGTCAGTCTGTACACACGCAACTTCCTCCTCCTCCCAGACATGCAGAGTGTCACTGCTTACCCCGTTTTTATGGTTTTATCTCACAATCGCCACATTATCCATGAATTCCACACTTGCTCTGGTCGGAGTGTGCGCTGCTGGGAACGTCAGCTCTGCACGTAGCGCCATTTTTTGTCTTGTAAACGCCTTTCTTTCTCCCTCTGAGCTCCGATGAGCATGGATGATCTCACATCCAAAGGTGCGCTGCTACCTCCTACATGTCACCTATTATTTTGCTATCTGGCTCCCCGACACGCAGGGATGACCCGTTTGGCCCGGTTAGTTGATGGTTTTATCTCACGATCACAACATTATCAATAATCCACTCAGGTCCACACATGTTCTGTGTTAGTATGTGGTGCTGTGAGCTGCTGGATACGTCGCAATATCACTTCATAGAGCCATAATCTAACTTCTTTTCCTGCTTCTTCCTCCTTTGCTGGGTAGCATCAGTGGCTAATCTCTCATCTAAAGGTGCACTGCTGCCATCTTCAGGACACAGTTTGTCACTACAACACCCCACAGCTTAGATATTGATGAGAGACCTCCGCCAGGGTGTTTTCTAGTAATCCCCGTGAAAAAATGCAAATGACGAGATATCTCGTCAATGGCACTGAGTGAGTTAAAGAGGAGTGGACCAACATTCCACATTTCAATCAACAACATGAAACAACTCTATGCGAAAGAGATGTGTTGTACTGCGTGAGGCAATTGGTGGTCACACCAGATACTGACTGGTTTTCTATAATATTTGAGAGAAATAGGTCTTTTGTGTATATAGAAAATGTTTTAGATCTTTGAGTTCAGCTCATGAAAAAGGGGAGCAAAAACAAAAGTGTTGTAAGTAGGTGTAAGTATGTTTTCTCTGTAACATAACAGCAGAAAAAGATCACACAGGAAAAGAAAAGCTGCTCTTTTTGTCGTTTCAATTAATGCCAGACATTTGAATTCATTGCCGAGAGATAATTTCTTCTTCTTTTTGTTTGAACTCAGTGACGCCATTTTTAATCCTGCATGATCATTAAAGATATCAAAGTGACCTGAATGTTGGAATCAGTGCTATCAGATCTTCTCCTCTCAAACCATAAATACTAGAGGCAAACCGTTACAGTATAAATGGTTGCTCAGGACATATATTACACCAGTTAAATTACATCGCTTCTATTGTATGCAGAGAGGAAATTGGTACTCTGTTCCATTGCATGTGGGAATGTCAAAGGCTCCATGTGATCTGTAGAGAAGTAGTTTACCTGATTTCTAAATTGACAAATAGTGTTTTTCCAATGGAAGCAAAATTATGTTTACTCCATAATTACTATGAAGGCTTCTCTTCAAACATATCACTTTCTGTCTGTTGCAAGGAAAACGTGTGATTGCTTTAAAGTGGAAAGATGTTGAGGGACCTAACTGCAGTCAGTGGATTAAGGAAATATCTCTCAATATATTGTTAGAAAAAGTGATTTATAGAGTCAAAGGCAAAGCTCAGAAATTTGTATGAGATGTGGAATCAATTCTTACACTTTATGGATGACCTAAACGTACAATTGCCTGCGACTAGACAAGGGCTGGTGGAAGCCCGTTCCTGCCTCTAAAAATGAAAAAAATCACTATAGAAAGTCATAATTATGAGTTAGTAAATTCATAATTATGAGAAAGAAAGTCCTAATTATGAGATGGAAATTCATAATTATGAGAAAGATCGTCTTAATTATGATTAAGAAATTCATAATTATTATGATTTTTATTTATATTGGTGGAAAGGGGCTACCATAATGATCACTTCCGTTTTTATGTGATTTTTTTTTTTTCTTTGTTAATGCCAATAATCTTGTATTGCTGAGGGAGGGTTTTGTGAATTGTTGTTGTTTGTTGTTGTTCATCCTCTCAATGAAAAATTAAATAAACAAACTGAAGAAAAAAAAGATCTTCTCCTTTCCCTCATCACAGGAAACTTTTCCCTGAGTCGCGGTGCGTGGAGCTGACGGAGGAGATGATGGAGACGGCCGACGTGGACCCCCTGCTGAGGCCCACCCAGCTCACCATCCCCAACTTCAGGGCGATTGCGAACGCATACGCTCAGCTGTGTACCCGAGAACCAGATCTACTGGGCTACGACTACAGGGACGCGCTACGGCTGAAGCACCTGAACAGGGAAAGTTCCAGTCAGACGCAGGCTTTAATGGACGTATCAGAGGGTAGAGAGAGTCATCTGTAGAGACAGCCACAGAGCAGCTCCTAACAGCTTCTGTCAGACTGATGCTTTCTGCTACCTGACGTGCATTTTCGTGGCAAAAGCTCGAGAATCGACTCACGCACGAATCCTGGGACAAATGAAAAATCCTGGACTCCACAAACAATTTCTAGGATGTAAAACCCTGCAGTGACAGCCGTTTCCCCCAGCAGCTCTAAAACAACTAAGTGTCTCTTCAAGTCCCTGTTTTTGCTTTATACGCTCCCACGTAACACCTGGTCCTGTGGGAAATGAAGAGAAACAGAGTTTTCAGGGTGAGGCACAGAATGAGAACATGGCAGCTCTAGATCCAGGTCATTTTTTTTCCCAGAGTGCATTACTGTCACTTGGGATACAGAGCTTTAGTGGGACAAAGAAAGTGATGTGAGCTCAATACAGAGACTCTCAGAACAGACTATTCATATTGTTTTGTGCCTCAGGTTTGTCTGCTTTTGTGCTGTTTTGTTGTTTATTTTGTGACTGAGAATAAAAACATTAAAAAGTGCCAGATTCTTCCTGATTGTAAACTATATATGAAGGAGCCATCGTGAAACATATTTAGAAAATTATCAGTTTTTGTGTTGAGTTTATGTTCTCACCATGTTTGCATTGTTTTTATCTGGCTGTAAACAAAAAACATGATAAAACTGATTCTCAACTAGACTACATTTAATCGGAACAATATTTATTTTTTCCACAGTAGGAGGAGGGTTAGCATGACACGCAAATAATGATAGTATTAATGTGCTAAAGCTAATTGGGTTGCATGACATGTAGCACCTTTTATCCAGTGATGACCGCCTGCTGCTGACTTAAACACATTCAGAAATATAAAAATGTTTAATATTTTTGCTATTTTTATGAAATAATCAGTTTTTATTCCTTTACATAGTTTTTCCCTTTGGATTTTGTAGATTTAGTTGTGTTTTTTTTTTTGATAAAATCCAGTTGTTAGCTGTCATTTGTTGATGCACTTTGGACTGTTTAAATGATAAAATCAACAGAAATGAGCCTGTTGCTTTAACCAATGAGATTTTCAGAAATCTTACCTGGATTTTCTGGCATCAAAAATCACACAATCATTCTCACGCTTCTGATTGGCTCTGAAGTGATCAACCATGTCTGGATTTTTAGGAATTGTAGTGTTTCGGGGTTTTTTTTTTAGCTTTAATTGTAAATTGACCTTGAATAGATAAATGAAAATGTATTTTGAATATGTTCTACAACAACATGTCACTCATTTCATTGGTAAAAGTTTGAAAACAACATAGTCTGCTTCCTTCTGACTGCTTTTAAATGTGGTGTGGTGCTATTTGGTGAATATATTTACTGGCCCTAAGCAATTTGGTGCCCTAGGCAAGATTCTAGGTAGCGCCCACAGCTAATTTAGATCCTCAGACAAGACACCAATTAAAACAAGAACCAAATTGAAATAATTATGCAAATAAAATCTTATTTTATCATTGAAATATATAATTAAAATGAAAAATAGTTTAATGAAAAATTTTAATAAAACGGTATACAAGTGATATACAAGTGAAATAGAAACCTTTATTAACACAAAAAATTAAGATAATTACACAAAATAACAAAAGCACACCTAGTTCCTAATTTCCTCTTTGCCAGATAAGTTATAGCAGTTATCTGGATCATTGATCCTGATCATATAGTACTATGAACATTCACTCTTTAAATTTCTATTCCCATTAATAATGATACAGTAAGTCAAATTTATGGACAAAACCCCCATTTTTTGATGAAATATGAAATCTGGATGGTATATTTCAGATGGATGCAATAACAACATAAACTTAACATCACCTGTCAGTGGTCATAGTATTAACACTAATGGCCTATTCACTCATTTCCCCAATTATTCATGATATATCATGATTATGTATGATATTTAATACCAATAAAATCCCTTTTAGATGTTTTTAATCATTCATCTTTGAGCTGAGCACAGATTGTACATCTGAACAAAGGCGTGTTGCTCGTGCCAGCGAGGCAGATGGTTCGCGCTGGTGCGTTTGCCAAAGAAAGGCTTCACTGAGCTCTGATGAAAGGTGGCTGATAATCTTCAACCACAGTCAAAAACATGAAGGAAAAGGCACCAGTGAGGAACTATTCTTAGTGGAAGAAACTCACTTTTGTTGAAGATGAAGTGTGATGATGAAAAACTAGGAGAGGAATCTGGAAAACAGTGGAACATGACAGGACATTTTGAAAATCATTGAATGGCCCGATATCGATTAATAAAAATCCTAAAATGTATAATTTAGTGTCTTTTCTATTTTCCCCTGATGTAAGTCTATCACAAGCCCCTAAAAACTAGTTCAAATATGATGAGCACATGAACTTAAACTGGGATGAAAATGCGGTAGGGCATGAAAAATTTGGGGAAAAAAGTGGGAAATGTAAGAAAAGTGACAAACCTGATCAGATGAAAAGCTATTAAGGCATAAAAATGGAAAAACTTTGGATTTTTTTTTTTTTTTTTGAGATAAGACTATCATAAAACCCTAAGAACTAGTGCAAGTATGATGAGCACACTTAAACTGTAATGAAAATAAGAAAATATTGGAACTTGAAAAATGAGAAATAAGTGACAAACACCCAAAATCAAAGGTAAGAAGCATAAAAGTGGAAAAACTTTGATTCTTTTTGTTTTCTCTGATGAGGCTGTAATTGATTAAAAAAAAAAAAAAAATAAATGAAAAAAGAGACGGAAGGGGGAAGGCTTAAAAACTTTGAATTTTATCACAAGACCCTAAAAACTAGTTCAAATATGATGCAAACACTTTAACTGGGTTGAAAATGCAGTAAGGCATGAAACATGAAAAAATGAGGAGAAAAAAAAGGCTATAGGAAGGCATAAAAGTGGAAAAACTTTTTTTTTTTTTTTTTTTTTGTTTTAGATAAGGCTATCGTAAGACCCTAAAAATTAGTTAAAATATGATGAGCACACTTAAACTGGTATAAAGTGAGGCATGTAAAATGAGAAAAAAAGTGACAAACACCTACATTTCTGAGATGAGGTTAAAAAAAAAAATGGAAAAAATTTGGAATTTTGTTATCTGAGATAAGTCTATCATAAGACCCTAAAAACTAGTTCAAATATGATGTAATAATGCTATTGAAAGAACCTAAAAACTACTGCAAATATGTCAAACACACCTAAATGAGACTGTATTAAAGGTTATAGATTCAGTCAAACACCTAAAATCAGAGGTAATATTGCAATAAGGAAAATAATAAATAGATATACGTGTGAACACTGAGTCAGATTGCCATGTCTTGTCCTTTTTCCCTCAAACCTAGACTCCATAAAACAGTTTTTGAATAATAAACACCACAAATAATAATGATAGTGATAGTGATAGAGTGCAGCAGAGTTTAGCTCACCCTGTTAGAACTGCTCCTCTAACTAGCAAAGCAGTGGTTCAATCCTTGCTGTTTGAACTGTTGAACTTTTAGCTAATACCCCCAAATGTGAAAGTCAAATACCACATGAGTCATGAAATGTACTGTGAGCAGCTACTGTAGTGGATAAGATGTAGCTGCAATAGTCATTTGTTCATGGATCAGGAGGGGTTGGGGTTCAAACCCTGATGGCTCACTCAGCTATAAACTTTTAGACAGTTTTCAAGTTTCATACATAATAAAAGTCAAATACGCTAAGAGAAGTGGGGGGAGATAAAGGAGCTATAGTGTAGTGAGACAAGCTGTGACTCTGGTACAGCAGAGCATGAGATCAAATCCCATTTCTCCATCAGAAATAACATGTGTCAACACTTGAATGTTTTTCAACTCAAATACCATTAAGGTAAAAGTCAGATGCACAGCAGTGTCCTTAGTAAGTCAAGTACTAATGGTGTAGTCAGTGGATGTAACATGTGTCATCAAGTCACTGTGAGCCGGGGTTCAATATCCTCCAAATAGGTAAGGCTATAGTAAGACATGAATATTAAAGTAATGTTAAAAAAAATTCTGAGATAATGCTATCACAACACCCTAAAAAACAGTTCAAATATGATGCAAACACTTAAACTGGGATGAAAATGCAGTAAGGCATGAAAAATGAAAGAAAAAAAAAAGTTAAAAGTGAAAAACACCTAAAGTAAGACTTCAGAAATGTGGGTGATTTTCAATTTTTTTCTTTACCTTACTTTACTTTCAAAAATTAGGTATTTGTCACTTTTTTTTCTCTTTTTTATGCCTTATTGCATTTTCACTTCAGTT
The DNA here is from genome assembly GCF_900634775.1 of Gouania willdenowi. Classification (NCBI taxonomy): domain Eukaryota; kingdom Metazoa; phylum Chordata; class Actinopteri; order Blenniiformes; family Gobiesocidae; genus Gouania; species Gouania willdenowi. The sequence goes on along the minus strand of NC_041065.1, from coordinate 22,023,444 downwards.
TATTTGTGCTAATCATATTTGAACTAGTTTTTAGGGTCTTATGAAAGCCTTATCTAAAAAAATAAATGAATAAAGTTTTTCCTCTTTTATGCCTTATTATAACCTGATTTTGGGTGTTGGTCACTTCTTTTTTTTTTTTTTTTTTTTTTTTTTTTTTTTCAACATCAACTTTTTTCCTAATTTTTCATGCCTTACTGCAATTTCATTCCAGTTTAAATGTGCTAATCATATTTGATCTAATTTGTTATGGTTTTTTGATAGCCTTATCTCAGAAAAAAATTCAAACTTTTTATTTTTATTTTTACTACCTTACTATAGCCTTACCTCCAAAATTTAGGTGTCACTTTTTCCTAATTTTTCAAGTCTTACTGCAATTTCATCCCAGTCTAGTGTGCTCATTATATTTTAACTAGTTTTTAGGGTCTTATGATAGCCTATTCTAAAAAAAAAAATTTGAAATTTTTTTAATTTACTATATACTATATAGCCTTACCGCCGAAATTTGGTGTTTTTCAAATTTTTTCAGTTTTCATGCCAAACTGCATTTTTAGCCTAGTTTAAGTGTGTTAATCATACTGGAACTAGTTTTTAGGGTCTTATGAGAGCCTTATCTCAGGAAAAAAATTCTAAATTTTTTCCATTTTTATGCCTTACGAAAGCCTTAACTCCGAAATTTGGCGTTTTTCACATTTACTAATTTTTCATGCCTAACTGCATTTTCAGCCTAGTTTAAGAATGCTCATCGTATTTGAACTCGTTTTTAGGGTTGTTGATGGCCTTATCTCCTTATCTGGCCTTAAATTTTTTCCATTATTGTGCCTTACGAAAGCCTTACCTCCAAAATTTGGTGTTTTTCAATTTTTTTTCATTTTTCATGCCGAACTGCATTTTCAGCCTAGTTTAAGCGTGCTCATCATATTTGAACTAATATTTAGTGTCTCATAATAGCATTATCTCACAAAAAATTGAAATCTATGCCTTACATAGCCATACCTCCGAAATTTGGCGGTTTTCACATTTTGTCATTTTTCATGCCGAACTGCTTTTTCAGCCCAGTTTAAGTGTGCTCATCATATTTGAACAAATATTTAGGGTCTTATGACAGCCATATCTCTGGAAAAAAAATCGAATTTTTTTCAAATTTATGCATTCAAGTAAGACAAAAATGGAAAAAATTGGGAATTTTTTTTCAGCCTTATCTCCGATTTTGAGTGATTTTTGTTTATTGTCTTTTTAAGTGCCTTAGTAATTTCTTAGCCCTGTTTAAGTATGTGCATTATGTTTTCAGTAGTTTTTAGGGTCTAATGATGGTCTTAACGAAAACATTTTTTTTTTTGAAATTTTTGAAAAATATGCCTTACTATAGCCTTACCTCCGATTTTGCGTTATTTTTGTTTTTTGTCATTTTTTGTCCCTTACAGCTATCTTAGCCCTGTTTAAGTATGTGCATTATATTTGCAGTAGTTTTTAGGGTCTAAAGATGGTCTTGACTCAGTTTTTTTTTTTTTTGAAATTTTTGAAAAATATGCTTTACTATCGCCTTACCTCTGATTTTGGGTGATTTTTGTTTTTTGTTTTTTTAAGTGTCTTACTGCTTTCTTATCCCTGTTTAGGTATGTGCATTATATTTGCAGTAGTTTTTAGGGTCTACTGATGGTCTTAACTCAGTTTTTTTGTTTTTTTGTTTTTTTGTTGAAATTTTAGAAAAATATGCTTTACTAAAGCCTTACCTCCGATTTTGTGTGATTTTAGTTTTTTGTCATCTTTTGTGCCTTACTGCTTTCTTAGCCTTGTTTAAGTATGTGCATTATACTTGCAGTAGTTTTTAGGGTCTAATAATGGTCTTAACTCAATTTTTTTTATTTTTTTTTATTTTTGAAAAATATGCCTTGTTATAACCTAACCTCTGATTTTGTGTGATTTTTGTTTTTTGTCATTTTTTGTGCCTTACTGCTTTCTTAGCCCTTTTTAGGAATATGCATTATGTTCGCAGTAGTTTTGAAGGTCTAATGATGGTCTTAACTCAATTTTATTTTTTCTTTGAAATTTTTGAAAAATATGCCTTACTACCTCCAATTTTGTGTGATTTTTGTTTTGTTTTGTTTTATTCAGTTTTTGTGCTTTACTGCTTTTTAGCCATGTTTAAGTATGTGCATTATATTTGCAGTCGTTTTTAGGGTCTAATGATGGTCTTAACTCAATTTTTTTATTTTTTATTTTTGAAAATTATGCCTTACCTCCGATTTTAAGTGATTTTTGTTTTTTGTCTTTTTAAGTGCCTTACTACTTTCTTCGCCCTGTTTAGGTATGTGCATTATATTTGCAGTAGATTTTAGGGTCTAATGATGGTCTTAACTCAGTTTTTTTTTTTTTGGAAATTTTTGAAAAAATATGCCTTGTTATAGCCTTAATTTTGATTTTGGGTGATTTTTATTTTTTGTCATTTTTTGTGTCTTACTGCTTTCTTAGCCCATTTTAATTATGTGCATTATATTTGCAGTAGTTTTTAGGGTCTAAAGATGGTCCTAACTCAATTTTTTTTTTTTGAAATTTTTGAAAAAATATGCCTTGTTATAGCCTTACTTTTGATTTTGGGTGATTTTTATTTTTCGTCATTTTTTGTGTCTTACTGCTTTTTAGCCATGTTTAAGTATGTGCATTTTATTTGCAGTAGTTTTTAGGGTCTAATGATGGTCTTAACTCAATTTTTTTTTTTATGTTTAATTTTTGAAAAATATGCCTTACCTCCGATTTTGTGTGATTTTTGTTTTGTTTTTGTTATTCATTTTTTGTGCTTTACTGCTTATTAGCCATGTTTAAGTTTGTGCATTATATTTGCAATCGTTTTTAGGGTCTAATGATGGTCTTAACTCAATTTTTTTATTTTTTATTTTTGAAAACTATGCCTTACCTCCGATTTTAAGTGATTTTTGTTTTTTGTCTTTTTAAGTGTCTTACTGCTTTCTTAGCCCTGTTTAGGTATGTGCATTATATTTGCAGTGGTTTTTAGGATCTAATGATGGTCCTAACTCAATTTTTTTTTTTTAAATTTTTGAAAAAATATGCCTTGTTATAGCCTGACTTTTGATTTTGGGTGATTTTCGTTTTTTGTCATTTTTTGTGTCTTACTGCTTTCTCAGCCAATTTTAAGTATGTGCATCATACTTGCAGTGGTTTTTAGGGTCTAATGATGGTCCTAACTCAATTTTTTTTTTTTTTTTTAAATTTTTGAAAAATAAGCCTTACTTTTGATTTTGGGTGATTATAGTTTTTTGTCATTTTTTGTGTCTTACTGCTTTCTTAACCCATTTTAAGTATGTGCATTATATTTCCAGTAGTTTTTAGAGTCTAAAGATGGTCCTAACTCAATTTTTTTTTTTTTTGAAATTTTTGAAAAATATGCCTTTTTATAGCCTTACTTTTGATTTTAAGTGATTATAGTTTTTTGTCATTTTTTGTGTCTTACTGCTTTCTCAGCCAATTTTAAGTATGTGCATTATACTTGCAGTGGTTTTTAGAGTCTAAAGATGGTCCTAACTCAATTTTTTTTTTTGAAATTTTTGAAAAATATGCCTTGTTATAGCCTTACTTTTAATTTTGGGTGATTGTAGTTTTTTGTCGATTTTTGTGTCTTACTGCTTTCTTAGCCCATTTTAAGTATGTGCATTATACTTGCAGTGGTTTTTAGGGTCTAATGATAGTCCTAACTCAATTTTTTTTTTTTTTGAAATTTTTGAAAATAATGCCTTGTTATAGCCTTACTTTTAATTTTGGGTGATTTTTATTTTTTGTCATTTTTTGTGTCTTACTGCTTTCTTAGCCCATTTTAATTATGTGCATTATATTTGCAGTAGTTTTTAGGGTCTAAAGATGGTCCTAACTCAATTTTTTTTTTTTTAAATTTTTGAAAAAATATGCCTTGTTATAGCCTTACTTTTGATTTTGGGTGATTTTTATTTTTCGTCATTTTTTGTGCCTTACTGCTTTCTTAGCCCTGTTTAAGTATGTGCATTATATTTGCAGTAGTTTTTAGGGTCTAAAGATGGTCCTAACTCAATTTTTTGTTTTTTGAAATTTTTGAAAAAATATGCCTTGTTATAGCCTTACTTTTGATTTTGTATAATTTTTTTTTTTTTTTTTTTTTTTGATTCATTTTTTGTGCCTTACTGCTTTTTAGCCATGTTTAAGTATGTGCATTTTATTTGCAGTAGTTTTTAGGGTCTAAAGATGGTCCTAACTCAATTTTTTGTTTTTTGAAATTTTTGAAAAAATATGCCTTGTTATAGCCTTACTTTCGATTTTGTATAATTTTTTTTTTTTTTTTTTTTTTGATTCATTTTTTGTGCCTTACTGCTTTTTAGCCATGTTTAAGTATGTGCATTTTATTTGCAGTAGTTTTTAGGGTCTAATGATAGTCCGAACTCAATTTTTTTTTTTTTGAAATTTTTGAAAAAATATGCCTTGTTATAGCCTTACTTTTGATTTTGGGTGATTTTTATTTTTCGTCATTTTTTGTGCCTTACTGCTTTTTAGCCATGTTTAAGTATGTGCATTTTATTTGCAGTAGTTTTTAGGGTCTAATGATGGTCTTAACTTAATTTTTTTTTTTTTGTTTAATTTTTGAAAAATATGCCTTACCTCCGATTTTGTGTGATTTTTGTTTTGTTTTTGTTATTCATTTTTTGTGCTTTACTGCTTATTAGCCATGTTTAAGTTTGTGCATTATATTTGCAATCGTTTTTAGGGTCTAATGATGGTCTTAACTCAATTTTTTTATTTTTTATTTTTGAAAACTATGCCTTACCTCCGATTTTAAGTGATTTTTGTTTTTTGTCTTTTTATGTGTCTTACTGCTTTCTTAGCCCATTTTAAGTATGTGCATTATACTTGCAGTGGTTTTTAGGGTCTAATGATAGTCCTAACTCAATTTTTTTTTTTTTTTAATTTTTGAAAAAATATGCCTTGTTATAGCCTTACTTTTAATTTCGGGTGATTATAGTTTTTTGTCATTTTTTGTGTCTTACTGCTTTCTTAGCCCATTTTAAGTATGTGCATTATATTTGCAGTAGTTTTTAGAGTCTAAAGATGGTCCTAACTCAATTTTTTTTTTTTTTTGAAATTTTTGAAAATAATGCCTTGTTATAGCCTTACTTTTAATTTTGGGTGATTTTAGTTTTTTGTCATTTTTTGTGTCTTACTGCTTTCTTAGCCCATTTTAAGTATGTGCATTATATTTGCAGTAGTTTTTAGAGTCTAAAGATGGTCCTAACTCAATTTTTTTTTTTTGAAATTTTTGAAAAAATATGCCTTCTTATAGCCTTACTTTTGATTTTGGGTGATTATAGTTTTTTGTCATTTTTTGTGTCTTACTGCTTTCTCAGCCAATTTTAAGTATGTGCATTATACTTGCAGTGGTTTTTAGGGTCTAAAGGTGGTCCTAACTCATTTTTTTTTTTTTGAAATTTTTTGAAAAAATATGCCTTGTTATAGCCTTACTTTTGATTTTGGGTGATTATAGTTTTTTGTCATTTTTTGTGTCTTACTGCTTTCTTAGCCCATTTTAAGTATGTGCATTATATTTGCAGTAGTTTTTAGGGTCTAATGATGGTCTTAACTCAGTTTTTTTTTTTTTTTTAATTTTTGAAAAAATATGCCTTGTTATAGCCTTACTTTTGATTTTGGGTGATTATAGTTTTTTGTCATTTTTTGTGTCTTACTGCTTTCTTAGCCCATTTTAAGTATGTGCATTATACTTGCAGTGGTTTTTAGGGTCTAATGATAGTCCTAACTCAATTTTTTTTTTTTTTTAATTTTTGAAAAATATGCCTTGTTATAGCCTTACTTTTAATTTCGGGTGATTATAGTTTTTTGTCATTTTTTGTGTCTTACTGCTTTCTTAGCCCATTTTAAGTATGTGCATTATACTTGCAGTGGTTTTTAGGGTCTAATGGCAGTCCTAACTCAATTTTTTTTTTTTTGAAATTTTTGAAAATAATGCCTTGTTATAGCCTTACTTTTAATTTTGGGTGATTTTAGTTTTTTGTCATTTTTTGTGTCTTACTGCTTTCTTAGCCCATTTTAAGTATGTGCATTATATTTGCAGTAGTTTTTAGAGTCTAAAGATGGTCCTAACTCAATTTTTTTTTTTTTGAAATTTTTGAAAAATATGCCTTGTTATAGCCTTACTTTTGATTTTGGGTGATTATAGTTTTTTTGTCATTTTTTCTGCCTTACTGCTTTCTCAGCCAATTTTAAGTATGTGCATTATACTTGCAGTGGTTTTTAGGGTCTAATGATGGTCTTAACTCAATTTTTTTTTTTTTAAATTTTTGAAAAAATATGCCTTGTTATAGCCTTACTTTTGATTTTGGGTGATCATAGTTTTTTGTCATTTTTTGTGTCTTACTGCTTTCTCAGCCAATTTTAAGTATGTGCATTATACTTGCAGTGGTTTTTAGAGTCTAAAGATGGTCCTAACTCAATTTTTTTTTTTTGAAATTTTTGAAAAAATATGCCTTGTTATAGCCTTACTTTTAATTTTGGGTGATTGTAGTTTTTTGTCGATTTTTGTGTCTTACTGCTTTCTTAGCCCATTTTAATTATGTGCATTATATTTCCAGTAGTTTTTAGAGTCTAAAGATGGTCCTAACTCAATTTTTTTTTTTTGAAATTTTTGAAAAAATATGCCTTGTTATAGCCTTACTTTTGATTTTGGGTGATTATAGTTTTTTGTCATTTTTTGTGTCTTACTGCTTTCTTAGCCCATTTTAAGTATGTGCATTATATTTCCAGTAGTTTTTAGAGTCTAAAGATGGTCGTAACTCAATTTTTTTTTTTTTTTTTTTTTTTTGAAAGAATATGCCTTGTTATAGCCTTACTTTTGATTTTGTGATTATAGTTTTTTGTCATTTTTTGTGTCTTACTGCTTTCTTAGCCCATTTTAAGTATGTGCAATATATTTCCAGTAGTTTTTAGAGTCTAAAGATGGTCCTAACTCAATTTTCTTTTTTTTTAAATTTTTGAAAAAATATGACTTGTTATAGCCTTACTTTTGATTTTGGGTGATTATAGTTTTTTGTCATTTTTTGTGTCTTACTGCTTTCTTAGCCCATTTTAAGTATGTGCATTATATTTGCAGTAGTTTTTAGAGTCTAAAGATGGTCCTAACTCAATTTTTTTTTTTTTTAATTTTTGAAAAAATATGCCTTTTGATTTTGGGTGATCATAGTTTTTTGTCATTTTTTGTGTCTTACTGCTTTCTTAGCCCATTTTAAGTATGTGCATTATATTTCCAGTAGTTTTTAGAGTCTAAAGATGGTCCTAACTCAATTTTTTTTTTTTTTGAAATTTTTGAAAAAATATGCCTTGTTATAGCCTTACTTTTGATTTTGTGATTATAGTTTTTTGTCATTTTTTGTGTCTTACTGCTTTCTTAGCCCATTTTAAGTATGTGCATTATATTTGCAGTAGTTTTTAGAGTCTAAAGATGGTCCTAACTCAATTTTTTTTTTTTTGAAATTTTTGAAAAATATGCCTTGTTATAGCCTTACTTTTAATTTTGGGTGATTGTAGTTTTTTGTCGATTTTTGTGTCTTACTGCTTTCTTAGCCCATTTTAAGTATGTGCATTATATTTGCAGTAGTTTTTAGGGTCTAATGATAGTCCGAACTCAATTTTTTTTTTTTTGAAATTTTTGAAAAAATATGCCTTGTTATAGCCTTACTTTTGATTTTGGGTGATCATAGTTTTTTGTCATTTTTTGTGTCTTACTGCTTTCTTAGCCCATTTTAAGTATGTGCATTATATTTCCAGTAGCTTTTAGAGTCTAAAGATGGTCCTAACTCAATTTTTTTTTTTTGAAGTTTTTGAAAAAATATGCCTTGTTATAGCCTTACTTTTGATTTTGGGTGATTATAGTTTTTTGTCATTTTTTGTGTCTTACTGCTTTCTCAGCCAATTTTAAGTATGTGCATTATACTTGCAGTGGTTTTTAGGGTCTAATGATGGTCTTAACTCAATTTTTTTTTTTTTTTAAATTTTTGAAAAAATATGCCTTGTTATAGCCTTACTTTTGATTTTGGGTGATCATAGTTTTTTGTCATTTTTTGTGTCTTACTGCTTTCTCAGCCAATTTTAAGTATGTGCATTATACTTGCAGTGGTTTTTAGGGTCTAATGATGGTCCTAACTCAATTTTTTTTTTTTTTGAAATTTTTGAAAATAATGCCTTGTTATAGCCTTACTTTTAATTTTGGGTGATTTTAGTTTTTTTGTCATTTTTTGTGTCTTACTGCTTTCTTAGCCCATTTTAAGTATGTGCATTATATTTGCAGTAGTTTTTAGAGTCTAAAGATGGTCCTAACTCAATTTTTTTTTTTTTTTAAATTTTTGAAAAAAAATGACTTGTTATAGCCTTACTTTTGATTTTGGGTGATTATAGTTTTTTGTCATTTTTTGTGTCTTACTGCTTTCTTAGCCCATTGTAATTATGTGCATTATATTTGCAGTAGTTTTTAGGGTCTAATGATTTGTCCTGAGATAAGGCTATCACATGACCCCTAAAACTCGTTTCATTATAATGAGAAAACTTAAACTATGGTGTTATTGCCTGATCTTGTCAGATCTCCAATGAGCAGCAGGGCCAGGTCTGGTTAGTAATTGGATGGGAGACCTCTTTGACTTCCAGGTCCCGTATTTTGGAAGGGTTTTTGCTCACTGAAGCTATTGTAGGGAGAGATTGTATTTTTTAAAGACATAAGGCAACCTATAAGACTCTGAAAACTAGTTCAAATGCAATGTGCACACTTAAACTGGGGTGAAAATTCAGTAGTGCATGAAAAAATAGAAAATCTCCCAAATTTTGGAGGTAAGGCTATAGTAAGGCATAAAAACGGAAAACATTTGGAATTTTTTTTTTTTCAGATGAAGTTATCATAGGACCCTTAAAACCAGTTTGAATATGATGAGCACACTTAAACTATGGTAAAAGTGCAGTTAGGCATGAAAAGTGAGAAATATTTGAAAATGTCATGATTTTCAGAGGTAAGGCATGAACATTTTAAAAAGTGGGATATTTTTTTCTGAGATAAGGCTATACTGCTTTCTTAGCCCTGTTTAGGTATGTGCATTATACTTGCAGTGGTTTTTAGGGTCTAATGATGGTCCTAACTCAATTTTTTTTTTTTTTGAAATTTTTGAAAAAATATGCCTTGTTATAGCCTTACTTTTGATTTTAAGTGATTTTAGTTTTTTGTCATTTTTTGTGTCTTATTGCTTTCTTAGCCCATTTTAAGTATGTGCATTATATTTGCAGTGGTTTTTAGGGTCTAATGATAGCCCTAACTCAATTTTTTTTTTTTTTGAAATTTTTGAAAATAATGCCTTGTTATAGCCTTACTTTTAATTTTGGGTGATTTTAGTGTTTTTGTCGTTTTTTGTGTCTTACTGCTTTCTTAGCCCATTTTAAGTATGTGCATTATATTTGCAGTAGTTTTTAGGATCTAAAGATGGTCCTAACTCAATTTTTTTTTTTTTGAAATTTTTGAAAAAATATGCCTTGTTATAGCCTTACTTTTGATTTTGGGTGATTATAGTTTTTTGTCATTTTTTGTGTCTTACTGCTTTCTTAGCCCATTTTAAGTATGTGCATTATATTTGCAGTAGTTTTTAGAGTCTAAAGATGGTCCTAACTCAATTTTTTTTTTTTTGAAATTTTTGAAAAAATATGCCTTGTTATAGCCTTACTTTGATTTTGGTGATTAAGTTTTT